>NC_081841.1:150231260-150541573 GCF_963259705.1 Myotis daubentonii
CAGTTCTAGCTCTCCATGATGCCCAGACTTGACTCCCTCCACTGGTAAACTAACTCCTTTTCATCCCCTCTTGGTACAGTAGCATGAAGACTCCATATGGCAGTCATTGCTTCACCCACATTCTGCTTTCTGAATGTATCACTAATGAAACCGAGCAAAGAGTTGATCCACCCAGCATTGTAGATAGATAGCCAATTACACTGACACTGGGGTGCAGTGAAAAAAAAGGTGGCTTTTATGTCTATAGCATTACTCAATGGAGAAAGGGCAACTTACACTGGAAAAAACTCAACTCGTCTATGGTTTACAGACAAGAAGATTTATAGAACAAAAATCATAAGTCATCATGAACAAGTTGTTATTGGTGAAACTGTTTGGTTATGAGTAAAGGCAATAAATCAAAATTCCAGGCCCTGGACAGGTAGCTCAGTTTATTAGCATGCCCTCCCTAAGGTTTTGGGTTCCATTTCCAGTCAGGACACATACAAGAATCAACCAATGAATGCATAAATATGTGGAACATCAAATTGACTCCTCCCTCCCTCAAATCAATAAAAAAAATTTTTTTTTAAAAATAGATCTTGAAGTCAACTTTGGTGTCCCTGAGTCTGGTTTCATGAGGATTTGACTTGAGGTCCCTTTAGGGCTCAGGAGCCAAAACACAGCCTAGGCCATGAAGTTATCTTTAATTTAATAGAACCCATATCTTTTGACCCTTAGCCAAGGCATGGCCTTATTTCTGACTGCCTCAGACAGCTAATGACTAGTAAAGAAAAGGGTTAAGGCTTACAGGACATGCAGTGAAGAAACTGAATAGAGAACTAGAGTTACATATTAAATCAAAATCATATTTTAAAATAGAGCCTTCAGTTTGTCATTTGCTATATGGGCTGAAAAAATTACTAAGAATGCATGTTACTAGGTTACCTTGATGTGTAGGGGTAGAACCTATACATTTTGTGACTCTTTTTGTTGTTGTTGTTAACAGGATTATAGATGTTCCTCATATCCCCCCACTTTGCCCACCTCCACCCTGTCCCGCCCCCCTTCCCTGGCCTTCACCACACTGCTGTCCATGTCCCTGGACTATGCATACATGTTATTTGGCTAATCTCTTCTTTTATCTAGTACCCAACACGCCTCCCCTCTTAGATATGTCATCCTGTTTCATGTTACTCTTACTCATTGCAGTCTTATTATTTCTGCTGTCTTATGTTTCTTATTGTTGTTGTCTTTTCCTTTGGGTCTAATAGGCCCAAGGTTAAGCATTTTCTATAATTGTTAAAGATGATACATGACTTTTTTCTTGTGGTTGTTATTAAAACTAGCATACAAACCTATTTTATTGTTTTAATTAAAGATATTTTCTTAGGTGTCTTTCTTAACTACTTGACTTCAACTTCACTAACTCCCCAGGAATTAGATTCACTAACTCAGCAGAGCCTGCAACTGTGGAACATAAAGCATAAATTCTATAAGTGGGTCAATGAAATGCTGGGAAGAAAAGCCTACTCTGTTTTCTTCCACTACCTTTTTTCAGACGTGTGTAATTTAGCTCCGTGGGACAGAGCACTGAGTGACCATTGGTTCAAGGTAGAATGTTGCCTCTGAGTTGATGCCTTAATTAACATTCCAGTAGTCTATTGAGACAACTTTTTCCAATGATAGAGTATTTGATACTGCAAGGGATCTTTTACTAATTTTTGTACCTTATTTGCTATAAAACTTATTCTTCTTTCTGAGACAATATAGTCAGGGCTCAGTCAGTTATTGCATTAGGCAAAAGTAAAACTCTGAGATAGTGATGCTGCCAAGGAAAATTATAGCAAAATAAACTTATTTCCAGGGCATCACTTCTGGTAAGAATAAACTACTTAACACTCCAGGATAGAAGGGTTGAATATAATCAGTGTAGGGCTGAGTGGCTAACTTGCCTTCCTGAGATTTGTGCCATATGTAGGGCTCAGAATTAGTTTCTGCTACTGACATTTTGGTGAGAGAAGTTGTCTTAGTCGGTTCAAACTGCTATACCATTAATAGCATAGACTGGGCAATGTCGATGTAAGAATGTTCAAATCTGTAGAGAATTTTTATAAGAGTATTTGAGCCAAACTGAGGACATATGCCCAAGAGCAAAATCTCAAATGCTCCAGAGAATAACAGTTTTGCAATTTCCTTTCTGTATTTAAAATGAAGGAGGAATGTAAAGATGAAAGTGAGAGAAAGCAAAGTGGGGTTTGGCTTACAGGGTAGTTAACAAGATTATATTCTCTCTATTCTCTCTTGGGGCTAATACCCAATTCCAGGGTTATTATTTTTTGTATTTCAAAGGTATGTTAACCTAGATGCACAAGAACAATGGACAGGGAAAGCTTAAAACCTTTTACTAAAGAAGTTATAGTCCTGGGGCATGACTACCCACCATGATCTGCTCAGTTAGAAATTTATAAACAGATCATCCTGTGAGGTTACTTCCCATAGGACACCTCTCCCCTTTTATTTTGTCCACAGTAGCCTAAACAACAAACTGTTATTTCTCACAGTCTGAAGTTTGAAATCAGGGTACCAATGTGGTTGAATTCTCAGTCACTTTTTACTACATATCAAGTAAACAACAAAGAGTAGTGCTTGTAACATTGCCTGTTGAGATGTCCTTCAATACTGTAATGCAGAGCCACATTTTCTGATTAACGTATCTTTACAATTACAATCTATTCTCACCTCATTCCAACATATCAAGCTGATTTATATGTAAGCCAGAACCATTAAATCTCTTCTCTTCTATGAGGTGTTTGTAGGAACCCCCTGGTAAGGTCATAAATATGAGCTGAGGCAAAGTGTCAATACCAAAATAGGTATATGGATCTATGCCACCAGTTCACGATATTTAATAGTGTGAAATGAAACTTCTTGACTCTGACACCAAATTTGCACATTGATTATTTGATTAATTGATTTGTACTACAATTGACTTAAGTTAGACAAATATAACAAGACTAATGAGTAGTTCCAGTCACGTCACCACTTAATTTCTGTGATCAGGTACTCAGTTGCTACTAAGATCATGTGATAGGCAAAATCCAAGATGGTCTCCAAGATTCTTGAGGCCAATCCTGTACACACCCTGTATAATCCCCTCACCTTCATTGTGGGGGTGATCTATAAAAATAATAAAATTTTGTTTCTGTGATTAGCCTACAACCTATGGAGAATGTGAAGATATTTGCATATGCAGTTAAAGTCCCAAATCAGATTGAGCTAATTAATAGAAAGATTATCCTGGTTAGGTCAGAATTAATTGGATGAGAGGCCTTGAAAGAGGGCCTGAGGTTCTTTTTTTTAATATATTTTATTGATTTTTTACAGAGAGGAAGGGAGAGAGATAGAGAGTCAGAAACATCGATGAGAGAGAAACATCGATCAGCTGCCTCCTGCACATCTCCAACTGGGGATGTGCCCACAACCCCTGACCGGTATCGAACCTGGGACCTTTCAGTCCGCAGGCCAAAGCTCTATCCACTGAGCCAAACCGGTTTCAGCAAGGGCCTGAGGTTCTTACTGATGCTCTTGTTCTCTTTGAAGATTTTAGTTTCCATGTTGTGAGAGGGATATATGGATAAGACTTGAGGGTTGCCTCTAGCGACCTTCACTCCACAACATAAACCAAATAGATATCTGTTTGATAATCACAAAGAACTAAATTATGCCAACAGCCTCATATGCTCAGAAGATAATCCAGAACTCCTGATGAAAATGTAGCCCAGCTGAAGCCTTGATTTTCACCTCGTGAGACCCTGAACAGAGAAACTACTTGTACTGTGTCTGGATTTCTGATCTATAGAAACTGAGATACTAAATGGGTGTTGTTTTAACCTGGCAATTAGGTGATAATTTGGCATGCAGCATATGAAACTAACACAGATCATGAGCAGAGGAGGAGCTTCTTTTCAAATAGCAAGCAGTTTGTCTATTGAAAAGCATATTACCCAAGGGTTGAAGGTTTTGCTTGTTTGTTTTTTAAGGTCTTCAGAGATTGGTTTTGCCTGATTCTCTATCTCCTTCCTTTGGATAATGTTCCACATAACACTTACCCTTAACCTTTATCTTGACTGAGGTATACATTAATTTATCTTTCTAATTATATTGTTTTCCCATTTCACATATTTGAAAGGACTCACCAGACACCAGAGGGTGTTTTTTATTTGAAATGATAGGTATAGTACAGTAAGCAAAAGAGAATGCAGCCAAGCATGGGAGCTCTGCAGGATATCCACAGCATCAGTTTCTCCTTGAGCTCAATCTTAGAAAGCTAGACTGTAATGAGTCTATAGTTTGAATTCTCAAGATCTGTATGAAGAATCTTGTCTTTAGAAAGTTCATTTAAAAAACTCTCTGACCCTTTCAATAGTCAAACCAGGCCTGTCCAACTGACTAGGTGGCTGCAAAACATCAGTAAAAAAACTAACCCTAATTGTCATCAGAGGATTTTCAGATATTGAAAAATATATCCTAAATGCTGTTGCCTTTATCTTGGCCAATATTAGTCTATGTGTGCCATGAGATGAAAAAGGGAAACAATCACTGATCTATACTAAGTACTGCAGGTCACAGATTGTTGGCCTAGTCTTCTGCTAAACCTATCTAATAACTGTATTGTGCATGTCTACTATTGATAACTTTAATAATTCCAAATCTTTGTTCAAACTTTTCACATTTTATCCATTTTACCATGTGTTCTCTTTATTCTTGACCATATTAATTGCAATTAAAGATGATCATCAATTCTCAACAACTCAATCCCCAGCATACTGGTTTTATTAATTACTGTTTCTCTTGCATTCTGGTCACTAGAACATATATTCTTTCATATCTTATAAATTTTAAGTAGGTCTTAAACAGAGGAATTGAAAAGCAATAGGACATTTGGGAGGTGATATTTCTGACAAAAGATAGTTTATTTTTTTAAGAGATATTAGTGTGTCTTTTCAATTCTGTACAGATTGGCATTGGAGTTTGTAAGGTCTTTTATTTGCTTATTCCTATCTTCATACTTTTCCTTAAATTCTTAACAATAGGTATTTCAAACTCCTGATTTAAAAACAAACAAACAAACAAAAAACTGTAGGTCTATTTTTTCTCTTATTTATCAGTAATGTGCTCTATACTTTTATACCCTTGTCATTTTTACATGAATGTTGGGCAATGGGTATGGAAAGATAAAAAGAAAAAATGAGGCTCTGGATAATGTTAATTTCCTTGAGTGTTGATTTCCTTGCTCTGGACAAACAGTTCTAAAAATAAAAATCCTGAAGACAATCTGTACTTTAAATCAATGTGAACACTGGTATATTTCAGTCCTACCTTTTACAAGATATATTCCTGAAGTTCAGGTTTTCCACAAGAAAACCTCAGTTTGATTTAGGTATTTTCTTTCTTAGTGGGCAATGAAGTCCACTTTTTGCCAGCCTTTTTGCCTGCCAGCCTCATAAGAATGCTGAGAGCTCTGTTCTCTTTCTTAACAACTCTGATACTATTGTTCAAATTGTCATACTTCTAAAGGGAAAAAGAACAATAATAATTAAGTGCATGCCTCCAGTATTCCCTTCTTTCCTATATTTTAGCTTCATAAATCCTTGTTTTATTAACTCACCAATTCCCTTGTACACATTTAAAAATATTTTGTTTAGATTTTCTGCTTATGTTGAATTTGTGTTGCTATGAGTCTAGCTAGACTTCCATGTACAGTCATGTAAAAGAATGCATAGATTATCAATTAGTTCTGAGATTATTGCATGTAATCTATAAAGATATAATTGAAGCCCTCAAAATAGAGGAAAAGGAATGGGGCAGATATTATTGGAAGAAATAATGGCCAAAATTTTCCAGAATTTATTACAATAGATAAGCTTACATAACAAAAGTAAACATAAATAATAACAGGAACACAAAAATCTTCTTAATTCACACCATTGAGAAGTGGCTGATCACAAAGTATAAAGAGAATATCTTGAGAGCAGTCAAATTATTTTTAAAATGACATTTTACATAGAGGACAAATGATGTTGAGCTTCTAATGAGAAATAATATAGGCCAGAAGAAAATTAAATATTTTGTGAACTCAAAAAGGAATAAAAATAAATGCCAAAATAGAATTTTATGTAAAACTAATGTAACTTTCAATTATGAAGATGGAATGTCATTTTAATTAATTAAAATGGAAATAATGTTTTGACAGTAAACCTACAAGATATAATAACAAAAACCATTCATGCTGAAAAAAATTGACACAGACTTTTTCAATAGGAAAGAAGATAAATAGTAAATCTGGACTTATTCATAAACAATTACATATATACTAGAGGCCCAGTGCAGGAAATTTGTGCACTCGGGGGCGGAGGGGGTTACTCAGCCTGGCCTATGCCCTTTCACATCTGGGAGGCCTCAGGAGGTGTGGTGGGGAGCAGGCCTAAGCCATCAGTTGGACATCGTTAGCGCTGCCACGGAGGTGGGAGAGGGTCCCTCCACCACCACCGAGCTCGCCAGCCGTGATCCCTGCTTCTGGCTGAGTGGTGCTCCCCCTGTGGGAGCACATGACCACCAGGGGGAAGCTCCTGCATTGAGCATCTGGCCCCTGGTGGTCAGTGCATGTCATAGTGTCCAGTTGTTCAGCTGTTCAGTTGATTTTCATATTAGCCTTTTATTATATAGGATTTCTATTTAAAATATATATGACCATTTAGTGAAAAAAAAAGTAAGATTATATTTTGACACTGACACCAAACATGATTTAAAACTAAACAGAGCAAAACTAAGGACCCAAATTTAAATCTCTAAAACCTAAAACAAAATTTATAGTACATGGACGACAGTGTGGTGATTGTGGGTTGTGGCTGTGTGTGGATGAAGGTGGAGGAGTGTATAGGAGAGACAAATGGTGATGAAAAATAAAAAATAAATAAATAAATATATTTTTAAAAATCAACAAATAAAAGAAGTTGGATTGAGCCAACTATACTCAGAAATGGGGCTGAGGTAATAAAAAAACAGATGGGTCAAATAAAAGCAAATAATAAAATATTTTAAAAAGTAATTTTTTTTTCATACAATAGGTTACCCTCTGCAAAGAAAAATGATATTGTTAGGGTTGGGTGGGTGGGGGGGTGGGGGAATCAAGGCCTAGGCATATGCTGCTGTCTATAGTGACACACTTAAGTTTTTTTTTTAAAAAAATTATAAAACATTCCTGAAAATGCTGTTACTGGAAAGGGGACCTGACCCTTGACACGTCTGGTTCAGGCCAGCTGGTAGTGTGTGGGTTCTTGACTTCATGCAGGAAACGTTTCACAACATGAGTCCAGAATATTTATTAAAGCTGGGGATGTAAAACAGAAGGGCTTCACATAGAAGGAGTAACAGGAGAGCCTAGGCTGGGCTGCCTTAGCTCTCTGGGGCCTTGGGGTCAGGTTCAGGGGACTAGCCTGCGACAAGCTGTCCATTGCTCTCCAAGTTGCAAATCTCCTGGGGTTCCTAGGGTTTAGGAGATGCATGCCTGTGGGGGAAGATGTGGGGAATGAAGAGAGGAAAGGGAATGGTGGGGGCTGAGGTGGGAATCTTAGGGGAGTTGTGGGGGTGAGGGGTCAGCAGAATATTAATCAGTTCTCTCAGTGTGCTCCTCCAGGGTCATGATCGCCACTGATTGGTCAGTGTCGGGGCAGGGGGTCGTTAGTCATTGCAGCAGCTCCTGGTGTAGCCTGTCTGGTTTCCTGCTTTTCTGTGTCTGGAGCTGAAATGGGACTGAGGCCTACCATTAGATGTTATTTCTGGGGAGGTGACCTTCAATATCTGCTGTACATTGCTCTGCCAGTTTGTTCAGCTATCTGTCTCAGTTTCCCTATTCCACTTGTCCTGGCTTACTGGCCTGCCTCATTACAACCGAAAGATAAAGACAAAGCCACAGTGATATTTAGATATGTTAGCAACCCTTGTCATACACTAATTTAAAAATAACAGTATCAGTCAACAAATAGATAAATACATACACATACATAAATAATATGGACACTCAGATAACTTTACATAATTGCTACACTGGACACTAAATCCAAGAACTCTAATATAATCTTTTCAAGTCTATATGATATGTTCATTAGTTAGACCACATATTTAATGTGTCAAACTAAATGATAATAAAATCACAACATTACAAAAAAAGTGGGATACACCCCCAGCACAGTGCTTAAAAATTTATTTATAGATATAAATATAGTCATTGAATTCAGTCACTTCTCTCATTTTATGTCTCCTAAACATATATTGTATCATTCATTGCAGGAACTCTTTTTTAAAAAAATTAAAATTCTTATAAAATAATGCAATTTCAAACATCTCTATTTTGTTTTATAATGCTACAGCATAAGCTGTTTTATTATTAAACTTGTTTTTAATGATTCCTGGAAGTTTATATCTTAAATTGGTGCTGTGAAGAGGAGAAAAGAGTCTCTTTAGTAAGCACATGAGGAAAGAATGAGTCCTCCTCCCGGTTTTGCTGACCATGGCTCCTCTAGGTCTTCATATCATATACACCAGATGAGGGATTTGGGGCCAAGAGATTTGTTCAGCACAATTATGTCTAGTAGATAAGGCTACTTAACTGTGCTGAGCTGTAGTTTGCAATAAATAATAAATAACAGACAAAACCTCAATACAGCTGAACAGCTGTCACCGCAGCTAACAGTGGAGCAAATCACGAGGTCAGACAAGGAATATAACTGGGGAGCATACACATACCCAGCTGCCAGTGCTAACAGAGCACATATCTTAACATCTGCGAGGTTGTAGCTGCCAAACCTTTCTCACAGCAGCTCTGTGTATTGACTTCGGGCCTGCTAGAAATAAAATGTTGCATATTCAACACTTAGAACGAAGACTATAACAAGTTAATGTTTAAACTGTCAATGAGTGACTACTGATATTTTTGTCAAAGAAGAAATGTACTTTTAAAAGATTTAGTTCTTTGGTCAAAGTCTATACTTGTTCATTTTGTTTCTTTGTTTTTACCATCTAAACAATGGAATAATCATTGAATTTTATTTAAAGTACCCAACTCAAATTTGCTCAATTTTTCAATTATATTTTCACTATTTTCAATAGTTTAGAGACTAAACTATTTCATACATAAATCTATTATTTGGAAATGGTTCATTGTAAACAGCTGAAATGATTTTTTTTTTACAATTGAGAGGAGTTCATCCCTTTTTTATTCTCTATCAAATCTGTAATAAAACTCAAAAATACCAATTTTTATCTTACCATCTGTCATTATTGGTATAACATTTATATTATATTACTAAGTAAAAAAACATCAACTTCATGGCTGGCACGTGTGTAAATCTGTTACACAAATTGAAACCATAGATCCAGGTGGAAGACATAATTTTGTTATAGTATTTGATGTCCCCAGAGTGTGGGAATGCAGTGGCATACCCTTTTTTGACATATTCTCTGACCTTCAAATTTCTAAATCAAACAGATGTCAAAGAGATACTGCGATTAAAGTGATGGTCTTGTGAAATAATTCAGAGCTCCTACTCTCCTAGTTCAAATGACTTACATGAACTCAACCACAGATGACAGTTCTATATGCTGGCTACAAGCCTGCTTGTCTATGGACAAGCCTGATCACCCTTAACCACCTCTGCCTGCCTGCCTAATCACCCCTAACTACCTCTGTCTCAGCCCCCACTACAGCGGCTTTGTCCGGAAGGACGTCCAGAATGATGTCTGGAAAATCGTTTGACTGTCCGGTCTAATTAGCATATTATGCTTTTATTATTATAGACTAGAAGCCCGTTGCAGGAGGATTCCTGCAAGAATAGGGCTTCCTCGGGCTGATCGTGCCGCCAAGCCCCTCCGCCCATGGCTGCAGATGGGTGTCCCTCCCGCCCAGGGCTGCAGATGGAGATCCTGGCTGGGGGCGGGGCTTAGGCGGCACACGGGGGCCTGCATAGCGGCTCGCACTGGCCCACCCTGCCTGCAGTATGCAAATTAGCCGCCATCTTTGTTGGTGGTTAATTTGTTTATCACACTGATTAGCCAATGGGAGGCATAGTGAAGGTATGGTCAATTACCATGTTTGTCTATTATTAGATTAGATGTCAGCAATAGTTGACAAATGTATCAGAAACATAGTCATCAACACTTGACATAAAAGATTTAGAGGATTAATAATAATATAAATAATAAGTGATCTATAAAAATCTAAAAAGCAGAAAATTATTTAAGAAATTCTGGCATCTCTTGAATGAAAAAGAGAAAGTGAATAATAATCTATATATATAAAAAGAAGTAATGTGGGACTCCATAATGGTCACGACCAGCTTAGGAGGAAGGGCTGGGCCCGGCCCCGAGCCTGAGAGAACAACATGCAGGCATGGCCCGAAGCCTGAGAGATCAACACAGAGGGGCACCTGCTCCAAACCTCCACCGTGCGGCTGGGGGCAGACCCCCAGTGGACACACACACATGCACACACACACGGAGTGCCTGCTACGAGCTTCCACAGCCAGACAGTGGCTTAGGCCCATTCCCCATGGAGAGTGGACCTAAACTGTCAGTAGGACATCCCCTGAGGGCTCCAGAATGTGAGATGGGGCAGACTGGGCTGAGGGACCCCCACCCTCCAGTGCACGAATTTCATGCACTGGGCCTCTAGTGTTGATGATAAATAGTATACACCAGTGGTTCTCAACCTGTAGGTCATGACCCCTTTGGAGGTCAAACAACCCTTTCACAGGGGTCGCCTAAGACCATCAGAAAACACATATATAATTACATATTGTTTTTGTGATTAATCACTATGCTTTAATTATGTTCAATTTGTAACAATGAAATTGGGGTTCACCACAACATGAGCAACTGTATTAAAGGGTCGCAGCATTAGGAAGGTTGAGAACCACTGGTATACACAAAAGCAAGACACAATAAGATTTTAGGTCAGAAGATCAGTTTCATTAGAAACAATAACAATAAGATTGTTATGGTTTTAATATTGTGTTAACATATTCACTATATGTAAAATAAAATCTCTAAACATTTGGGAGATATCACTGACTTTCAATTTCTGTACGTAAAATAAGAATTTCATAAGACCCTTACCTTTATTTCTTAAAATAAACAGATATGATTTTAGGTACATGATAAAGCCTCTGGCAGGCTTTAGACATGCTCTTTAGTGGTGGTGATTAGTTTTAAGATGTAGACTGCTGTATATATATATATATATATATATATATATATATATATATATATGAAGTTTATTTGAAGTAAAAGTAACAGTTTTTTCTATATAATACTTATTTCAACAAAATATTGTAGTACATACTGTTTAACATTGGGGCCTACATCTAAATATAAGGATATACTTACATTTTTATTAGGTTTCATATGAATGTGTTAACATGAATAATGCTTACTTCCAGGGTTAAGGACATTAATGCGATGCAATTTTTTTTAAAGGCTCTCTTTTCAATGGTCCTGTATGTCATCTTTCTAAAGTTCAATTTTTACTAGAAAAAAATAGTTTGAGTGTTTGTATGAAGAACTCATTCAGAACTTCAAGTTTGATATCAAGTATTCTACAACTTCTTAACACTTTTGATGTAGCAACTCATCGCATCAGAAATAATCATAATTTCAATTTCTATATGTCCCAAGTTCCCATTCTAACCAAGACTCTAAGGCAAACAAGATTCAAGAGTGTAGTGTTCAGTTTCAAAAAGACAAATTCCGTACTTTTTTGTGTGCCCTAAGCCATTAGAAGACTATCAAAAAGTGTTGAATTTCAGAAGAAAGGTGGGGATGGTGAGGTGGGTGGAGTGTGATTAACCTGGGAACTTATATGCATATTAGAGGCCCAGTGCACGAAATTCCCCTACAGTGCATGATCGGGGCCGGGGAGGGACACGGGAGGTTGGCCAGCTGGGGAGGGACTGCGGGAGGGCTCCAGGGTGTGTCCGGCCAATCTCAATCAGTTCCGAATGGCTGGACCCCAGCAGCAAGCTAACCTACTAGTTGGAGCATCTACCCTCTGGTGGTCAGTGCACATCATAGTGAGAGGTTGGGCGGCCTTAGCATATCATTAGCATATTACACTTTGATTGGTTGAATGGCTCACCAGACGACTGGACACTTATCAAATTAGACTTTTATTATATAAGACTAGGGGCCTGGTGCACGAAATTCGTGCACTGGGTGGGTAAGGGGAATGTCCCTCAGCCCAGCCTGCCCCCTCTCACATATTGGGAGCCCTCAGGCGTTGACCCCCATCACCCTTCAATCGCAGGATCGGCCCCTTGCCCAGGCCTGACGCCTCTGGCCTAGGCGTCCCGCCCGGGCAGCGGGGACCTGCAGTGGCAGCGGGGGGCGCTGCGATCGTGCGGGCTCTGCCCCTGCCCCTGCAGGACGTCTCTGGCTGAGGCGTCCGGCCCGGGCATCTGGGACCCGCAGCTGCAGCGGCCCCACGATCGTGGGCTTTGCTTTAGGCCCAGGCAAGGGACCCCTAGCTCCTGGGACTGCCAGCTTCAACTGTGCCCAGGTCCCATCGCTGGCTCCACCCCTACTTCCTGCTATCACTGGCCAGGGCGGAAAAGGCACCTGATTCTCCGATTTGCCCTGCCCCTCAGCTCTTAGCTCCCCCCTGGGTTTCCGATCACTGTCAGTGGCAGGGGGCTTCTTCCTGCTTTCCCTTTCGCCTCCCTGCATTGTGCCTACATATGCAAATTAACCGCCATCTTGTTGGCAGTTAACTGCCAATCTTAGTTGGCAGTTAATTTGCATATAGCCCTGATTAGCCAATGAAAAGGGTATCGTCGTATGCCAATTACCATTTTTCTCTTTTATTAGTGTAGATATGGACACAGACAATAGAGTGGTGAAGGCCTGGGAGGGGCTGGTGCAGCATGGAGGGGGTCAGTGAGAAAAAAACAAACAAACAAAGGGAACATCTGTAATACTTTCAATGATGAAGAAAAATAGGTGCTGTGTTCCTCCAACGTCTTACTGTGTTTTCGTGAAATATGTCTTACATGCTGAGTTATTGCTCCTTTACTCTCCATTTTCCCCAAAAATCTTCTAACAATCACTATGATAGTTACCTTTGAGTGATTAAAAGTTAGAATCCCAGTAAGAAAGAGAATTCATCATAAAGTCTTGCAACTGTGGAAGTTAATACCCCCAAAATGGGACAAGAGGAGGAAAGAAGGGACAGAATAATTTGATTCTCTCTACATTCTCCTTCTCCTTTATCTCCTTCTGCTGCCTCCAGTTTGTCAAATTGAACTTGAATTCAGGTGAAAACTATGCTTTGGAGAGGGAAAGTGCAGAGATAAATATTTGGCCAGAGAAAGGTGGATCATGTGTGTGAGAGACAGAGAAATAGAAGCAGAAAATGATTATTCTCTTCTAACAAGTAAGAATTTTTAACTTATTTTATCAAATTCATTATTAAAAAAGGATTTTATTTTCTAAGAAACTATTAGTTACACATATCAATAGTCCTGTATGCCAGATATAATCCAAAATATCCAAACCACAACTTAGACATAAGATGCAAGGCCCATAACAAAACAACCATAATGCCAGATGAAAACACTATTACTGAGTCCAGGTCGTATTTATGGAAAAACATCCAATTCTACCTCAGAGTCAGAGAAGTTTTATAAAGTTTTGGAGTCTTGAAGGTTTAGTGAGAGTTAGATAAAGTGTGAGGTGTGAGAAAGCACAATAAGCCCCAAAACTATAGAAGAGTTTTAACAGGTCTTAAATGTAGACTATGTTAGCAAGATTTCTCTTTCAGAAATACAAATGTTGTATGGGAGTAGGCAAATGAGTGTGAGAACAATCTGGAGGTTATCATAGTATACAGGAGATACATATGTATAAATTTAGGGTGCTAGATTGAGCATGAAAATGAGACGCATATTTTATACAGCTCAATCTCAAATTGTATCTATCATTTCTAAGGGCACTTCTTCTACTTTTATTGACTAACTTGAGGCCTGATACATGAAATTTGTACACTGTAGGGGGATCCCTCAGCCCGCCTGCACCCTCTCGCAGTCCGGGACCCCTCGAGAGATGTCCTAGGGATCGGGCCTAAGCTGGTAGTCAGACATCCCTCTTGCAGTCCAGGACTCTCACATTCTGGGACTCCTCGCTCCTTACTGCCTGCCTGCAGCGGAGGTGGGAGAGGCTACTGCCACTGCCGCTGCGCTTGCCAGCCATGAGCCTGGCTTCTGGCTGAGTGGCGCTCCCCCCGTGGGAGCACACTAACCACCAGTAGGCAGCTCCTGTGTTGCGTGCCTTCCCCCTGGTGGTCAGTGTGCATCATAGTGACCAGCTGTGCCACTGTTTGGTCAATATTAGGCTTTTATTATATAGGATATCCACACAATACTTTCCCCCCAAATATGTTAATGAGTTTCTGTTGCAATATATAAGAGTGTTGGCAAGTTCAAGGAAGTTTAGGGCAACTGTTGGTGAGAGTGTATTCATTTGTGAGGATGTGTTTTTAGTGATAATTTGTATGAATTGTTTACTGGAACTAAAATAATCAGACCTGTGAAAAGTTGGAGACTGTAGCTAACATGCATTAGGATTGTTGCAAGGTGAATACAACACGTGGAAGCCTTTATCTCTGTGGCTAGTTTAAAACAGGCACTTGAAAAATGTGTTTCTTTCTCTCTCTCTTTATTTCTTTCTATTATTCTTACTGGAATCTGCAAATGCCTAAGTCAATTGAACTGCATTAAAAGGAAATAATTACTTTAATTACAAAGAATTATTTTAAATCAATTAGAAAGATTGTTTGTTTAATTTATGCATGCACACAAGAACCCAAAGCAATCAAAAGTTATTAACTTCCATTATATTTTGTGATGTGTGGGTAGAGAAATTGTTATGTATGTATGTACATGGGTAAGTAGGTAGATAAATAGAGAGTTAGAGTAAGAGATGAAAAGCAATGATAATCCTCCATTGATGTAAACATTGTATTATAAAGATAGTATTATGTGTTTTAGTTGAACAAATGCAGTTATATCTACTTGATCATCAGAACAATACTCCATTGTCATACTTGCCAAGTATAAAGTATAATAATATCAGCTATCTTTTTTGCTAATCTATTTTACAGAAGCTCACTTATTCATCTCTTTATTTGCAGATAGATACATTGAAAGGCTTTTCTAAACCTCTGAAAAGGACTTTCTTTAGATCAATTTATTTGAACAATTGCTTAGTTATGCTAACATAAACAGGTCACACTTTAAATATAATTCATGCTAGAAATATATTTAGGGTAAAATAAAGATTGCATAAATTTTCAGCTTATTTGTTCAAAAACCCAAAGCATCATTTGTATAAGTAGCAGTAAATTAATTTTCTATTCAAGGGACTTTTCAACAAAAACAGCAGCAAAGAGATCTTTTATTTATGATCCATAGAAATCTACAAAGTAAACAACACTTTGCTCCCTTAGTAAGAAAGACTATTATCTTCTCAGGAACCAATACCTAACAAACAAGGATGGATGATAAACATGTGTTATTTAGACCAATTATATTGAAGAGAAACATAGATAAAGGCGGGGCTTTGTTTCAATTTCAGACACATCTCTTGGATTAGAAAGCTGAAACTAAAGCTATGAAGCCTCAACAAAGGAATATAGGGCATTTTAAAAAACAGTAGGTGAGTGTATTTTTCTTTCACATTTCTATCTTGAATTTAAATATTAAGAATAAATAAAGCAAAACAATTTGATAAAGTTAAAACAATATGCACTTTGATTGAAAAGGTAAAAGAGCTTATAAGTGATATACCCACGTAATATAAAATGGAATTTGTCTCCAAAACCGGTTTGGCTCAGTGGATAGAGCGTCGGCCTGCGGACTGGAAGGTCCCGGGTTCGATTCCGGTCAAGGGCATGTACCTGGGTTGTGGGCACATCCCCAGTGGGAGATGTGCAGGAGGCAGCTGATCAATGTTTCTCTCTCATCGATGTTTCTAACTTTCTATCTCTCTCCCTTCCTCTCTGTAAAAAATCAATAAAATATATTTAAAAAATAAATAAATAAATAAAATGGAATTTGTCTATATGTGTATTTCTATGATTGCATAAAATAACTTGACTAAGCCATTTTCCTTCTAACACAGCTCATTGTATCATACATACTACATAAGACATTTATTTCTTAAATTTGCTATTTATTTTTCTTTGTATATATCTCTATCTAAACTTTACTTAGGCAAATGGATGTTTCTTTATTTTCATTGATAATATTAGATGCTTTATTAACAAAATTTAGATACTGAGTCTCTGTTAGGCTTGAAGGAGGGAAAGAAGTCAGTGTTGATGTATCAGTTTGTGACATTGTTGTTTAGTGTATCTTAGAACATCAAAAGGAGCAGGTTTTATTGGGAAGTTAATGAATCTAGTTTTGGAAACTCTGAGTCTGTGGTTCATGTGACTTCCCTAATTAAAAATGTCTAAGAGCCGAAACCGGTTTGGCTCAGTGGATAGAGTGTCGGCCTGCGGACTGAAAGGTCCCAGGTTCTATTCCGGTCAAGGGCATGTACCTGGGTTGCGGGCACATCCTCAGTGGGGAGTGTGCAGGAGGCAGCTGATTGATGTTTCTCTCTCATCAATGTTTCTGACTCTCTATCTCTCTCCCTTCCTCTCTGTGAAAAATCAATTAAATATATTTTTAAAAAATGTCTAAGAAATAGTTTGGAAATAATTTTTATATCTCATGAAAAAAAATCAGAATTAGTTATTACTGAGTAAAGAACATAATCTAGGTATTGGGTTTAGTGTGAAAGTCAACTGAATACATTTTAAAATAAGTTGTAGTAAAACATAAAAATATTATTTTAATAAGCATAGTGAGTCTATGTATGTGATCTATATCATGAAGAACTATGTTATGTTATGCTTGTTTCTGTATTGTCTCATGTAATCCTATCTAATAATAGATAAACATGGTAATTAACCGTACCTCCGACACACTTCCCATTGGCTAATCAGGGCAATATGCAAATTAACTGCCAACCAAGATGGCGGCCAGCAGCCAGGCAGCTGAAGCGAACAGGAGGCTTGCTTGGTCCAGTGACGGAGGAAGCCAAGGTTCCCCGCCTGCCGCTGCCGGCCTCTGAGCTGTACTCTAAGAAACAATGTTGCAATTATAGAAGTTAAACCCCAGAAACCTGCTTTCAGCCAGCTGAGCTTCAGAGCTGGAGCTGCAACAGTGTTTCAATTATAGAAGCCAAACAAACCCAGAGACCTGCTTTCAGCAGCCAAGGTCTCAGAGCTGGAGCCGAGCCTCAGAGCTAAAGCTGGCTCTCAGTTCCAGTGACAGCCATAGAAGGTAAATAAATCCCAGAATAAAAAAGAAAAAGAAAAAAAGGAGAGGTTGGGAGCTTCAGTCACCCACCAGCCTGAAAACGGCCTTCAGCCCCTCACCCAGACTGGCCAGGTACCCCAGTGGGGGCCCCACACTGAAGGGGGTGTGACCAGCTGCAAACAGCCATCATCCCCTAATTCAGGCTGGCCAGGCACCCAAGCAGGACCCCCACCCTGATCCGGGACACCATTCAGGGCAAACTAGCCGGCCCCCGCCCGTGCACCAGGCCTCTATCCTATATAGTAAAAGGGTAATATGTAAACTGACCCTAACAGCAGAAAGACTGGGAATGACTGGTCACTATGACACACACTGACCACCAGGGGGAAGACGCTCAATGCAGGAGCTGCCCTCTGGTGGTCAGGGCGCTCTCACATGGGAGGAGCTCTGCTCAGCCACAAGCCAGGCTGATGGCTGCCAGTACAGCGGTGGTGGTGGGAGCCTCTCCTGCCTCCTCAGCAGTGCTAAGGATGTCCGACTGCAGCTTAGGCCTACTCCCCGCTGGCAAGTAGACATCCTCCGAGGGCTGCCGGGCTGCCAGAGGGATGTCTGATTGCCAGCTTTGGCCCAATCCCCTGGGGAGCGGGCCTAAGCCAGCAGGTGGTCATCCCCTGAGGGGTCCCAGACTGCGAGAGGGCACAGGCTGGGCTGAGGGACCCCCCACCCCCACCGCCAAGTGCACAAATTTTTGTGCACCAGGACTCTAGTATATTATAAAGCTACAGTAATTAAAACAGTATGATACTGGCATAGAGTCAGACATATAAAGCAATAGAACAGAATAAAGAGCCCAGTATTAAAACCCACCTATTTTGTCAAGTGATATTCAACAGGTTGCCAAGGATACATAATGGGGACAAGATAGCCTCTTCAACAAACAGTGTGAGAAAACTGGATATTCACATGCAAAGGAATGAAATTGGACCCCAAATTACACCATATACAAAGTACACTAAAAATAAATTGGAGACTTAAAAATAAGACCTTAAACTGTGAGACATATATAAAACATAATGGCACACCATTATGAAAAAGATATGGAGGTTTCTAAAAAAAAATAAAGATAGAACTACCATATGCTCTAGCAGTCTCTCTTCTAGACATGTATCCAAAGAATTGAAATCAGGATCTCAAAGAAATATCAACACTCCCTTGTTTATTGCAACAATAATCACAATAACTATGCTGTAGAAATAACCTCAGTGTCTATTGGCAAATGAAGGGAAAAATAAAATGTGGTATATAAATATAATAGAATATTATTCAGCCTTAAAAAAAGACAATCCTGACATTTGCTACATGGTTTAAGTACTAGAAGACATTATGTTAAGTGAAATAATTTGCAGAAAGACAAATATTTCATGATTTCACTTACATGAAGTACCTAAAATTTTCAAATTCATAGAAGCAGGGAAGAAAACCATACTTAGAATAAAACAGTCACAGAACAGAATCATATTCTGGTTAACATATTATGGGACTGGGGAAAGGAAAAGTGGGGACTTATATAATTGGTACTAGAGGCCTGCACCATCTCAAAATCTGTCCGGGACCTCTCAGGGGATGCCAGAGAGCCGGTTTCAGCCCAATCCCTACAGGCCAGGCTGAGGGACCCTACCAGTGAATGAATCCATGCACCAGGCCTCTATTATGAATATAAGATCTTTGGTTAATCTCTTCCCATCTTCCCCCACTTCCCTCTGAGATTCATCAGTCTGTTCCATGTTTCCATGCCTATGCATAGAGTGTCTGCCACCTGGTAGTCAGTGCGTGTCATAGCTACCAGTCAAACAGTCGAACGGTCGCTTAAGCTTTTATATATAAAGATAATGTTTCAGTTATGCAAGATGAGTCTGACCTAGAGATATGCTGTACAGCTTAATATCCATAGTTAACAATAGTATATTTAAAAATTTGTTGAGAGTACATATCATTGTAATTAAGTGTCTTTACCAAAGACAAAAAAGGACAAAGAAAAATTATGGAAGTAATAGATATCTTTACTACATTAATTATGATGATGGTTTCATGGTTATATGCATATGCCCAAACTCATTAAATTATATTACATACATTTAATATATCCAGTTTTTTATATCATTTATACATTAATAAAATTGTTTAAAACTTTTTTAAGAAAATTTATATGTGCTTGCTAAATGAATAGGTTAGAAACTGAGTACCAAAGCTAAAATCTAGAAGTAAGTGATGGTATAAGAATTATGGTGTTACCACTCATCACCAAATGCTTGTTTTGCTGGATATAAGACACAGTCCTGAATCAGTATCAACAACTTTCATATTCATGAATTGGGCATTCTTTTGTATTAAAGCAATCTTTATAGATTCAGAAAATATATAGAAAGTGTTTCATGTGGCTATCTAACACCAGCCCAGTCTCAGAAGGTATTTGCTACTACTGTTTCTACTTGCTGAAACTAACGAAATTGCTTTTTTGCTGAACTATTATACAGGGGTACTCAAAAGTAGATTTAGAGTTGTAAGCACAACAGTTTATTGTTATATTACTACTTATTGATAAATTATTGTATGATTATTTTTATTAACCTACTTTTGCCCACCCCTGTAGAAATACATTTAGATATTTTGACTCATTTTTGAGACTTTTATTCTGGGCTATAACCAAACAAATGAAAAAAAAAAAACACTGTAAAGTACTTAAAATAGAGATTAATAGGATGAATTAGTTTATTTCTGGTATTAAATTGTAGAGAAAACATTTACTGTCAGATAATAATTCCCACTGATGGAAACAAAAATACATATACAAGTGTATTAACTGACTTAGGGAACACTTGCCTACCTCTCTTTGAATAAATTCTAAAAGAAAACCTTTGGGAATAATACCATTGATAATATTATATCTGTAATCTATCTTTGGATTTTCTGCCAGGACTGCTAAGAAAGTATTTATGTCAATTGTAGAGATTTGTTTTGTGAGTTGACAAATTCTACTTAAGAATTGTACTTTAAGAATCAATTTATTTTACATATACCAATAAACATTCATCAATTCTAACCACATGCTATATAGTATTTTCAAACTTTTTCTAATGCAATTCTCTTAAATCTAAGTGAACAAAACAACAGTGTTCTTTGATTAATTATCCCCTGATATTATTTGTATTCTTTTTACGACTTTTATCACTGTCTTCCTGATGGAAGAGAGTATAGTTATGCACTTAAGGTGTCATTGTATAGAAGAGTAGAAAATAATATTACAAAGGGAACAGAATTTAAATCATTTTAAAAAATTGTTTATGACCAGAAAAAATAAAATTCAATATAGATAAATACACTTCAAACAGGTAAAAATGTGTAAATACAATTTCCTAGAATAATAATATCTGGCTCATAATTTAAATCATAACATCATGAGTAAAAAGTATATTTCTCTGTTTAGTAGACCTATAAATACTATTATATGTTTGCATAGTATAATACTGTACTGAATAATCATTCCAGAATTCAAAGTTATATATAATTAACCATGTCTTTTTGACCTTGGAGAAATTAAATTTTCAGACTTAATTTCTTTCTATGCACAATAGTTTAATCACACCTACCCTAATTACCTTGTAGACATTTTGTGAGATGAATAACATTATTGCTGATTCAAGGTAAAGAGAGAAATGAGATTAAATATCTTATTTTTCAGCAAAGATATGTTATACTTATCAAATATTACATGTCAGAGTATGGGTTTAATGATAAACAACTCTCATTCTCTGAACTTGAAGAGCTAATGATCCTCTATCTAGGAATAGAGGAGTGCCTAGAAAAAAAGAAACTCCCAAAATAGACTAATGAGGTATATACACCATGTACCTTATAAAAAGAATGTTTTAATCTGCTTGTTAGGATTAAGGAACTTTTCTGTATAAGGTGTACTTTCAACTGGGCTTTTAAAAATTAGTAAAATTGCAATTAAGAAGAGGTGAGATAGCCCTGGCGGGTATGGCTCTATGGTCAGAGCATCCACCCACACACTGAAGGGTCGGTCGAGTGGGTTAAATTCCAGGTCAAGGACAAGTACTTCAAGTACTTGGGTTGCAGGTTCGATCTCAGGGCTCCAGTCAGGGTGTGTGCAAGAGGGAACCAATAGATGTGTCTCTCTCACATTAATGTCTCTCTCTCTCTCTCTCTCTCTTCCTTTCTCCCTAAAAATTAATAAAAAATATATCCTCAGGTGAGGATTAACCAAATGAAGATGATAGAAGAAAAGAAGAAGAAGAAGGAGGAGGAGGAGGAGGAGGAGGAGGAGGAGGAAGAGGAGGAGGAGGAGGAGGAGGAGAAAAAGAAGGAGAAGAAGACGACATGAGGCAAATAATACTATTTAAATGAAACATGATGAACTAAGTGTTTCTGGATTTATGGTATGCAATGGATATAGTACAAGATAACATAACTACCATATTGGCTTGATTAAATTTTTTTTTTCTGTAGACAATATGATTCTCTCATTTACTACTGTAAATAATGCAATTACAGGCCAGTGGTATAACCCAGCTTCAGGAAACACCAAAAACACAAAAAACAAACAAGAAGACAAACAAAAAAACCCTGAAAAAATATTTATGGAAATATGTAAAACCAAATTTGACATCTTTTGTCATATTTTTTTTTACTGTAAGTTACTTTTTCCATTGCAGTTTATATAAAATATTCTGTTACTCTTAGTATATTAATCTGCTAGATATAAATGTAAACTCAGTTACTTTCTTTATTTCATTTCCAGATCATTCTTTACAGATGTATAAAAATACATCTGATTTTTGTGTTGATCTTGTACTCTACAACCTTGCTGCTTTTGTCTTTAAGAACTAGTAACTTCCTTGTAGATTTCTTAGAGGATTTTTCTACCTATAAGATCATGTCATTTCTAAATATATGTAACTAAACTTCCTCCTTTCTAGTTGGGATGCCTTTATGTTTCTTTCCTAATTGCTCTGGCTAGAACTTCTACTATAATATTGAATAGCAGTGCTTAAACTGGGCATATCTGTGTAATTGTTGATCATAATAGGAAACTTTCATTTTTACTTTTTGCAACAATATACATAAAATATGGATAGACACATAAAGAATAATAGTTTTGTGCCCTAGACAGTTTCACTCAGTGGATAGAGCATCGGCCTGCTGACCGAAGGGTCCCAGGTTTGATTCTGGTAAGGGGCATGTGCCTGGGTAGCAGGCTCAATCTCCAGTAGTTGGCATGCAGGAGGCAGCCAATCCATGATTTTCTCCCATCATTGATGTTTTTATCTCTCTCTCCCTCTCCCTTTCTCTCTGAAATCAATATATATATATATATATATATATATATATATATATATATATATATATATGCAAAAAATAACAATAGTTTTTTCTCTTGAAACAAATTGGATTAAACATTTAGTAACTGCTTCTTTTAAAAAAGAAAATGAAAAATATGTTGATTTTACATCAGGTAGATGCAGGAACAAGTTACTCAAATGTTGACATTTTTACAAACATTTGAACACTTGCCTGGAACCAGTTTACCCAACATACAATTTTTTTATTCTATGAACATCCGAAGCTTATAAAATCCCCCTGCTTTGTTCCTTATCTTGTAAGAGCTCATGTATCTCATTAGAAATGCTTTCAATTACCATCATTACCAGGTTCTCAACATTTAGTTATTGAGTGATCCTTAACAGAGATTTCAAATTTCATTGCCTTATCACTGAGTTTATAATCATATACAAAGTTACCTTCACTTTATTGCTAACAATTAAAATAACTTTGAAATTATATCTATGTCCTTATAGAGCACATGGAATCTTCATACAATGCAACTAAATTAACATTCATTTTAAGAAATTTTTAAAAATTAGATACAGTGATATATCATAAGGGTGTTATAGAAACTCAGCTGTTCCAAGCAATACAAAATATAGATGGGAGTACCATTGGTTCTTTGAAAGCATGATAGAAATATTTTATTAACCTTTAAACTGAAAAATAAATATAAAAAAATGAAAGCTTTGGAGGTTTTATATAATTAAAATAATCAAGGATCTCAAACCTCAACATAAACTTAGACCTTTTTTAAAAAGAAGGGGGAAAAAAAAACCATGGTGATCCCAGATAGATCAACAAATGTTATACAATATTAAAAAAAAAAAGTTTGATCTATGGGGATTAGTTTGTGCTTATAATAGATAAATTTAAATGTCAAGGCTAGTTGTTATTCACAGTTGCAAACAAACATTCATGATCTCAAACATTCAAAGTATTATTATAATTAATTCTTTAATGAAATAGAAATATGATTATAGCTAAACAGTTTGTCTTTAAAACTATTGCTTTAAAGAGCATAAGTGAATAATTTTTTACTTCCTAATATTATAGCATATGTATTATGTTATTAAAATTTAATTGCATTGAAAATCTAACTATGGTATAATATTCCAAATTGCCTTTATGTAGGATCTCAAAGTTGTCTATGTCTACTTCAACAAAATAATATAAACAATTAATTCACTAATATAATAAGAATAAAGATAGCCTTGTTTACAAGGGTGGTTATATAAAAACCATTCAGGCAAATCTCCATGTCACTTGTCAACACTGTAATTTCTTAAAAAAGATATGTGGTTAAAAATGTAGATATTTTATAGGGTTGATATTGATCCATTATGTCTTAGGATCAAATATATTTTTGTTATCCAGTGGGGTTTTCCACCTGGGATGTGTATGTTAAAGGAGTTGACTTCCATCAGCTGATTTGATTTAACCAATTTCTGTATATTCGTAACTAGAGGCTCAGTGCACAAAATTTGTGCACTCAGGATGGGGGGGTCCCTCAGCCTGGCCTACACCCTCTAGCAGTCCAGGAGCCCTCAGGGGATGTCCGACTGAAGGCTTAAGAGGGCCTAAGCCGTCAGTCGGACATCCTTAGTGCTGCTGTGGAAGCAGGAGAGGCTTCCACCACCCCCGCTGTGCTCACCAGCCTGTGAGTCTGACTTCTGGCTGAGCGGCGCTACCCCAGTGGGAGCACACTGACCACCAGGAGGCAGCTCCTGCATTGAGTATCTGCCCCCTGGTGGTCACTGTGCATCATAGCAACCAGTCATTCCACTGTTCTATCGATTTGCACATTGGCCTTTTATTATATAGGATTAGCTTTATATTTAACCATTTGGCTTGTTCTTCTTGGATCTATCTATATAATAAAAGCCCAGCAACCATTATGGTGGAAAAACCAGAATAACCAGTCGATCAGTGGCTATGATGCCAGGGGCCAGATGCTCAATGCAGGAGGAGGGGGAAGGGGCCATAGTGAGGCCGGGAGGCACACACTATGGCCCAAGGATCCCAGGAACCACAAGCCCAGAGCTTGCTTTCCAATATAAATAATAAACTGGAAAAAAAATAGTGGTCCGAAGCTGCCACACTGGGAACGGCTCCAGGAGGGAAAGGCCTCCCCAGGCTCTGCCCAGCCTGGCTGGTGTGCCATGGGCTTGTGGGCACTCACCGCAGACATGCAGGAAGTGCAGCCCACCGACTCCAACAGCTGCTCCCCGTCCAGCTCCATGGTGGACACAATGCTCCTGGGCTGCCTCAGCTCCAGCTTTCAGCTTCTGGCTTCCTGCCTGCCTCTTCAGATACTATGTGCGTTTGGGGGCAAGGCTTCAGCCACCCCGGCCAATAGGGCCGCAGCACAGCCAGAGGAAACAGTCACCCAGGGAGTGGACCTAAGCCACCAGTAGGATATCCCCTGAGGACTCCTGGACTGTGAGGTGGGGCAGGCAGGGCTGAAGGTCCCCACCCCCCAGTGCACAAATTTTCATACACCGAGCGTCTAGTATATATAAAAGCCTAATATGCAAATTGTTTGGCGGGAGTTTGACCGCTTATGTTAAACAATAAAATGTAAATAAATAAGTATATTTTCTTTTGGCATCCTTTAAGCATGTTGAAGAATTATTATTGCCATGGTAATAATATGTGATATGCTAAATTATTCTTCTATAATTTTTTTTTACCATAAAGCATCTAACATCTATTATTTGGGATGTAATGTATGTAATTCCCAATGCAGCTCCTGCCTGATCATGACAGCCCTAGGCTATTATTAGTATAGATTATTAGCCATATATTAATGTTATCTAATTTCATTAACTTTACAAATAATGTTTTCATCTACCTTATCTAGCCATTTCTTCCATTACCTACTGTGGGAACTCTAATCAGAGTATGTGGAATGTTCAAGCCAATTTGCCATACACAGGTGCAAAAGCAAGGACACAGCAATCTTACTGTATGCACTGCGCAAGCATAGCTTTCTATAATCCAAATAGTGATGTCGCTATTTTGCAAGAAGCCTCTTTTGTCTAGGTTAGTATAAAGATGTGTTACTGACCAGCCGGCAGAAGGCTGCTTGGTCAGGCTACTTTTTTAGCAATGGCTCCTATATTTTCAGCTGCTTTGTGGGGCTCTTCTGAAGAACTATTTTGTCTGATGGCTCCTTGTTAGCAATAGCTACTTAGTCTGCAATAAAGTCTCTCTTCTATTCCTATGACTGCTCCTATCTTCTTCGTCTAATACCAGCGGTCCGAGGGTCTGAGGCTCTCACAGTTGCTGTAGTCCAGCAGGATCGAGGAGGAACTTGCTCCCACAATTGGCAGAGTGAGCAGGGTTGAGGAGTAAGTGCTCTGACTCCTACTTAATTAAAAATACCCTGATGTGCAGCATAACTAGAAACTGCATTAAATATCTGACCTACACAGGCAGGAGCTGCATTGGGAATTACATACATTACATCCCAAATAATAGATGTTAGATGCTTTATGGTAAAAAAAAAATTATAGAAGAATAATTTAGCATATCACATATTATTACCATGGCAATAATAATTCCTCAACATGCTTAAAGGATGCAAAAAGGAAATAGACTTATTTATTTACATTTTATTGTTTAACAATTCAACATTAATAAGAGAACTTTTGTATAGTCCCAGAGAGAATGTAATAGGTTTTGATATATACTCAGCCAAACCTTTACGATTCAGTTAAAATTATTGTATTTTCAAAAAATTATCCATAATGAGTCAATCCCTTATATAATTCACTTAAAACTTAAATTACCTTTTTTATATGTATTTGTGATTTTACATACAAAGAATATCCTTTCTAATTAATAATATTATATAATACTAGAGGCCCAGTGCATGAAATTCATGCACTGGGGGGAGAGGGGGTGTCCCATAGCCCAGCCTGCACCCTCTCCAATCTGGGACCCCTTGGAGGATGTCCAACTGCCCGCAGTGATCGGACCTAAACCAGCAGTTGGACATCCCTCTCATAATCCAGGATTGCTGGCTCCTAACCACTTGCCTGCTTGGCTGCCTGATTGCCCCTAACTGCTCCCCTGCTGGTCTGATTGCCACCTAACTTCCCCCCTGCCAACCTGGTCATCCCCAACTGCCCTCCCTGCAGGCCTGGCCCCCCCAAACTGCCCTCCCCTGCCAACCATCTTGTGACAATGTGGGGGAGGCCATCTTGTGACAACGTGGGGACAGCCATCTTGTGACCCAAGAGCATGAGGGTCAATTTGCATATTTTCTCTTTATTATATAGGACTAGAGGCCCGGTGCACAAAAATTTGTGCACTCGGGGTTGGGAGAGGAGGTCCCTCAGCCTGGCCTGTGCCCTCTCACAGTCTGGGACCCATCAGGAGATAAGGACCTGCTGGTTTAGGCCTGCTCCTGGGTGGCAGAGGGCAGGCCTAATCCTAGGTGTAACCCCTTGTCGGGCTCAGAGCAGGGCCCATTGGGGAGTTGGGGCCCTGCCTCCTGTCATGCACAGAGCAGAGCGGATTGGGAGGTTGCGATGCCACCCTCAGTCACGCTCAGGGTAGGGCCGATTGGGGGGTTGGGGCACCACCCCCTGTCACACTCAAGGCAGGGTCTATAGGGAGGTTGCAGCGCCACTCCTGTCATGCACAGAGCAGGGCCGATCAGAGGGTTGGGGCTCCGCACCCTGTCACACTGATCCCGGTGCTGGGAAGCCTCGCTGCTCCGCTGATCCCAGGGCCAGGACGCCTCTCGGCTCCCCTGATCCCTGGCCCGGAGGCCTCTCAGCTCCGCTGATCACCGGGGCGGGAGGCCTCTCGGCTCCGCTGATCGCGGGGCCTCCGACTCCGCTGATCACGGGGCCGGGAGGCCTCTCAGATCCGCTGATCACGGGGCCGGGAGGCCTCTGGACTCCGCTGATCACCGGGGCTGGGAGGCCTCTCGGCTCCGCTGATCACCGGGCCGGGAGGCCTCTTGACTCTGCTGATCCCAGGCCCTGAGGCCTCTCTGCCCTGCTGCTTCAGGGCTGTTTGGCTTCGCTCTGCTTGGAGCCTGAATATGCAAATTAACCACCATCTTTTAGCTTCTATAATTAAAACATTGTATCTTTTGGAGTTGTTGCTTCAGGAGCTCAGAGCCCTGCAGCTGCGGGGATCCTTGACTTTCTCCATCGCTGGGGCAACCAAGCCTCCTGTTCTCAGCTTCCTGGCTGCCGGCCGCCATCTTGGCTGACAGTTAATTTGCATATCTCACTGATTAGCCAATGAAAAAGGAATCGGTTGTACGCCAATTACCATTTTTCTCTTTTATTAGTATAGGATAAGAATTTCACAAAATGATTATTATAATTAATTTTAGCAATTATATTAATCACACTGGTGGTGATTCTATAGTAGTAATTATGATAACATTTTTACAGAATTATAAGTTCTAGGTACCATGTTACATGCTTTGCAAAGTTTCTCATATCCTCAAAAACTCTTATGGTGTGGCTATTATTAAGAACAGATTTTGCATATGATGACATAGACTTATGGTCAAATACATTTTTAAAATTTATCTTTATTGTTGAAAGTATTATAGATGTTCCCTTTTTTCCCATTATCCCCCTTCATCCTGCCCCTGCCCCACCCCAGGCCTTTACTGCACTATTGCCTGTGTCCATTGATTATGCATTTTTTTTAAAGTAACAAAGCTATGAGGTGTCGGAGCAGAGATGCAAGTATCAGCCTGACCCAAGGTCTTGTATAATAAATACAAGTAATAGAAAATTGATATCAATATATTTTACAAAATGCAAGCCATAAATTATTAATAGTTTATGATGTTAACTATGCTTCTTCACCAAGATTATTTAAAAAAATAAAAGATTAATTATAAATATCAGAACATATTAGAGTAATATAATTGTCTTGTATATTTACTTTTAGTTATACACTGTCTGTTAATTAAACACTCTACCAGAGATAAAAATGTTTACAATATTGAGTCTAGTCACTGCAGAAAATAGTACATACACCATCAAAAAAACTACTGAACGATCTATAGAGGGCAAAAAGTCATTTTTTTTAAGTACTAGAAAGTGAGAGTTCATGAAGGTTGGGGCTAACTAAGTATTAAAAATTGGTATTCTGGAGAGGATAGAATAAGTCCATTGATCTGTGCTTACTTGAACAAAATGAGTTCCATTATTCATTGTTCATGAAACAGGATTCACTTTATAGCAAGTAAGGGTTCCTAATCTCAGAGTGGCTCCACGGGCATGGTTCTTCACAGGTTTCAGCTGATTAATTCCAATGGCACTAAAACAAAATAGTCAGTTTTGGTATTTCCTAGGCAAGTGCTGCTGTTTGTTCAACATAAGCAAAATTTTCCTTACAGCCCTTTCCTTAAGCTCTCTGGGACTGAGACAATAGAATAATGACACAAAAGAATGACAGATAATTTGATTTCCTTAATGCACACCTTTATCATGCTTTTAGTTTTTTAATAGATAATGTTGTGTTTATCTAGTAAATTCTATTTTTTAATGCACAATCATCTGATGTATCAATTTACAAGATAATGACTACAACCTATAAGACCGTGGTAACAATATACTTGATAAACAACAATGTTTACTAATGTCCTTTCATTTAGTAATTATCTATATATAATAGAGAAATATGCTAATTAACTGGGATGCTGTAGAAGCTCCACCGGACAGGAGGAGGTTGCGCACAGCGTCGGGGGCGGAGTGGCAGGGGCCTCCATGTGCCTGCGCTGTGGGAGGGCCTGATCAGCAGTGGCCACTGCTGCTTCAAGAGCCGGAGAGCGAGGCAGGGCCGGAGGGGTGACTTGAGGTTGGGCGGTGTCACGCGATTTTGAATTGCCTGCCGGGCTCCTAGTTATACATAAGATCTTTCCTGAGTCTTTGAGGCTTATTTATATATCTTACAGCAAATTTAGTAATGAGAAGCTTATAGCAGAGACAATCAGCCAAGATGAAGGAAATAAACAACACTTAAAAATACCTATAGTTGTTAAACCAAAAGTGGTCTGGTGAACTTGTTATAGTAGTAAATAATGACAGAGTGGAGGAAATTAGAATTGCTTTTAGAAATCAATTTATAAGGATTTGATCAATAATCATCTTAGGGTAATAACTGGACAATGGAAGCACTGACAAATCTTGAATGCTTTTTAAATTTATAATTATGAGCTGCATAACAATGTGTTTGTTTATTTTTTAATATATTATTATTGATTTCAGAGAGGAAGGGAGAGAGAGATAGAAACATCAATGATGAGAGAGATTCATTGATCGGCTGCCTCCTGCATGTCCCACACTGGGGATTGAGCCTGCAAGCTGGGAATGTGACCTGACTGGGAATCGAGCCATGACCTCCTGGTTCATAGGTCTGAGGTTCAACCACTGAACCATGCCAGCTGGACACAATGTGTTTTTTGTTTGTTTTTAACAACTAACCACGTATATGACAGTGGTCCCATAAGATTATAGTGTAACTGAAAAATTCCTAACGTCATAGTGGTCATAACATTGCAGCCTAATGCATTAAGATACAGTAGTAATGTCCTAGGCCTTCACATTCACTCACTGTTCACTCAACTGACTTACTCAGAGCAACTTCCAGTTCTTCAAGATCCATTCAAGGTAAATGCCATCAACAGATGTACCATTTTTTAAATCTTTTATACCACATTTTTTACTGTGCCTTTTCTATGTTTAGATACACAAACACTATTGTATTACAATTTCCTACAATATTTAGGACAGTAACATGATATATAGTTTTATAAGTTGAGTAGAAGAGGCTATACCATCCAGGTTTGTGAAAGTGTACTCTATAATGTTCACACAACAAAATCACCTGATGACACATTTCTCAGAACATAAATGTGTCATTAAGTGAAACATGACTGCACATAAAAAGCTATTGTTTGTTTCGGACAATAAGGACATTTAAATTTAGAAAACACACCTGTCCTAACAAATTAATTTGTAGACATTACTTGTATCAGTGTGATTTTTACATCAATGTGATTATGCTTTTCTAAAGCTGAAAAGAATGCATTCACTGAAACATAGTTACATGACAAAGAAGTCACTTCTATCTAATTAAGCTACAAGGTCAAAATTTCCCTTCAGATTTGTCAGGCTTATTACTATTCTTAATTTACTCTCCCCCTCCAAAAAAAAAAAAGACTTCTAACAATAATTTTAAATTAAGTATTAGAAAATGCTAGTCAAAATGTACAAATTTAATATTTTTTTTCCTTTGGTAAAAGTAAAAGATTAAAACTTCTGTTTTGTCAGGGAACTGTCCAGAAAATATCAAAAGTAATATGGTGAAAAAACATTTTAATAGTTTCAGTATGGGAGGTGAAAGCAAAAACAAAATGAGGTATCAGTTCACATTGATTAAAAAAATCAAGGAAGAGTTGTATTGTCTTGGGTGACTCATTAATCAGAGTGATCATTGAGTTGTAGTAATATTGTAGAAAAATAATTATACTGATTATGAGTATTAGAACTTCCTTCAGTGACAAACCCTTTCAGTTACTACCTTTTCTATTATCTAGGAGCACAGGAAGAAGTATACATGGAGAACACAATATATATTCCAAGTTCATAATTTTCATTTAACTGTCAGCCCTCCAATATCTGTTAAAATATGAAATCTATCTAAACATATACAGAGAGTCATCCTGGACAATTTTAGAATAAAATATCTTGAAAGTTTTCTATTTTAATCTTGAATAGAATTAACCTTATTAAACTAGTATGCAAAAATTAATTCTACCATTTTGATTTAAGCTTTATATACAACAAATATGCCCAAGTAGTATTTAACAATATTATAAGAGAAGTAAAAGTATATGTAAACTATTATATGTGAATATATAAAAATAAAATCTACACTAATAAAAGAGAAACATACAAATTGGTGTCACTCTGCCACACCCACCAGCCAATCAGAGTGACTATGCAAATTAACCCAACAAAGATGGTGGTTAATTTGAATATGCCGGCATGGAGTGAAGACTGAAGACTGAAGAGGCTTGGTTTCTCCGCTGTGGAGAAGCCAAGCCTTGCTGAGGCCGGAGGGGAGAAGCTTAGCCTGGAGGCTTGGCTTCTCCACTGCAGCCGGACCAAAGACCTGGATCCCGGGTGCTGGAGGAAAACCGGTGCCGGCAGCCAGGGGAAGGAAGGCCTGTTGCATGAATCTCTTCCTGAAATGGGCCTCTAGTAAGTAAAAATAATTGTTTTATATTTGTTGTCAATCTTAGAGAAATTCTGATGTCCTTACAGTATTCTTGAGAAATAATAATGCTTTAAAAACTTTCAGCCCAGGCCAGGTGGGTCAGTTGTTTGGACTGTTGTCCTATACATCAAAAGATTTCAGGTTCTATCCCAGGTCAGGGTGTGTATGAGAGGCAACCAATTGATATTTCTCTCTCACATAGAAGTTTCTCTCTCTCTTACTCTCTTTTTCTCTCTCTTCCTCTCTCTTTTCCTCTCTAAAAAAGAAAAAAAAAAGCAATAAAATTGTATCCTCAGGTGAGGAATGAAAAAAAAACTTTCAAATTTCTGATGTCCTTACAATATATTTTGGAAATAAAATTTTTGTTAAAACTTTTAAGATTTCAAAATAAATTAGAAGTTTAGAAATTAAAGTTACCCTTAAATAACAATATAATAATTGACATTATATCATTCATTATTATAATTGAGTTTAGTTGAACGTACATGTTACAGTTTTTAAAATTTTAAACATTTATTAAAACAACATTTTTTTCAGGATAAAATATTTAGGATGTTAATTTTATTTATGTTTTCTCTGAGAAATTAAACCAAGACTCTCATAACCTAGAATACTAAACTGACATTTTTATACTATGATAGAATCTTGGAAAAGTCAGAATATTAATTTTTAAAAATTCACCTTGATTAGATACATTTTATTTCTTTTTACATAATATGACAATTTAATCATTGAATGAGTTTCATGTCTTACTATCTCTTAGTCAAGAGATAAGTAACCAAAGCCTTAATTACAGTGAATTTTTTGTTTTTGTTTTAGATTTTTCCCATAATTGAAGACAACCAGAGTTTTTCTTAGAAGGCAAATGCATTAAAATTAGTAATTCATTTAAAAAATTCTTTAGAAATCTTTATGTTGTATTATAAAAGTATATGAGTATTTATAACTTTCTATAAACTTATAGTTAGCACCAGAGCTACCATAAAATTTAAGAGGTCTTATCATCGGCTTAGTTATTTCTTTTTCTACTTATTATTATATAGACCTGGGCTAGATATTCCTAGAGTGTTTAAACATAATGACAGATTTTAAAAAACAATTTCAAAGGTAGAATGTTATAAAATTGAAATAGCCTTATGGAAAGGGTCAAAGCTGTGGTAAATGTTTCACCATTTCAGTGCCTATGTTTGCCACACAACAGATCAAGAAATTATTCCTTTGGGCCCTGACCAGTTTGGCTCAGTAGCTAGAGCATCGGCCTGTGGATTGAAGAGTCTCAGGTTTGATTCCGGTCAAGGGCATGTACCTTAGTTGTGGGCACATCCCCAGTAGGGAGTGTGCAGGAGGCAGCTGATTAATGTTTCTCTCTCATCAATGTTTCTAACTCTCTATCCCTCTCCCTTCCTATCTGTAAAAAATCAATAAAATATATATTAAAAAAGAAATTATTCCTTTGGCAGTAAAAATACAAACTTAAGAATTCCGCCCCCCCCCAAAGAAAGTAAGATTATCTTCCAAAACAAGTACAGGAAAAAAGGGGAGCAAAATAAGACTGAGAGCTTAGTGGCAGATGACTGAGGGTCAAAATTATACAATAAGACATGAGCGACAATAACTCAGAGTTAGAATACCTCAAACAATCTCAGTTAATGAAATAAACTCTGAGGGCTCAAGAATAAATGAGATCTCAGTCAGTCACCACGGTAATGTTCACCCAGAGCACGAGATCACTGAAGACACAAACAGAGCACCAAAGGCACATGGAAGCCTGTTGTTCCTGTGCAAAAGTCCAGCAACACTAGCACCAGTAAATGAGGCTAAGGAGGTAACTTAGGTGGGACTTCTAGAATGTCTATAATAATAACAGTATAATATGCAAATTGACTGAACGGCTGAACAGCGGAACGACCATCTGGACAACCTTCTGGACAAAGCTCGAGCTGCGAGGGCGGCCAAGGCAGCAGGGGCTGTGAAGGCCTACTCTTGCAAGAAATTCATGCATCAGGCTTCCAGTCTGAGAATAAAACACCAAGCTAAAGTACTACTTCTATGACTGCTTTTAGATAAATTGGGGTAACCTCTTCCCCACTCTGCTGTTGGTGGGGTCCTTAAAATATCTAAAAAATAAAAAATTTCTGAGACTCACACGGTAGGATGAGTGATTTTTATATGCCTGGAATTACATTCCTGAGTTTCCAAAGTCCCATTTCCCTTGGTCCAGTCATAAAAGTGTTGCTGGGGTTTCAGTAGAACTAGAAGCAAAGCCAGTGTCCAGAGTTTTCTTTCCATGTTGGAGCCGTGTCCAGTTTAGCATCAGGCTAGCAGCAGTCCATTCGTCCATTGTGTGTGGGGACTAGGTGACCATGGGCCACACAGGAGAATGCCAGGAAGCAGGGGTGAGGGAGCCTGAAAGCCAGGAGTAAAGTGCAACATGTCAAGGGCAACCAAAAGCAACCAACAGAGCGAACTCCTTTGTTTAGGGGAGCAAATATTCCAAATTTAGAGCCTGTGCAGGGACCATGCCCATTCTGGCCAATGACTTGTTCGCAGGTATGACTGATAGGCATGTGCCTTCCCAACATCGCCCAACTTTACCGGGCATGAGTCTATTCTCCTCCTTGTCCAGTCCCTTCCCCCAGCCCCCTGCAGGGAATACACTACCTGGAGAGTGTAAAGCTTTAGCTTTCTGGTGAAGCTGGCCAAATGACATGCCTATCATATTTGGCCTTCCCTTTGTTCCTTTCCTGTTATTAAAAACTAAGTGAATTACAACAGTATCATGACCACTACCACCACAATAATAATAATTACATAGCTGTATCTACTAATATTCCAAACAAGGGAACACACACCAGTTAAGACATGTACTGAGTAAGTTGCTGAGGTGGATAAGAAGGGGGGGAAATCATGGTGATTGTTCTAGGTAAGTGTGGAAACTAGAACATTAATAAAATGAAATGACTTGATATGGCTGTATTGTCCTTTAGTCATGAAGGTATCTTTAGTTTGGTTTAGTAAGTGAATGTTTGTTCATTCACACCATTCATATCCATGGCATTTTCTCAGTTTCAGCTGTTTAGAGCCAGTTGTAATGAAATCCAAGAGTCAGTTTTGTTATATTTTAGAGAAATGTTCATATATATATATATATATATATATATATATATATATATATATGTATGTATAATGAAATGAATTTCTTAGTATGCATCTCTCTCAAAAAAATTGAGCACCTCTGATTTAGATATTGGCAAAATGATTTGTCACATATACACTGACTTCTCTAGAGCCCGAATGCAGAGAAAGTTCACTATTTTAAAATCCCAGTTTTTTCAAGATAAAAAGAACAAAACTACTCACAGTTTTTGTGGCGTTATTTGCTAAAATTAGGTTAGTGTGAATGCAATGTTTTCTTTCCCTTGCTAATCTGTTTGTATTAAAGCAGAGAGATATAAAGAAATGAGCTTCTCATAAATTATTTCATGAGCAAAGTAAAGGAGAACAAACAGATAACAGCTATCACTGGTGCACATTGTTAAAAGAAGCTTTACTAATCTTAGGGTAAAAAACGGTGTCCCAGGTGCTTATCAGCAAATTCAATTACAAATGCAAAGCCAAGAAGTTTATAAACGCAAAGCTAAAATCAGGTTTAGATGATTCTGAGGAATCTGGGTTGCTTTTTTATGAGTCTATACCTAACCTTGATGAGACGGGAGTAAAATGGAAATCATGCATTCAGAGGCAAGGTGCATGTATTAAAAATAATGGAATTGGTCTGCAGGCAGTAGCTTCGCTGGCAGACTGTCACAGCATGCTCCCTCATTAGGATAATTCCTTGAAGCTTAAGATTGTTAGTATAAGCAAGGCTGAAATACCCAGGTGATAGTCGCTAGACATAGGTATTCATCTTCAAACTAAACTGTTCTTTGAACAATGATATGATCCACAGAAATTTTAATACTTCGATATTAGTCCCCAAAACTATTACCACAAACTTAATTTTATTTTTTTATCATTGACACTATTACAGATGTCTCCTATCTTCTCCCCCTTTGCCCACCTCCACTCAGTGAGCACAGTTTGCTCTGGTTACTTACACTATTTGAGACAACTTTTACTTTATGTGCAGATATATGAATAAGCTATGTCTAATCTACATTTTACTTCTAAAATTATCTTTTCTTTAACTTTGACCTCGTTTGGCATTGCAGTCAAGAGATATTCCTACCTGTATCATAGTTAACCTTTAAAATTCTTTATAGTTTTGACTATTTCTTCATCTTTACATGTGTTTTAAATACTTCAATAGAATTCAAATAATTCTTATTATTTTACTTGGCAAAGTATTACTTTCTAATATTATCACTCTGTCATATTATACCTAGAAAAAGTTTTACTACTGTCATCAGTTTTAGAAAATTTTATATCAGTTGTTTTATGCTTTAGCTCCTTTAGAAATTACTTATAATTTCATATAGTAACAGCTCATGTTAAGTAAGATAATATACCTCTATTGATATAAATACTTTGTCTCTTCTTTTTAAAAAATATTAGAATTTACATGTTGAAAATCTGATATACACCTGCTATATTCTTTTCTCTGGCTGTTTTTTATTTTTAATTATATTTTATAACTTGTTATTAATTACTTACAGAGAATTTTTTGATGGCCTATATACTTATTTGTAACCTTCATGAAATCTAATTGTGATTATTTGTTCTGTTTAATCTAATGCTTATTTCTCATTCCTTAGACATTATTTAAACCTCTCTATTTTTATTGGACTATACTAAAAAATATAATAATAATATTCTTATATTTCCCTAAAATTTAATAGGGTATTGTCACAGTTAAACTCTAAGTGTATTGTTTACTGTTCAAAGTATTTTGAAATGACTTTTTTCTTTAATAAAATAATTTTAGTGCATTTTATTTAATAAAATATTCTAAAGAAATCAGTGTTTATGCTTTGAAAAAATATATTCAAAGGAATGTATAATAATGGAGGAACTACTTTTTCTTTTTTAGAGTTGCATGAAATACTATGGTTTTGGAGGAAAATATAGATGCAGAAGTGAGCAAGTGAGAAGTAAGATGAGGTCAGAGATATGTTATCTATTGACTGTATCATCCCAAACAAGAGAGAATAAGTAACTATTTGCTGAATAGAATATATATATATTAACAAATACATAATTAAATAATGTAACTATTGGTGACCACCAAGACCAGGTGGATTGATATGGAAAAAGGAACAGCATGGGAAAGAGAAGAATAGTGCCCAATGTTGCCACAACCCTGCACAAGCTAAACTCCTCATCACATCTCCCCCTATGTAGAATCAGCCACAAAATAAAGAGAAAGGTAAAACATTTGAACTTTAAAAGGATAAGTTTGAAATTCTTGAGAAGAAATTTAATGTACAATAGGATATAGTAAATTCTTGTCACTTGAAGAAATGTGGGCTAGAGACAGAAACTAAGTTTTATAACGGAAAATAAGGAAAGTTGAACTTATTGGACATCTGTAATTTTAATACATCATATTTGTTGTATATGGGCCTCATTTTTTATTTCAAAAATTCTAAGACAATTTGGTGAGACAACATGTAATACTTGTCTTTCTCTGGCTAGCTTATTTCGCTTACATGAATAAATTTGAAAACCCAGGGCTAAAACTAAAGAGTTATTAAGAGAATGGCCATCACACACACACACACACACACACACACACACACACACACACACACACACACACCACACTCACACCAGTAACTGTAAAAGTAATGATAAGTTATTTAGCTTGATTGGAGTGATCTTTACACAATGCATAGATATCTCTAAATATAAAATGGTATACCTTAAATATAAACAATTGTCATTCATCAAGGATATATCAATAAAGTTATTTGCTTGTTTTCAGCTATAAATACATGCTGGAATTGAGACTACTTGGTGGTATTGCTGTGCAGAGAAATGTCTGACTCAGAATTTACTGTACATTTTAGGAGAATAAATTCTTATAACAATGACTCTAAAATTCCAGTGACACTAGACTGCTTTAAATTTTTCTGCCAAGACAGGCTGCAAAAGGAAAATTAAACACTGTTTTAGAATGTATTGATTAGCCTAAATTTTTAAGTCTCAATAAAATTAGGCACATAAAAACCTATGAAAGAGGCACATTTCTAGTTATTCAAAGTCAAAATTTGATACTTAAATTTGATTCCTAGTAAACAATGTCAAAGCAATCATGGCAATAGATAAAGCTGGGCTAACTTTATTCAAGGCTGTTGCAAAGAGGAGAGAGGCAAGAATCAAGTGTGAACTCAGCTTCAGAGAAACAAGGACTGGAAAGTTGTTATTTATTTATTTATTTTAACCTTTATTGGTCAGAGTATTACATATTCCCCTAGGAATATGTAATATTCCTCTATTTCCCCCATTGACCTATTCTAACTCCCCTGCACCCTGCCCCCCTCCCCAGGCCTTCACCACTGTATTGTCTGTGTCCATAGGTTATGCATATATGCATACAAGTTCTTCAGTTGATCTCCTCCCACCCACCCCAACCTTCCCTCTGAGATTTGACAGTCTGTTCCATGCTTCTATATCTCTGGATTTATTTTGTTCAACAGTTTGTTTTGTTCATTTTATTCCATATATGAGTGAGATCATGTGATACTTGTCTTTCTCTAGCTGGCTTATTTTGCTTAGCATTAGTATATTCTCCAGGTCACTCCATGCTGTCTCAAAGGATAAGAAATCCTTCTTTTGTACTGCTGCATAGTATGCTATGGTGTAATGTACCACAGATTTTTTATCCACTCATCTACTGATGGGCACTTGGGCTGTTTAGAACTGGGACATTTTTAAAAATAGGGTAGGGTAATCCTAAGCTATCTATGCTTGTTAATTGGCTTTACTCGAAAGAAAAATAAACTTTTTTATATCTTCATTACAGCAGATAATTTTACACCTCAACTCAAGGCAGCCTATCCTCCCCAAAACTGGGAGATAGGAGCACTAACCCTTACATTCAAAAGGGATGGAACCCCTGTTTCTTTAGAAAGATGGTGCCTCGGTTATAAACCTGGCAGTAAGAAGCAAGAATATTTACATTTCAAAGGACCAATAAACAATAAACCATTTTAAGTAGTTTAAAGTAAATGATCTCAGAAAAGGGAGGAATACTACAATGGAATACTACACAGTCATAGAAAAGATGAAGTGCTGACATTTGCGACAACATGGATGGATCTTGAGAATATTATGCTTAGCAAAATGATCAGACAGAGAAGGCAAGAGCCATATGATTTCACTTATATGTGGGATATAAAACTGAAAGCAACACATGAGCAAACAAGAAAATTAAACAAAACTTATAGACATGACAACAGTGTGAGGGAAGGGGTTGGAAAGAGAGTAAAGGGTAAACGGGGTCAAATATATGGTAACAGAAGAAGATTTGACTTTGGCTGGTGGGTATACAACGCAATATTTAGATGATGTATCATAGAATCGTCCACTTGAAACCTATGTAATTTTATTAAGCAATATCACCCCAATACATTTAATTTTTAAAAAGGGAAATAGAGGGCTTATAACTAAAAAAAAGCCTGTAGGAAGTTTAGTCAACATGGATGGACTTGGATCATATTATGGTAAGTGGGATAACTTAGAGAAAAATAAGTAATATATAATATTACTTAATATGTGGAGTCTAAAATGTCAAACTCATAGAAAACAGAGTAAAATGGTGGTTGCAAGGTAATGGATGGTGTTAATAAGATTGATGTAGTTTAAGGGACAGATTTTCAATGAGAGGTAAATAAGTCACAGAGATCTAATGCATAGTATAAAAATATAGAAAATAATGTTGCATTATAATTATGTAATGTGATAAAGGTGCCAAATATAACTTCAACAGCAATCATAACACAAAATAAAAAATGTACATGCATACCTTTATTTACACAATGTTATATATCAAATATATTCAATACAAACATAAGCTTAGTCAAGCTGAGGGGAACATTCTAATGTAGAGGAAGCATTAGATCATCCCCAAAGGCAGAGCAACGCTACCAGCCCAGCAAACTGACATTCCTTTATGATCTTGTGGCTTGTAATTGACCAAAAACTGTATGCTATAAATATTTTATTTTTTCACAACAGTGACATCTCAGTATGACAACTTTTAGATTTTGAACACTGCAAACAGTTTCCTTTATTCATTTTTGTTATTATATTTCATGTTTTTTGTAACCCTATGAAATAAAAAATGAATTACTGACTGCAATGTTGAATCTGAACTGTTAACTCCTGCTTCATTAATGGGAGGTGGGGTGGGAGGGTAATGCAAAAATATAGAGAAGAGAAATATATTTGACCTTAGTATTTTTTCTTTACACTAAGCATAGTCCTTGTTAGAGGGGCTATCATCAAAAGAATATTTGTGATTCACTTCTAGTAATCATCTGTGGTGGTTTTACATCTTATTAGATTGAACCCATCTGGACAGGTTTCTTTAGTTCATGGCCCAGAATTCCACAATGCATCTCTGAGTCTCACTGTTGGAACCAACAATAATTCCAATCCTCATCTGAATTTTTCATATATTTGCACCATTTATTTATCATAGGAGAATAAGACAAAATTTTTCTAATCAAGTTAGAAGATGTCATTTGAAACGCATGTTGCTTTCTTTTTTTAAAAATATATTTTATTGATTTTTCACAGAGAGGAAGGGAGAGAGATAGAGAGAGTTAGAAACATCGATGAGAGAGAAACATTGATCAGCTGCCTCTTGCACATCCCCCACCGGGGATGTGCCTGCAACCCAGGTACATGCCCTTGACCGGAATCGAACCCAGGACCTCTCAGTCCGTAAGCTGACGCTCTATCCACTGAGCCAAACTGGTTTCGGCACATGTTGCTTTCTAAATGTATCTGGAACTAAGCTCCATAAATAAGGAAAAAATGAAAATTACTAATTCCTAAAAATAATAAGTACTTCATAGTGATTATATACTTGGCATTAATTAATTAATTTATTACTCATAATAACACTAAAGAATACATAATTATTATTTTTAAATGAGGAAAATAAGATCAATATTTAACTAAAATAATACACTGAGTATTTAACAAATTTGAGTTTTGATACTAAGTTGATTTTGATTTTTATAACACAAAGTTCTTAGTGAAAAAAATTTTATAGACAGGACAGGAAGTTTTAGGGAAAAAGGAGGGTGGGTGGTCCATGGAAGAGGAAAGCATATGTGATGGGAAAGAGATAGCTCCAAGATGCCAGAATGTTTATCTTACTTTTACAGAGGATAAAGAAATATTACAAGAGGAAGGCATACATTCACAGAGGATAGAGGAATGTTGCAAGATAAGGGGGAGAAAATAGAGGGAAGGGCACCAAGTGGTCTTTGGACTTTGAAACTGATAGTCTGCAGGAGAATGACTAATTAGGAAAGCACAGGGGTCATAAATTAAGGAAGCATCAATTAGAAAGGGTCATGAAGAGAAAAAGAGCTGCAGCCTTTATAAACCTGGAGACAGAGAGACTCAGAACAGGATTTAGATCATTTTTCTATATATGCTTGCAATAAACTTCCATATGGTTGCTTAAAAATCTTTTGGTCTGGGAATTTATTCTTCAATCTTTGTGAGACAAAAACCCACAGGAAGAGACTGTGCCCCAACTCCAAGTATCAATAGCTTGTTCTTCATCTAAAATATAACTTCAAAGAATACTGTACATGAAGTTGCATTGTGAATATGATTTGGGCTACGTCATTTTCCTGACTGTCTAAGTCATATTCAATATTTAATATCAAATTGAATAGGTTTTGATTCTATTAAATAACAATTTCCTTTTAGGTCACAGATAGTGAAAGAGACTATGAGATAGCACAGATTTTCTGTAGTTAATAATAATCCCAAGTATTTTACCATTTAACATGTTAATACCTTGTAGAATGCAATTAGTAAGAGTGTTTTGTTTCAAATGCAATTATACAAAACTATAAAATTTAAATATTCATTTTAAATTTATATGTTTTCTCTTAGCTGTTTTAATTTGGAGGGAAACCAATATTTTATTAACAGTAAAACTGAACTTCTTATCATTAGTGGATACCCTAAATGCATATTTGAATATCTCAGTATTTTATTTTTAAAAAATATACCCAAAGTAAAAGAAAGTGCATATTAAAAGGCTGAGCAAAATTTTTCATAATAATTTGAATATCAATAGGAAAAATTTATTTTAAGTGCCTAACATTTATATAGTTTTTCTAACTTTATTTTTATTTGATCAAAGCCTATATATATAATGGCATATATATATTTCCTTATATATATATAAAATGTAAAAATCTACATATTGTAAAAGATTTTATTTCTAAAAGCTCATAAGCTGCAGTTTCTTTTTCTGGTCATTTTTTGTCTGATACACATTTCTAGATGTTTCATGTATCAGCACATCATGTGTGTGTGTCTATGTTATAAAGGTGGCACATTGTTTCTTTACTCTAGGCTTTTTAGATTAATGGGGAAACCAAGTAAACTTGCGATTAAGGGTCAGAGTTTTCTAGTATCTTTCTTAACTCTTTCCTAAGGGATTATTGTTACTGCAGAAATTTTACATTCTGTCATAGCATACTCTGGGGTCATGATCTTGACAAGTTAGATAAATGGTGGGTTAAAACCATGGGTGAAGGTCAATAAGGACAAGTCCTAGGCAGCTAAATTAAAAGCAAAATACCAATTATAATTCTACTTGTGGAAAGTGTAACTAAATTCAAATAGAGCAGAATCACTAATGATAAGTCATAGATTTACAAAAGTAACTTTTGACTCTACAGTAACAGCCAATTAAACTCAAAACTTTATTTTTGTACAGGTTTGTTTCAAGACCTGTAGTTATCCTCACATCATATTTATGGTCGGTTTAACAGGATTAATAAGTCAAAGGAATTAAAAAGGAAACAAAACACAAAGTACAAAAGATAATTGAATGTGTGATAAATAAATGCTATGAGTTAAATCAAGGTGACTTTTTTTATGTTCTAGGTACAGAAGTGTTAGTTTCTTTATTTCTGACTTGCAAGTTTTAGCAAGTTGAATGTAACTTATCCTTTATTTTATATTGTTAGATATATATTAATCAGTCTTTTAAGAACATGTAATTGAAAGGAGTTTTAGGGGGTAAAATAGACAGGTTTAGGTGCTGGAAGCTGGTCCATCCTTGCTGCTTGACACAGTCGCTGCAGGGAAGAAGCATCTGCACAGCATATGTTTCAAGGGACCTGGCATATATGGCATACTGTTCTTAATATGTTTGCTCCCCTTCTTAGCGCTATGTGTTTTAACCAAGGTCACCTCCCCAAGAGAAAGGCTGTTTCCCCAGGTAGGGATTTTTTCCCTGAAGTTAGGGAGGGAATAAAATCCCTTAACTAAATGCCAGGCGGGTAGTTTAATCACTTTAACTACGAACAATCACCTTAAGCTACGTAATCTTTACTCCCTGGAATGGAGATAAGAAATGCCCTAACCTTTGGAATAGAAATTAACAGGATTAAAATCAACTGGTATAAATACAGATGTAACAAGACAATAAAAGACAGAACCTGGCTGGAGATCCTGGCTAGAGATCCTGGCTAGGCTGCTGATCAACTGAACGCTGTCTCCGTGTTATTCCTTCTTCGCCGACTCCGTCCACACCTTTGGGGACCCCTCAACCTGCTGGGGTTGGACCCCTACATTTAGAGAGTTTTCAAAATAGAGGGTCCATGGGGGAGGAAGGCTTGGAACCCAAAAGTGGGGGCTTGGAGCTTCCCAAAGGCAGACATTCACAGAAAAACAAAGGTGCCACAGGATAAGGGAGAGGAAGACATCCATTCACAGAACATAGAGAAAAGCCACAGGTATGGGGAGAAAGAGGAAACAAACTTTCACAGAGGATAGAGAAATGCTGACAAATGGGAGAAAGAGGAAAAACAGATTTTCACAAAGGATAGAGAATTCTACCATTGAGGCTGGAGAGAAAAATGGGGGCACCACATGGTGTTTGAGCTTTGAAGCTGATATAGTGACCAATCAGAAGCAAACATGGAGAAACAAAGAACTGCAGCCTTTACAGTATAAACCTTAGGAAAAAGGAGTTTTGTGTGTCACCCCCTTGATCCCCCTCCCTACCTTTGAATCTGTACTTGTTTCCAATAAATTTCCACCCTTTTCATCTACCACCTTTTGTCCCTGGCTTCATTCTTCGAATCCACCTGGATAAGAACCCAGGGAAGAAATCACCCTTGCGTCTTGCTCAGAAAAAAAACAAAAAAAAAAACACTTGACTCATAATTTATAATATTCATAAAATATAACAACTGTGAAATATATGAATGAATCCATTAATTGAAAAGAATATTATTTTAAAGGTGTCTTCACAAGAGAAAAATGGGAACCAATTGTTAATAAATATACAATAAATTTCTACATTTACTTAATATAATAAGCCTTTTGAAAAAAAATATGGAGATACTATATTACAGAGATTGGTGGAATGGGCAGCATTGGGATGGTTCTTGGAAAAGGATTTTCTGAGGAGACAGAAAGATTAAGGCAAAAGGCTCTAAGGCAATGATGGCGAACCTTTTGAGCTTGGCATGTCAGCATTTTGAAAAACCCTAACTTAACTCTGGTGCCATGTCACACATAGAAATTTTTTGATATTTGCAACCATAGTGAAACAAAGACTTATATTTTTGATATTTATTTTATATATTTAAATGCCATTTAACAAAGAAAAATCAACCAAAAAAATGAGTTCGCGTGTCACCTCTGACACGCATGTCATAGGTTTGCCTTCACTGCCTAAGGGAAGGATGAATTACTAAAGATGAAGAGCAATGTGGAAATAGGTAGTGTACAAGTTGTCTGTCTAATGGTACAAAATGCGATTTAGAAAAGTAGGCAATAAAACAGATAAGCAGAGGCATATAAACAATGGGAAAGTGTTTGGATTTCACCCTGAGTCTGATGCAATGTTCAAAAGGTAAACAAATCATAAATGGCAAATGTGATAATTGTTCTAAAAGGTCCTAATTTCTTACTGCTACTAATTAGACTAATCATTGTGCATGTTATCCGAATGACAAGTTGGAGTTTCGGGGTTTTTGTTCTATGAAGTTTGAAGAATAAAATTCACGGACTAGAAGATTTTATTCAAAAGCGTGGAAATTTATTGCAAGAGTATATAAACTTATTCCTGGAGAAGGGTCCTCAAATGGGTAACCAGTGAGTTACTTTGTCTAAGCATTTATAAATGCTGGCAGTTTCTTTGTCTGTTTATGTTATTTTCTAATTGGATCCTTCTTTTATTTTATGTCCCCTTATGTTTTTCCCCAATTGGCTGATTTTCCCATTTCTGTTTAGTATCAGTTTCAAAATGTCAAAGCTCACCAGGTGCCACCCCCTCCTCTTGCAATAGCCTGCCACCCTCTGTGCTTATAAGATAAACATTTTAGTGGTTTGGAGTTGGCTTCACCCACCATGAATGCATTCCTTCCCCACGGACCCTACCCCAACTGCCTCTTTTATCTCTAAATCCTCTCAGCAGGATGTTCAGCTTCTGTTTCTGACAACAATTCACTCTCAAAGTGAATTCATGACAGTGAATGAAATTCACCATTCACATTACTGGTTCAAAACATATGATAGGTTCAAATATTATCTGCAAATATATGCTGATAAATTGCACAGTTAATAACAATAGACTTTTAAATACATTGTATTTTCACAAAATGTATAAATGTGTCCAATTAAGCTCTATTCTACTACACATGTTTTACTGCTATCATTTATAATGTAGTATATTACAATTCTAGATGTACTGAATGAGTGGTATTTTTTTCACTTATTTGAAAATATTCTCAATTGTAGTTTTTCCTACAGATTATAAAAGAAAGTTAATTCTTCTGACACTTCAAACTGATCATTGACTTATTGGAAAATCAAACATAAGTAAGCAGTATTAGTAACATACATCTCTAAACTCATCAAGTACCATGTTGTTTTGTTTTACTTTCACTTCAAATAATTTTATAATATGGCAGCCTAAAATTTATCTTAAAAATTTGAGAGCTAACCTTCTATGCAAGACATTTACTGCTCTTTATTTCTCAACATTGAAATGACACTGATATTTGAGAAATGTTGGGCAAGTCTTTTTGAGGAATAGTGTAACTATTCTTTATACATTGACAGTCAAGAAATCCCAATATTTCCTTTCACTTTTTAAAAAAAATCTAGGGCACAAATTTAACCTTTTAATGCTTTCATATGGAACTTTGTATTAGGAATGCTTTTAATTTTATTAGAGTGACTATCCACTATATACATTCAATTTTTGAGAAAATCTTTATTCTCTTTTAGACTTGACCATTATCTTTTTTATAAACAATCTGTGGTCCTGATAGAAATACATCCTATGATAAATCAGACATTAGCTGTTCCATCCTATATAATAAAAGCCTAATATTCTAAGTGTCCAGTCATCCGGTTGGCCATTCAACCAATCAAAGCATGATATGCTAATGATATGCTAAGGCAGTTCAACCACTTGTTATGACATGCACTGACCACCAGGGGGAAGACAGTCGACCAGTCAACCAGTTGCTATGAAATGCACTGACCACCAGCAGGCCAATGCTCCGACCAATAGGTTAGCTTGCTGTTGGGGTCCACCCAATCAGGACTGAACAAGATGGGCTGAACACACCCTGGAGCCCTCCTGCGGTCCCTCCCTGGCTGGCCAACCTCCTGCGTCCTTCCCTGGCCTTAATCTTGCACTGGTGGGGTCCCTCAGCCTGGCCTGTGCCAGCTCAGACTGAGGATCCCCCCCCCCCCAAGTGCACGAATTTCATACACCAGGCCTCTAGTATAGTATAAAAACAAACATTTCAAGCAACCCCCCATCATCAATTCCCTTTAGAAAAATCTGCCTTACTTTCTCCAAGCCATTTCACTATGTCTGCTGGATTGAAAAGGAAGAAGATCTGGCATGGTTTATATATTGGATTTCAGGCTAAACTTGTTCCACAAAGGGATGTTCCTGAAGCATCATGAGGAAATACATTTTTCTGAGTAGAGAGACTTTGAGGAGAACATCTTCATTGCTCACTTTGCCTAGAAGTGATGACACAAAATAAGGATCTATAGGAATATATATGCCATGGCCAATGAGTTCACCTGCCCTGTGTGGCATTCACAGATAATGTCATAATGCCATAAGATGATTCTCCTTCACTAGAAAAGACCCTTAATTTTTAAAAAGGCATTAATATCCAACTTAAAAATAAATAAAACATATTTTCAGCTCATTTGCAGCTAAGGTGACACAGTTATATAATAAAATAGAAATGAACTCACTGGGAGAGACTTTTGTGAATCCTCTTATTATAGAAGACTGGAGAAAAATCGAGCAATGCTTAGAGAAATGGAGTTACACAGTTTTATTATGCCGGCAGACTCAAATTCTGAGCAAACTGATATCGTGGAAGCCCCACCTTTATCCCCTTTTGGTATTTTTGTCCCCCAAATATGGATTATACTTCCGGACCTTTTGCGGGCTTTGCAAAAAGCCCCAGGTGTTGGGGCTTGAGTCCATACCTAAGGGCCTGGCCTGGCGCCAGGGCTGGTAACCCCTCTGGGGGCTGTGTCATGGCTTATGGCCTCTGTGAAATGAGAGCCTTTAGGTAACAGATTTTATAACACCAGTTTGTGGAGAAAGGGGCAATGACTTAATGATAGGTTATCAAGAATGTACATGGGGCTTGCTGGCACAGATTCAGATTGCTAACCACCCCCCCCCCCCCCCCCAAATATCATTGTTACATTGGAATTAGCCTTTTAGCCTCCTCACTCTCTGAAATAGCAAACAATTAACTGGCATGTGCCATTTGGAACTTTTCTAGGTCTGGAAGATAGATATAATGTTGAAGTGGAAGAGCCTTGCTATGTCGATGGGGCAACAAACTTCAGGCAAAGGATGGCTTCATATAATTTTATAGAAGCCTTAGATTTTTGTAGTAAAGGGCTTCTCTAAATACCTTGGCTTCCAGTTGGGTGGCACAGTTGATTGGAGTGTCAACCCCTGTGCAACTAAAAGGTTGAGGGTTTGATTCCCAGTCAGGGCATATACCTAGGTTGTGGGTTTGATCCCTGGTAGGGGAGTGTACGGAAGGCAACCAATTGATGTTTCTCTCTCTCTCTCAAATCATTAAGCATATCTTCAGGTGAGAATTAAAAGAAATAAAATTTGTTCTCCCATATAGTGTGGTCCCTTTTCATTTTGATGATTGTTTCTTTTGCTGTGCAGAAGCTTTTTAGTGTGAGGTAGTCCCATTTATTTATTTATTTATTTTTCCTTTGTTTCTCTGCCCTAAGAGATGTATTGGTAAAAATTTTGCTATTTGAGATGTCTGAGACTTTGCTGCCTATGTTTTCTTCTAGGATTTTTATGGTTTCACTACTTACATTTAAGTGTTTTATCCATTTTAAATTTATTCTTGTGTATACATAACCCATAAACATAGGCAATGGAGCAGTGCAGACCTGGGATGGGATGAGAGCCAGGTGGAGGGGGGTAATGGAGGAAAATGTGGAACATCTGTAATACTCTCAACAATAAACATAAAATAATAAAAACTAAAATCATTACAATAAAAAATAAATAGGCATTTTCTCTTTCTAGCCAGCACCAAGCTATGGGTATCTCTTGGGACAACTGGCACAAGCGCCGCAAGACTGGGGGCAAGAGAAAGCTCTACCACAAGAAGCGAAATATGAGCTGGGACGTCCAACACTAAGATTGGACCCCACAATCCAAGTGCACAGAGGCAACAAGAAGTACCGAGCTTTGAGGCTGGACATGGGCAACTTCTCCTGGGGCTCAGAGTGTTGTATGCGCAAAACAAGGATTATTGATGTTGTCTTCAATGCATCCAACAACGAACTGGTCCGCACCAAGACCCTAGGAAAAAACTGCATCCTGCTCATTGACAGCACACCATACCCACAGTGGTAGGAGTCCCAAGAAAGGGGCCAAGCTGAAGAGGAAGAGATTTTAAACAAAAAACGATCAAAGAAAATTCAGAAGAAATCTGATGGAAGGAAAAAGAATGCCCAAATCAGCAATCTTCTCGAGGAGCAGTTCCAGCAGAGCAAGCTTCTTGCATGCATCGCTTCAACCAGGCCAGTGTGCCGAGCGGAGGGCTATGTGCTCCAGGACAAGGAGCTGGGGTTCTGTCTGAGGAAAATCAAGGCCCGGAAAGGCAAGTAAATCCTCTTCCTCCTATCTTAGCTCAGGAAATAAAGGTGTTTATTCTAGATAAACAAACAAACAAACAAACAAACAAACAAACAAACAAATACCTTGGCCTACTTTCACCTAAGAAAAATAAATTATCTTACTTATTTAAACCATGTTTCATTCAGATTTACTTTTACTCCTGGCTCCTTTAGTCATGTGGAGGATAGGATAGCACTGACTAAAAATAACACATAGTTTGAATCTGGGTTTACCTTCCTGCCTCAGACTTCTGCCAACACCCCATATTTTTGCATCACCAAAATATAGCTTCTGATCAATACACTTAGTTTATAATTATCAAAGCTATGAAATCTTTTACAAGAGGAAAGACTCAAATTTTGTAATCTACTCAATAATTCTGAAGCAGCTAGACCCACAAAAGAAAAAAAAAAAAAGTCTATTGGAGAACCAATTACTGAAACATTTGCAAAAGAGAATGGGATTGTCCAAAAAAGTGCCAGTATCTATGTTTTCGCTAATGGCAGTATTTTTTCTTTTCTTATGGTTGAGCAGTATTCCATTGTATATATACAATATCTTCTTTATTCAATCATCTACCTAAGGACACTGGTTGTTTCCATGTCTTGGCCACCATGAAAAATGCTGCAATGAACATAGGGGTGCATATATCTTTCCAATAAATAGTTTCGAGTTTTTTCTGGTATATACCCAGAAGAGGAGTTGTGGGCCATATGGTAACTTAATTCTTAATTTTTTTAAGAGCCCTCATACTGTTTCCATAGTGGCTGTATGAGTTTATATTCCCACCAGCAGTGAATTTGGGTGGTGGTCACACAACGTAATATACTGATGGTTTGTCAGAATTATACACCTATATAATTTTATCAACCACTAGAGGCCCGGTGCACAAAAATTTGTGCACTCGGGGTTGGGAGAGGAGGTCCCTCAGCCTGGCCTGTGCCCTCTCACAGTCTGGGACCCATCAGGAGATAAGGACCTGCTGGTTTAGGCCTGCTCCCAGGTGGCAGAGGGCAGGCCTAATCCTAGGTGTAACCCCTGGTCGGGCTCAGAGCAGGGCCCATTGGGGAGTTGGGGCCCCGCCTCCTGTCATGCACAGAGCAGGGCGGATTGGGAGGTTGCGATGCCACCCTCAGTCATGCTCAGGGTAGGGCCGATTGGGGGGTTGGGGCACCACCCCCTGTCACACTCAAGGCAGGGTCCATAGGGAGGTTGCAGCGCCACTCCTGTCATGCACAGAGCAGGGCCGATCAGAGGGTTGGGGCTCCGCACCCTGTCACACTGATCCCGGTGCTGGGAAGCTTCGCTGCTCCACTGATCCCAGGGCCAGGACGCCTCTCGGCTCCCCTGATCCCTGGCCCGGAGGCCTCTTGGCTCCGCTGATCACCGGGCCAGGAGGCCTCTGGATTCTGCTGATCACCGGGGCCGGGAGGCCTCTCGGCTCCGCTGATCACTGTGGCTGGGAGGCCTCTCGGCTCCGCTGATCACCGGGGCCGGGAGGCCTCTCGGCTCCGCTGATCACTGGGGCCAGGAGGCCTCTCGACTCCGCTGATCACTGTGGCTGGGAGGCCTCTCGGCTCCGCTGATCACCGGGGCCGGGAGGCCTCTCGGATAGGCTGATCACCGGGGCCGGGAGGCCTCTCGGATCCGCTGATCACCGGGGCCGGGAGGCCTCTCGGCTCCGCTGATCTCCGGCCGGGAGGCCTCTCGACTCTGCTGATCCCAGGCCCTGAGGCCTCTCTGCCCTGCTGCTTCAGGGCTGTTTGGCTTCGCTCTGCTTGGAGCCTGAGTATGCAAATTAACCGCCATCTTTTAGCTTCTATAATTGAAACATTGTATCTTTTGGAGTTGTTGCTTCAGGAGCTCAGAGCCCTGCAGCTGCGGGGATCCTTGACTTTCTCCATCGCTGGGGCAACCAAGCCTCCTATTCTCAGCTGCCTGGCTGCCGGCCGCCATCTTGGCTGACAGTTAATTTGCATATCTCGCTGATTAGCCAATGAAAAAGGTATCGGTTGTACGCCAATTACCATTTTTCTCTTTTATTAGTATAGGATTGTCACACTGATAAATTTGATTTTAAAAAGTGACAATATCTGGTAAATGATTATTGCAGTGATGGAACATTTGTGTATCTTGCTTGTTTCAATGCCAATCCCCTTGATGTGATATTGTACCATCAGTTTTCAAGACGTTACCATTGGGAGAAACTGGGTTAAGGGGATATGGACATTTCTGTGTTATTTTTACAACTGAATGTCAATATATGATTATGTGAAACTTAAAGTTTTATTTGAAAAGGAGAGTTTTGAAACACACTGTAAACGATAATGCTTTTTCATCAGGGCAGGCAGTTTGTGTGGCATGGTGGAGGTAGATCTCCATAAATTTTGACTTTGAGTAATATTAAGAACATTTTTAAAAAATATGTTTTCACTTGAGTAAAGTTTGTTCTAGGCTTTTGAGAGTACCTAAACCTATTTTTTCTCCCAAATTTTATACTTTTCCTTTTGTTTTATCTTTTCTTAACATGAAATGCTAAGATCTTGAGGACAGAGCTTCCGACGTAGGCTTAAAGGATATTTGTAGAAAAAGAAGCATGATCTATATTATAACCTTCCTACTCAAGCAAAAGAGCCTTTAATTTTTTTTAGAATTTTAAATAACAGTTGACATATTAATTTCAGGTATACAACATAGAGATCAGAAATGTATATACCTTATGAAGTGATCACCCTGATAAGTTTAGTACCCATCACACACAATACATATTACAGTATTATTGACTATATTCCCTATATTGTACTTCACATTCCCATGACTATTCTTATAACTAGAAATTTGTGTTACTTAATTCCTTCACCTTTTCCAGCTATTCCCCCAAACCCCCTCCCATTTGGCATTTTGTTCTTTGTATCTGAGTTTGAAGAATCGCACCGCTAATATACCAGGGCATACTAAGTTTGTCTATGTTGCTCTTTTGTTTCGATGATGCCTACATTCCAGAATAGGAAAATCACTTAATCACAGTCTTACACACAGAAATATGAAAATAATAAAATATGAAAAAATGGACATACTTTCAAAGAATAAGATAAAATCTGCTATAGATAATGCTTATAATGCTTAGCTTAATAAAAACCCAAGAAAGCTAAAGCATGCTATAGCAGAAATTTGCTGTGTTGCTCACTGAGGGGAATGATCAGGGGATTTAAGGTGGAGTTGTTGGTGGTTATGCTCTTTATGCATTTACCATAAAGATTCATGCACCAAACATTAAAACTTTATGCATTTAACATAGAGATTCATACACCAACGATTAAACTTTTCCTATTGCTTACTGAACTGAGATGTTCTTTATCAGCTTCAGCTTATTAAATAAAATCAATTGTGATGAAATGTACAAGTCAAGTTTGGTATCTCCTAGGCAAGTGGAAGATATTTCTTTTAAAATATATGTCAGTTACTTCAGTGATATAATCCATTTGTCAATAAGCACATTTCTGAATACATTTAAAATTTAGATCAGAAATTGACCTCTATAATTATACACATATTTAAAATTATTATTCCAAAGTGTTCTAAATATTCCAATGAATATTTTCTTTTATCATTATAAACTGTCTTCAGTATTAATGACCATGTCAGCATCATGTTTTTCAAATAATATCCACATTTAGATTACAAATAATTTATTAACATAAATAATTCCTATATAAATTGGTTTCTTATAGTTTTGTATATTCCTCCAATATTCAATAAATGTCCAATGGTCATTGCAGCATGTAATGTATGGAAATGACAACAGAGTCAACATGTTCGTAAAAATTATTTTACAGGGAGTTTGTATCCCTAACATGCAGATTATGCTATTAAGCAATTCCAAAAGAACACCTGATTGTCCATGTAGTTAATGTCCTTAATGAATCTATTTAGCGTTTAAGTTTTGGTAATGAATAACACATTTTCAAACATTTTCTCATAGTGGAAATTATTCCCTTGAGCATATAGCTTCCTGTTGAAGGTAACTAAATCTCTTCAATACATTCTCTGAGGAGAATAAGCAGTAATCTCTTGGGAGACTCGCTGCTATTGTGAATAACCTGTATTGACACAATCCCATTTCTAAGCTCTATTGTTCTGTAAATTCTCATTTGTAATTTTTAATCATGAATAAATATTCACTGTAAGACAGTACATTCAGCATATTTAATTGAATACATAGCCATGCTGAAAACCAAGCTGAACAGAATGTCAAAACAGATCTAAATGATGCAATGTTAAATGTCACTTATTTTATGCTAGTAAACTCTATCCTACTATATATTTAATTTGCTTTTATTTTTACAAGCCAACATTTCCCACTTAGACAAGATAATTTTTAAACCTTTTATTCAACTATACCAAATATGTTTGAATTATAGTTCTTGATATCATGAAGAAACAGGGAGTTTGTATCCCTAACATGCAGATTATAATATTAATCATATATCCTCTTATTTAAAATATCAAATTTTTAATAAGGTAGTAATTCCTTGATATGGATATTAATTTAACTTATTTACATTTGAAAAGTCTGATGATTATAATACCATACTAGTTATTTTGGGTCAATTTGTTCAATAATTCATATAGAAAACTTGAGTAACACTGTAAAATAATAAACTTTGCCAAAGTGAAATATATGTGCTCAATAAGTTGTTTATATATAATTATTTTCCAGTTCTTTATTTGAAAAGTATATAATATAATAATTCCTACAATTCTCTTAGTGAGATTTTGACACCAAGTGTTAATTTCACTCTCTCACTTAGAACTAGAGAAGGCTGGAGAAACAAAATATAGGTAAGTAAGTAGCCTGGCAGCATTGCTCAGTGGTTGAGTGCTGACCTATGAACCAGGAAGTCACAGTTGAATTCCTAGTCAGGATTGTGGGCTTGATCTCCAAGAGGGGGTGTGCATGAGGCAGCCAATCAATGTTACTCTCTCATCCTTGATGTTTCTATCTCTCTCCCTCTTCCTTCTTCTCTGAAATCAATAAAGATATATTTAAAAATAAATAAAAATATAGGTTAAGCCCTAGGTGGTTTGGCTCAGTGGATAGAGTGTTGGCCTGCGGACTGAAGGGTCCCAGGTTCGATTCCGGTCAAGGGCATGTACCTTGGTTGTGGGCACATCCCCAGTAGGGAGTGTGCAGGAGGCAGATGATTGATGTTTCTCTCTCATCGATGTTTCTAACTCTCTATCCCTCTCCCTTCCTCTCTGTAAAATCAATAAAATATATTAAAAAAATATATAGGTTAAGTAGTTAAAATAAAATTAATGTATAGCAATTTATAATATGAAATAAAAGGATTAAAAGCATATGAGAGTACTATATATTAGCAGACAAACTGTCATTTTCAAAATACATATTCTATTTTCAATGTGGTTAGCAAATTGAGAAATAAACATAGTTTTTATGTATCAGTTTTTATGTGAAATAAAAATAATTTATGACTTCTAACCCACCTAAGAGATTTTTAAAAAATATATATATTTTTATTGATTTCAGAGAGGAAGGAAGAGGGAGAGAGAGATAAAAACATCAATGATGAGAAAGAATCATTGATCAGCTGCCTCCTGCATGCTTTCTACTGGAGATGGCGCCCACAACCCAGGCATGTGCTCTGATTAGGAATTGAACTTAGACCTCCTGTTTCATAGAACAACACTCAGCCACTGAGCCACGCTGGCCAGGACCACCTAAGAGTTTTTAGCAGGTGTTAAAAAACTTTGTTCACTCATGTACATTAATTTTTCTTAGAGAAGAAGCCGTACTCTCAGTTGTAGAATAGGAGATCTGAAATAGCTTTGACTCTACAACTCATGGAAATCTGGTGGTATATTTGGCTCAATGCAGAACAATTGCAGTCTGTATCAATGTTTTGAACATGTACACAAAGACAGGTAACTGCAGCACTGAGCAAAAAGATAACTAACTTCCAATGGCTGAGGTTTTCTCTTTGGTGTGATCATAATAGACTTTGTTTAAGCCATTCAATGAGCAGTTAAAGCAGTCCCCAGAGAAAGAAGAGTAAATATTGGCACTTTGAAATAGGGAAGAGACTAAGGAAAGAAGATAATGGAGAGAAAAGGAGAGAAAAGCTTCACAGTGACTCTCCAGCTCAGAATGGATTCAAATCTATTTCCTTCTATCTCTAAGGGTTTCACATTTTATCCTTATATGAAACCACATTTTTATTTCAGCTCCATTGATTATGTTCTGTGTCTTGCAGATGAATGATTCATTTAAGAAAATCTTTTCCCTAAAATATTACATACATCAATAAATCTCTCTCTCTCTTTCTTTCTTCCTCCCCCTCCCCACTCATTCCGAAATTACCAAAAGTCATCTAGATTGATTGAGCAGTACCAAAGTTTTACCTTGCCACATGGTTAAAAGTCATAGTTCCATATTTTTATTTTTATGTCACAGTAAATAAAAACAGCTATGAATTGCAATATAGAATATAACTTTAACTTATACTTTTTTGTTTACAGTTTTAATATTGGAATTTATTTAGAATTTAGAGGTACAGATTTGAGAAGGACCACTTCAAAATGCATTTCTACTTCTATTTATTAGTAATTACTGGGATTTGAAAAAAATCATAAAATTATAAAAATTACAAAAATATAAAATACAAATTAACACTTGTGGCTGATTTTATAATTTTTAATCTACTTGAAAATTTGAAAGTGAAAGAAGTAGAAATAAATGTTTTTTGCAAATGTGGATATTATGTACATCAATGTATGTTTTGGACTTTTGATGTTGGTTCCATTAATTATTGTATTATTTTCCATATGAACAACTATAAACTTACTTTTGTCTCACCCTGTATATCCCACAAAGCAGTAATTCCACTATTAGAGTATTAAAGCTTATGAAATTTTTGCACTTCATTACCAATGATTCCTCATAGGGATACTAATGTTTTTACAGTGATAGAATAAAAACTGTTCCAGGCACTGACTGGCTATATACTTGGTAGTATACTTGCATATGAAATATCATAGAGCAGAGAAAATACAGATTTAGAATGCATCTAAAAATAAAATGTAGTGATAATAAAAAAAGAAAGTTGCAGTGACTATACATTGTATAGTGATATTTTTATTAAATAAGCAGAATTATAAACATGCATAAACATAAATGTATTCATTCATATATGCATGCATATAAATCTATGCATAGGCATATGTATTGAGCATTTTAGGAAACATAAATGCATGATTATGCATTTTTTTAAATTCTAAAAAAATTATGTATAAACATATATTCAGGTTACTATTTAAAATAATATATGGATAGCATGAGTAAAACTACATCCTTAATAAAATACACATGAGAAAATAACTAGTTATCATTATAAAACTATCAGGAAAGTTAGAAAGCTTTTCAACAAAAAATAATAAGCAAGAACTTCTCAAATACATTATTACAAAATAATTGTTTTACCACCATTCCCTGCATTATTTATGCATTATCTAGTTATTCTTTTTATGTAACAATATTTTCACAAGTTATAATATAACATTTTAATAATATCCCATTTATGCTATTCATTTAACTTATGCTATTGAGTAAGAGATAAATGAATATCTGATTTGAGAATGCTAATTTGTAACTTCATCTCAGAATCTTTTTACCTTTTTGCTGCACTTTTTCTACATTGTACAATTATGGGCACCCAATATAAATTAACTAATTATCAAAGTGTTCTCTTTGCAATTAGCATAACAAAACAAAAGTTTTTTCTTAAATATTTTGGATGGTACATCCTTTAAATTTTTACAATTTCCCAGGTTTTACTATAAATAAGAAGTTGAACAAATAGTTTAAGTTCACTTTTTACTACCAAATGAGGTAAAGTAATTTTTCAAAGGTTTCATTATAGGAAGATGAAAACATTAAAATTATATATGTAAAATTTTATTTAACATACAATGTATTTGATCCTTGAAGAATGCAAGTTTGAACTGTGTGGGTCCACTTATACTATATAGTGCCACACACTCTTTATTCCACCCAGTAGATAAAGACTAAAGCCTATATTCCAAATACCAGAGACTGAAATCTTCAGCCTTGCCTAAGCGAACACCTCTATCTCTAAATTATTTTTGTGTTGTTTTGTATGGGGTGTTCTCTGTTCTAATTTGTTTAGGTTATTATACAATTAGCAAAACAGATTATATTGGTATTTATATTCTACTCCATACCTCTAATTTATTAGATTAAAATATATTGGATAGTAATAGCCAGAATAAATTTTAAAACAATATAAATGCTACACAAATATAATTCTAATAAACATTGTAAACAAATAAAATATAATTTAATTTAGAAATTAAACTTTAACAAATGTTTAGGTAGCTCACAAGAAAGTAGGTAACATAAAACAGGAACAAAAACTACAACAACAAAAAAACAAAAATAAAATGCCAAATTAAACCCTAGATATTAATAATTACATTAAATGTAAATATTTAAATACACCAATGAAAAGACAGAAATCAGTAGAGTCAATTTAAACACATGATCTAACTATCTGTTCACTAAATACATTAACTTCAAATATAAGGACATTAGAGGCCAGGTGCACAGATTTGTTCACTGGTGGGTTCCCTTGGCCGGGCCAGCACCTTCTCACAATCAGGACCCCTTGGGGGATGTTGGACTACCAGTTTCAGCCTGATCACCACAGGCCAGGCTGAGGAACCCCACCGGTGCACGAATCCATGCACTGGGCCTCTAGTATGCATATAAGATCATTGGTTAATCTCTTCCTGCCTTCCCCTCTCCCCTTCCCTCTGAGATTTATCAGTCTGTTCCATGTTTCCATGCCTGTGCCTTGAATGTCTGCCCCCTGGTGGTCAGTGCACATCATAGCAAGCAGTTGAGCAGCCATAGCATATCATTAGCATATTACACTTTGGTTGTTTGGTTGTTCTGTTGTTCAGTCTATTTGCATATTGCCCTTTTATTATATAGGAGTAGAGGCCCAGTACATGAAAATTCATGCACTGCAGGAGGGGTCTGTCAGCCAGGCCTGTCCCCTCTCACAGTCTGGGATCCCTCAGGGGTGGGAGGCAACCCAGCAATCAGGGGAAGGTGACTCCCTATCACACCCAGCGTAAGCCTCGGCCAGCCCTGGTTACCTGAGCCTTGGGCGGCCCTGGGTGGCTGGGGGCATTGAGGGGACTGGGGAGCTTCGGAGGCAGGCAGCGGGGCCGAGGGGACTGGGCCCAGCCATATTGTGGCTGTGGGCGCTGCCATCTTTGAGGGCAGGGCAGCAATTAGCATATTCCCTCCTTATTGGCTGTGGGCGCTGCCATCTTTGAGAGTGGGGCAGTCAATTAGCATATTCCCTCTTTATTAGATAGGACTAGAGGCCTGGTGCACAAAAATTTTGCACTCAGGGGAGCGGGGGGGTCCCTCAGCCCGGCCTGTGCCCTATCACAGTCTGGGACCTCTCAGGGGATGACCACCTGCTGGCTTGGGCCCACTCCCTGGGGGATTGGGCCTAAGATGGCAATCAGACATCCCTCTGGAAGCCCAGCAGCCCTTGGAGGATGTCCACTTGCCAGCAGGGAGTAGGCCTAAACTGCAGTCGGACATCCTTAGCGCTGCAGAGGAGGCAGGAGAGACTCCCACCACCACCGCTGTACTGGCAGCCATCAGCCTGGCTTGTGGCTGAGCAGAGATCCTCCCATGTGAGAGCACCCTGACCACCAGAGGGCAGCTCCTGCATTGAGCGTCTGCCCCCTGGTGGTCAGTGTGTGTCATAGTGACCAGTCATTCCCAGTCCTTCTGCTGTTAGGGTCAGTTTGCATATTACCCTTTTACTATATAGGATAGAGGCCTGGTGCATGGGTGGGGGCCGGCTGGCTTGCCCTGAATGGTGTCCCGGATCAGGGTGGGGGTCCCGCTTGGGTGCCTGGCCAGCCTGGATGAGGGGATGATGGCTGTTTGCAGCTGGTCACACCCCCTTCAGGGTGGGGGTCCCCACTGGGGTGCCTTGCCAGTCTGGGTGAGGGGCTGAGGGCTGTTTTCAGGCTGGTGGGCGACTGAAGCTCCCAGCCTCTCCTTTTTTCTTTTTTTTTTTTTCTGGGATTGATTTACCTTCTATGGCTGTCTCTGGATCTGAGAGCCGGCTTTAGCTCTGAGGCCGTTGCTGGCTGAAAGCAGGTACCTGGGTTTGTTTAGAGTCAATAATCGAAACTCTATTGCCATCACTGGCCGCTCTAAGCTCTGAGGCCGCGCTGGCTGAAAGCAGGTTCTAGGGTTTGTTTAGGTTCTATAATTGCAACATAGTTGCATCTGGAGCTCAGAGCTCAGCAGCAGCAGGCGGGGAACGTTGGCTTCCTCCGTCACTGGAGCAAGCAAGTCTCATGTTCGTTTCAGCTGCCTGGCTGCCGGCCGCCATCTTGGCTGCCAGTTAGTTTGCATATCTCACTGATTAGCCAATGGAAAGGGTAGCGAAGTTATGGCTAATTACCATGTTTCTCTATTATTAGATAGGATAATCAGATTATAAGTAAAATGATGGAAAAGGTATATAACAAAAATATTAATTTAAAAAAAGAATAGGTGGTGGTCAAATTAAGTAGTATTCAGAGCAAATAAGATTTTCTTAGGCATTAAGGAATATAATATTATGATATAAGAAACAAGCTTTCAAGAAGGCATAGTTATCCTATATGTGTATGCATCAAATGATAGACCTGCAAATATATAAAACAATTTTATACTAGTTGTATCTTATTGAACATAGAGAATTATGAAGTTAAAATATGATTACTGATTGAATTCTGAAAAAATTTTACACTTATATAATTTTTCTGGTAGGGTCACTATGTGATGGTATTGTTATTTTATCCTGGGCCCTTGATGTTCTTAAGAATAATAAGAGCAGGATACTGACCTTCAGTTGGTCAGCTTAAGTGCCATGGCGCCCTCCAGGAAGTTTTTAATCAGTTGAATGGGTGGAAGAGGACTCTGGGGGAACTCATCACCACTCTGAACGCTGCCATGGTGCCAGCCGACACAGAGGTGGTTTGTGGGCCCCCCATCGCCTACATTGACTTCGCCAGGAGGAAGCTAGATCCCAAGATTGCTGTGGCTGCCCAGGACTGCTACAATGTGACTAATGGGGCTTTTACTGGGGAGATGGTCCCTGGTATGATCAAAGACTGTGGAGCCACATGGGTAGCCCTGGGGCACTTGGAGAGAAGGCAGGTCTTTGGGGAGTCAGATGAGCTGATTGAGCAGAAAGTGGCCCATGCCCTGGCTGAGGGACTTGGAGTGATCACCTGCTTTAGGGAGAAGCTAGATGAGAGGGAAGCTGGCATCACTGAGAAGGTGGTTTTTGAACAAACCAAGGTCATCGCAGATAACGTGAAGGACTGGAACAAGGTTGTTCTGGCCTATGAGCCTGTGTGGGCCATTGGTACAGGCAAGACTGCAACACCCCAGCAGGCCCAGGAAGTACACGAGAAGCTCTGGGGACGGCTTAAGTCCAGTGTCTCTGATGCAGTAGCTCAGTGCACCCGCATCATTTATGGAGGTTCTGTGACTGGGGAACCTGCAAGGAGCTGGCAAGCCAGCCTGACATGGATGGCTTCCTCGTGGGTAGTGCATCCCTCAAGCCTGAATTTGCGGACATAAACAATGCCAAACAATACGCCCCAAATCCATCTCTCTGCCCTTCCTACTATGCCAAGGACTGTGAAGCTCAGAAGCCCAATGACTGCTCCTCCCTCTCCCTGCCCTACACATGCTTCTGATGGTATCACCTGCCCCTTCTTATGTCCTAATCCAAACTGTACTTCTCCTTTACCATGTACACCTGTAATGGTTGGGACAATCCCTTCTCCACTTACTATAATAATTGGAACACAACATGTCACCAAAATGGCTCTCCTTGACTGAGAGGCAGAAGAGTGGGGTTTTCTCATGGGCCCCTCAGTCCCCTCTTGTTCACAGGAAAGAGAAGCCATCCTCCTCTCCCATCTCGTACATGGGGCCAAGGGCTGGGAAAGAGCCTTGTCCTGGCCAAAGGCCAGGGGTGCTGTTTTCCTCCCTGGTGCCAACTCCTGTGTGTTGTGTATGTGAGCAGTCCCACTTGGGGGTGGGAATAAACATCTGACACTATAAAAAAAAATAATAATAAGAGCAAAAGAACATTTTCTAGGATTAAGCTGTCACCTGGTTTACGGTAGTTGCAAAATTTGTGGACAGTTGGAAAGCTTTTCAGTAAAGGTAACAACTTCAGAAAATGATATAAAAGAAGTACTTTTAACAGCTGAAGGCAGTGGCCCCATGGAACAAAAAAACGAATGGTGAGGGTTTTGTGTGATGTTCATATTGAAGTTCTATTCTTTTGTGCCTCATCACAGATCAAATGTGATGAGGCACTTATTACTAAATAAAAGGATATGGGGCTTTCACTTTCACAAATCAAAGAATCCAGTTGCTCTTACTTTTATAAGTACTATGAGGGATTAAAGATTTAGATTTTTTTTAAAAAGCAGCATCTTAACTTCTGCCACCAACTATGGCTTGCAGGATGTTAGTGCCTTACATAGAAAGTACTTCTTTTAAAAGGCACCTAAAGTTGCTACATTATTGTCACGTCCCATTTTGCCATCAAAGACTACAAAATGGAGTTCTCTTATATAATATCTGTAACAATTTCTTCTTTTAGGTTTCAATTTTCCAACCTTAGAGTAGATAGTCTATATGTGGTCCCTTTAATACACAATAAACCTTACTAAATGTGAAATATATCTGTAAAATATCAATATTTCCCCTGCCTCACATGCACTGTCTTGCATCCTCTCTAACCACCCTGATGATCTTTGAACACACCAAATTTTACTTGTATTTTATGGACTTTCACAGCTTTTTCTCTTCACTTAAAATCCTTCTTACCAAGATTGTCATGTGGCCAACACTCTCACTTACTTAAATCTTTTTTCAAATATCTTTTTATGGCTCAAATAGTACTCTACCTTCAATACTCTATTTATAACTGCAGTTTACTCCTGTGTCTAATATTCCTGAACTCTCTTTATATCTGTTCTTACAAAATAGTATCTTCAACATTATATTCAATTTATTATGTCCAGTTACTACTTATTACATATTTCCCACTAATGGAAGATAAATTCCATGAAGGCAGGCATGCTTGCTTTGTTCACATGTATAGGCTAAGTTCCTTCCATAGTTCCTGGCATACAGTGAGTACTCACAAAATACTCTTTGAATTAATGCTGCTCTAAATGATAATACATTTATTTGTATGTACTATAGAAAAAGGTTTCATTTAGATTTCTACTTCTTATTTTGTATAACTTGCATCCATCGCCTGTCATAATGTCTTGTTCTATAAAATAACAATGTTTTATATTTTCTTTTCCTTTTACCTGACTTAATTTTTGTTACTTGTTTTTCTACAAACTTTTCAAAGAGAAAAAGGAGTAACATAGCTTTCTAAAATATAAATAATATTATATAAGGCCAACTCACTTATAATTTCTATTACAACTTCTTATGCTCTTTAAAATTATAGGGCTATATATTCTAAGATTATAAGCTCATTTATAGATGTAAGAGTTGAGAGGCCTGAGGTACTTTACACATTTACATGTAATGCAAGTATTGTTAATATATTATTATACTGTATAAATATATACATATATTGGTGATATTAACATATTTATTAAAGTATCTTCATAGGAAAACCATTTTATCTGTAGTATTATGCTGGGTATCTAGTTGAGAAGAAATCTGCAAGTATGCTTCCATTCATAAACTCAATATAAGTGTATTGAGTACCTACAAAGTACCAGACCTTGGACTATGGTATAAGGATATAGAAGAATACAAGACAAGAAAGATTGGGTTCTGCATGAAACTTTTATTTGGTAGTATTAAAATAAAATTATTTACAAATGAATGGAAAGTTTATTACAATGAAATAGAAAATAAAACATGAATAACCATTGTTATAATTTTTTCAAAGTAGAAATGGCTAACACTTCATTTACATGCACCTAAGGAAATACACTATTCATAGATTAATTTAATGTAAAATATTATATGTTTATGCACATTTTATTACAATAAAACAAAATAATGTGTTTAGCTCTTTGCAGATATTCTAGTGCCTATTCACACACTTAAACTTTTTTCTCTGAGGCTGAAGTATTATGTTGCCTACTGTTCAATGCTTAAAAGCAGTTGCTTCATATATTTTTTTCAGTTTATATTGGTTTACATATGGAGGGTTATTCCAGTACCAATTAGTCCATCATAGAGAGAAGTGGACGTATAAAGTCATGTAAAGTAGATATTGTTTCATAGCAAGGTCATCTGAGAAAGGACAGATCCCCAGTAACAAAGACCATGTGACATGTGGTTGAACTTGTACAGACAAGCAATAATTAGTACTTAGTTGAAATAGGATAATAGTTTTAAGAATGAAAATAATAGAATGTTCAATATTATAATATTAAAATGTAATATAAATTTTCATTTACTGTATATTTTAGCATTTGTGAAGAACAAAACTATAGTGATTTTGAAATGCCTAGAGCAGAGTGTGTTGTCATAACACTATTTATTATAATATAGATGAGCTAACTTTAAACCCAACTCATCACACTGACAGATCTAAAATCCCCTTGGGTTCCAAACTGGTAAAAATGTTTCCTCTGTCTTAATGTATTCCTTGAATCTATATATTGCTATTTCTCTTTGCAGACTAATTAGAGAAGTAAGATCTATAAAGACCCAGAGGTCAAATCAATGAAATAAGAACACTAATTTGTTTCACTGTGTCATACGGGTGAGTCATGATCAAGAGCAAGAAAATTATGATTGAAACTGTTCCTAGTGACAGATTAACACCCAGAGGATTAGAACTTTATATAAGACACTCTATGAAAGTAAGCAAATGATCTGGTCATTGAATAGTACATATAAGATTATGGGCTATAGGTATTGGCAAATGAATGGATGAGACCACTAGTTTCTGAGAAATTAAAGATCAGAGCTCATAATTTTCTTTTTTCTTCAGATACTATCACATTGCCCAACTCATAGTAGGCATGCAATACACTGTTGTTGATTATGAAATGAATGTCATTCCCCAGTCTAAAAAAACAAAAGGTCTAATGAGGGATATAATCATATTTTTAGAAAAGGCTTACATTTCCTTATAGTTCTTCCACTCAACAAATGTTCATGTAAAAAAGTATCACAGCAATTGGATTATACAGGGTGTCCCCAAAAGTGTACACATATACATTTGAATAATTATAAAGGCAGTGTTTATTTAAATACATTTCATTTTCATTTAACAGCTATTTGCTGTTCAAGTGTGTACACATTTTTGGGGAGACACATTGAATTTACAATCAGTGGAAACTTGATCCTGTGACCTTTCATAGCCCTTCTTAGTCACAATTTTCCTTTCAGATGACAAGGGTGTGGCTGTTGTTGGTGCAAAGAACTCCTCTTTGAATAGCTATCAAACATGGAAGTAAAGATCAGTGAATTCATGGTCATGAACCTATTTCTGTACATTTTTCATGTAAAGAAGATCCCTTGCACTTATGCAAGTTTAAGTATAATTTGATGCTACTAGGTCAAATAAGTTCTTAGGTATGCTGATTTTGTGCAGGAAGTAAAAATATACATATAACTAATACATACCTATTCCTTGAGGAAAAAACAAAACAAACCTGGGTTCATTATCACCAAGCTGCTGTTGGTTTCCTCAAGGGGTGGTGCCATAGCCTGCTACTGTTTTCTGTTTGGTTAACAGTAGCTAGGCTAGCATTGTTAGCATAAGTCAATGCTGTTGGGCCCTGGCATTACCTTTATGGCTGCCACAAGGGCCATATCTTTCATGTGCCCGTCATGGACAAAAGGGGCCACATGCTAACCTGACAAGCTCAGGGAACACCAGCATGGCAGTCTTGCCAACTCAGAGACCTAAAGTAACCACAACAGATGGTCTGAAATTAAACTTTAATTAAAAGCAGTTATGGTGGGTAGTTACATCCTAGGTCAGTATCTTCACTGACAAGGTCAACCTTTACCTTAACTGAGCCTATCTGTCTTTTCTTTCTTTCTCTCTCTCTTTTTATTTTTTTGAAAATCTTTATTGTTCAGATTATTACAGTTGTTCCTCTTTTTTCCCCCATAGCTCCCCTCCACCCGGTTCCCACCCCACCCTCTGCCCTTACCCACCCCCTCCCCAATGTCCTCATCCATAGGTGTACGATTTTTGTCCAGTCTCTTCCAGCATCCCCTACACCCCTTTCCCCCAGAGAATTGTCAGTCCACTCCCTTTCTATGCCCCTGATTCTATTATATTCTTAATTATAATCTGTTCATCAGATTTTTTATTCACTTATTTTTAGATTCACTTGTTGATAGATATGTATTTGTTGTTCATAATTTTTATCTTTACATTTTTATTCTTCTTCCTCTTCTTAAAGAATACCTTTCAGCATTTCATATAATACTGGTTTGGTGGTGATGAACTCCTTTAGCTTTTTCTTATCCTTGAGGCTCTTTATCTGACCTTCAATTCTGAATGATAGCTTTTCTGGGTAAAGTAATCTTGGTTGTAGGTTCTTGGTATTCATCACTTTGAATATTTCTTGCCATTCCCTTCTGGTCTGCATAGTTTCTGTTGAGAAATCAGCTGACAGTCATATAGGCACTCCCTTGTAGGTAACTGACTGTTTTTCTCTTGCTGCTTTTAAGATTCTCTCTTTGTCTTTTGCTCTTGGCATTTTAATTATGATGTGTCTTGGTGTGGTCCTCTTTGGATTCCTTTTGTTTGGGGTTCTCTGCACTTCCTGGACTTGTAAGTCTATTTCTTTCACCAGGTAGGGGAAGTTTTCTGTCATTGCTTCTTCAAATAGGTTTTCAATATCTTGCTCTCTCTCTTCTTCTGGCACCCCCATAATTTGGATGTTGGTTCGCTTGAAGTTGTCCCAGAGACTCCTTACACTAACTTCATATTTTCGGATTATTTTTTTCTTTTTGCTTTTCCAGTTGGGTGTTTTTTACTTCTTCATATTTCAAATCTTTGACTTGATTCTTGTGATCCTCTAGTCTGCTGTTGGATCTCTGTATAATATTCTTTATTTCAGTCAGTGTATGCTTAATTTCTAGTTGGTCTTCTTCCATATCCTAGAGGGTCTCACTAGATTTATTGAGGGTCTTACTAAATTTATTGGCAGTTTCTAGAAAATTCTTGAAAAACCTTAAAAGTGTGGTTTTGAACTCTATATCCAATAGTTTGCTTTCCTCCATTTCTGTCATTTGTGACCTGTTTCTTTGTCTCTGCATTTTGGCTGCTTCCCTGTGTTGATAGAGTGGCTTTCTGTGCTAGGTGACCTATAGGGCCCAGTGGCTCAGCCTCCCCAATTACCTGAGGTGGACACTCTTGGTGCACCCCTTTGTGGGCTGTGTGCACAGTTTTGTTGTAGTTAAGCCTTGATTGTAGTTGGTATCACTGGGAAGAATTGACCTCCAGGCCAATTGGCTGTGAAAATCAGCTGTGTTTACAGTGGGAGAGCTTCTGTGCTGGAGACACCCTTATGGGGCAAGACTTGCTTCAGTGGGGCTTTGGTGCTCACTGAGTCTGCCCCCTAAGTGTGTCCCTTATGGATCTGAGGAGTTGTAATCTGGATGGTCCCACTATGACCACTGGGTACACTGGCACTCTAAGGAGGTGCTAATTTAGCCTTTGCCTGAGGCTACCCAGCAGGAACTATGGAGAGATCTGCAGATTCCTCTTTTTGTTTGGGGTTTGGATGTGCCCAGATGAGGCTCAGCTGTAAAGCTATGCAGGCTGCTGTGGGGCCTTGGGCCTTCTTTTGGGTGTTCTGGGTCTTTCTGATCCAGCTTCAGTTTGTTAGGTAATTTTAGATTGCAAAGGGCCAGATCACTCATATGGAAAAGCCTCTGCACACAGCTTGGGTGGGGCAGGGTCTCAGGGAATCAACAGAGCGGAGAAAACAGCTATGGCTGATCCTCAGCCCTTCCCTAAGAGGCCCCAGGTCTCAGTGTCCCACGGTAATTGCTGCAAGCACCTCTGAGAGAAAGCCACCCTCGAGTTCCACGCACTGCCAGACAATCCAGTTTCTCCCCGTATGAGTCTGGGTCCCTGGAGACTCACCCAGAACTGAAGTTTAGGGCCATTGGGAGCTTGTGTCTACCTCCTGATTGAAAAAGACAGCCTTGTCCTCAGTTGCCAGCCCTTTCTGCATGTGCCTTCTTACCTCTGCACTTTGCTTCCGCAACTCCTGTGAGTCTCAATGTGCTTTTCTCTTTCCTTCTAGTTGTAGAATTTCCACTCAGCCAGCCTTCCTGTGGTTCTGGATGATGTCCATTTTGTCTTTTAGTTGTATTTTTGAAGTGGTTGTGCGAGGCAGCAATTTCCGGTGTTTACCTATGCCTCCATCTTGGTTTCTCCTATCTGTCGTTTTGCATCTATGATAACATATCCTTTGTAATGTCTGGGTAACTTGTAACTTCCCTTTTTCTGGACCCCTTGGGGCACAACCTAATGTTTCTTCACAAATTTTTTCATTGTTATCATGTTAATTGTTCCTGCACCCACCTAAGAATATGTCTATCATTTTACTTCTTATCCAATCCTAGGGGTTTCCCCACTTTGCTTTCTCCTGCCTCTTTAGTCTATCACCAATGAATTTCATGTAACCTACCTACGTCCCTTACTTTGGTTGCAATGTATAAATATAGATGTAACCCACTGAAGCAGCAATTTTAGGTAAATATAGGCAGGCTTAGGGATTTTTTAGAATTGGGGTCCATGGAACAAAACACTGGGAGTAGGTACATTTTCATAATACCAGGAAGCCAGGTGCAGTTACATGTCCATAAAACAAGGGAGCACCCAGTTGCATTTACATAAGATCGGAACTTGAAGTAGCCAAGTAAGGTCTATATTTACAAAATAAAGAGAAGGAAGCCCTTCATTCAGATGGAAAATAAGAAAGCCCAGAGAAATGGAAGGACTATGAGGGAGGAGGGCCTCAGGAATCACTATAGTAACCAATTCAAAGGGGAATATTGACCAATCAGAGGGGATATCAGGCACCAGGATCTGAGGCCTTTATAAGCCATAGTGAAAGGAACTCAGTGGGACCTTTCCCCCCTCCCTCCTCGGGACTCCGTTCTGTGGGACTCTTCCCTCTCCCCACGTGCGAGTCTGTACCTATTCTTCAATAAATCTCCACCTTTGCTATGCCACTTTCTGTCTGTTGATTCATTCTTCAATTCCTGCAAACAAAGAATCCAGGTTCCAGTCCTAAAATTCGGTACCACCGCCATTCTCCAGAGCATTATCTCAATCCGTTGAGGTTTTTCTTCCTGGCAGTTGTCGACAGTTTGGCTCAAATGAACTCACAAAAATTCTTTACAGGTTTGAATGTTTTTATGTTAACACTGTTATGCCAGACTATGAGTTGCCAGTAACAAAGGTTTGCAAAGGTCCCCTTGCTGAGTCATTTTGTCTACATGTTACATTAGTCCTTTTTCATAGGTATAGGCATTCTAGTTGACACCATTCATCCATGGATGGTGTCAAAAGTTCAGAAATAGCAGAAGTCAATCACTGAAGTAGTAATTAGTAAAAGTTAGGGTGCACACAGTTCACAGAATGAGAGTACCCAAACCAAAACATGGATATATTGTTATAAAGCACTTTATATAGTGAGAAGGCATTGACTGTTTAACCTGCACAGAGATTGGTTACAGTATTAGAATTTTCTTAAATGACTAGAGGCCTGGTGCACAAAATTCATGCACGGGGGTGGGGGGGGGTGGGTCCCTCAGCTGGAGCTGCACCCTCTCCAATCTGGGAGCCCTCAGGGGATGTCCTACTGACGGCTTAGGCCTGCTCTCCATGGTTCTGTGCTCTCTGCAGACCTGCCTGCTTGTCGCTGCCACAGGCCCTGGTGTCTGCTTTCTGCGGGGGCCTGCTTGTCGCTCACTGCTGCAGCCACGGTCAAGCAGGGCCCTGCTGTCTGTTCACTGGCTCGTCGCCATGGTAAGGGGCAAGCAGAGCCTTGGTGTCTGCTTGCTGTGGGGGCCTGCTTGATCCTCACTGCGGCGAGGACTAAAAGGACTACTCCTGTGGGGCTGAGGGGACTGGGCACCACCATCTTTGTGATGGAGTGATGGTTAATTTGCATATTCCATCTTTATTAGGTAGTATAAGGATTGGTTAGGGTATGGAATATCAATCTTAGTTACCAGTTTGTTTTACTTATTGAGAGAAGTTTTTAGGGATAAAATTGCCAGGTTTAGGGAGTTTTAGGAATTAGGGCATCCATGCGGGAGGGAGGCATAGTTGGCTGAGGACTTGGAGCTGCCAAAAGGCATATATTCACAGAGAACAAAAGGGTAAGAGTAGAGGAAGATACCCATTCACAGAAGATAAGGGAAAGCCACAGGGAGTAGAGAAATGTTGACAAAAGGGGAAGAAAGAGGAAAACACATTTCACAGGGGCTAGAGAACTGTACCACTGAAGGGGGAGAAAAGAGGGGGGGCTCACGTGGGGTTTGAGCTTTGAAGCTGCTATAGTGACCAATCAGACAGGAATATCAGGACACAAAGAACTTCAGCCTTAATAAACCTTAGGAAAAAGGCACTTAGTGGGCTATCTCCTTCTCTGTACTTGTTTCCAATACATTTCCACCTTTTCATCTTCCACCTATTATCTCTGGCTTCATTCTTCCAATCCACCTGGACAAGAACCCAGGAAAGAAATCACCTTTGCATCCTGCTGAGAAGAAACCACGGTTTCAGTTTGATTCCCTGTTTTATTATGGTTACTGAGGCATAAAAAAGAAATTACCCAGGTCAAGTTAGTCTTGCAAAATGACCTAAATTAAAGTTTTGTTTATATGGCTTACCTGATTTTGTCTGCTTAGTGCAATTTCAAGCCTGGTCTCTGCTTTTTATTTTAAGGATGGATGTTTAAGTTGCTTTCATACCTTGGCTATTGTCAGTAATTCTGCAATGACCATCAGAGTGCAGATCTCTCTTCAAGATCCCAATTTCAGTTCTTTTGGGTGCATACATAAAAGTGGAATTGCTAGATCATATGAGAGTTCTAATTTTAATTTTTTGAGGAAGCACAATACTGTTTCAATTAGCGACTGCCAATTTGCATTCCAAACAGTAGTATACAGGGTTACAGATTTTCCATATCCTTGCCAACACTTAGGTTTTGGTGGGGTTTTTTGTTTGTTTGTTTGTTTGTTTGTTTTTATATAATATCCATCCTAGCAGGTGTGAGGAGACATCTAAATATGATATTGACTTTCATTTCTGTGGTGATTAGTGATATTGAGCATTTTTTTTCTTTTTTAATTTTTCTTTTTGGAGATTTTCATTTCTTTCCAAAACATATATAGACTAGAATATTAAAACAAAAACTCCTTTGTTTAGGGTAAAATTGTGAGCTTTTTTTTTTTTTTTTCCATTTCGCTGTTGGCCATTTGTATGTCCCTCCATGGAGAAATGTCCATTAAAGTCTTGTGCTCATTATTTAATCAGATTATTTGGTTTATACTTGTTTTTCTTTGTAATCTTGTTGTTGTTGTTGTTATTGTGTTGAAGGATTTTCTTAAATTTTTGAACAATAACCCCCAATTAGAAACATGATTTTCAAATATTTTCTCCCATCCCATAGGTTGCCATTTTACTTTATTGTTTTCTTTCTGTGCAGAAGCTTTTTAGTTTAATGTAATCTCATGTGACTCTTTTTGCTTCTATTTTCTGTTCTTTGGCATTGTAAAAACAACAACCACAAAACATATTGCCAGGATCCATTGTCATGAAGTTCTATCCCTATTTTTTTTTTATAGAAGTTTTGTACAGTTTGAATCGCATAATGACATTTTGTCAATAACAGACCATATATTGGACTGTGATCCCATAGAATATAATGGAGCCAAAAAATTCCTCTCATCTAGTGACCTCATAGTTGTCATAGCATCATAGCTTAACACACTACTCACCTGTGTGTGCTGATGCTGGTGCAAACAAACCTACTGTGCTGCTGTTTATATCCTATATAATAAAGAGGTAATATGCAAAATTGACCATCAAACCCTTGCACAAGATGGCCGCCCCATGTGGTCAAAAGATGGACACCACAAGATGACCAGCAGGGGAGGGAAGTTGTGGGCAATCAGACCAGCAGGGGAGAGCAGTTGGGGCAACTGGGCCAGCAGGGGAGGGAGGGCAGTTGGGGGGAACCAGGCCTGCAGGGGAAGGCAGTTAGGGGAGACCGGGCCAGCAGGGGAGGGCAGTTAGTGGTCACCGGGCTGGCAAGGGAGGGCAGTTAGGTGCGACCAGGCCGACATGGGAGGGCTGTTGGGAGTGATGATTGGGCAGGCAGGGGAGCAGTTAGGTGCCTATCAGGCAGGTAGGCGAGAGGTTGGGAGCCAGCAGTCCCAGATTGTGAGAGGGATGCCCGACTACCGGATGTCCAACTACACCTGCAGTCGGACATCCCCTGAGGAGTCCCAGATTGGAAAGGGTGTAGGCTGGGCTGAGGGACACCCCCTGCCCCCAGTGCATGAATTTTGTGCACCAGGCCTCTAGTAAGGATATAAAGAAAGAAAATATTTTTGTACTGCTGTACAGTGTGTTGTGTTTTCAACTAAGTTTTATTACACAAGAGTCAGAAAGTTTAAAATATTTAAATTTTATAAAGTAAAAGGTACAGTAAGCCAAGTTTAATTCATTGTTGAAGAAAGAAAAATATTATTTTATAAATTTAATGTAGCCAAAGTGCACAGATAAAGTCTGCAGTGGTGTATAGTAATGTCCTAGGCCATGACATTCACTTGCCACCCACTCACTGGCTCACCCAGAGCAACTTTCAATACTGCAAGCTCTCCTTTCACAGTAAATGCCCTGAACTGGTGTACTGATTTTTAATCTTTCATACCATACTAGAGGCCCGATGCACAAAATCTGTGCAAGTGTAGGCCTTCTCAGCCCTGGCTGCCTCGGCCCACACAGCCCCGGCTTTGTCCGGAAGGTCGTCAGGATGGTTTGCCACTGTTTGGCTGTTTGGTCGATTTGCATATTATGCTTTTATTATTATAGATTATTATAGATTTTTACTTTACCTTTTCTATTTTTAGATACACAAATACTTACTATTGTGTTATAATTGCCTACAGTATTTAGTACAGTAATATGTTGTATAGGTTTGTAGTTGAAGAGCAATAAGCTATACCATATAGCATAGGTGTGTAGTAGACTATACCATTTAAGTGTGTGCAAGTGCCCTCTATGATTTTTGCATGACAAAATTGTCTAACAACACATTTCTGAGAGTGTATCTCCTTCCTTAAATCACTCATGACTATAGCTACAGGTTTTATATGTAAGTTTTTAATCCATTTTGAATTTACTTTTTGTATGGAAATGCAATGGATACTCAGTTTTTCCAACACTGTTGAAGAGGCTATCCTTTCTCTACTGTGGATAGGTGGCACTCTTATTAAAGAGTAGTGTACAGTATATGCTTGTGTTTGTTTCTGGGGCAATCTATAAATGCAGAATAGTCTCTTATTTATTTCTGTCTCCTGTAATTTATTTCAACATTTCATAATTTTCACAGTACAAATCTTTATCTCCTTACTGATATCTGTACTAAAGTATTTTATTCTTTTTGATGCTATTTTAAATGGATTTTTTTTCTTAATCTTGTTTTAGATAGTTTGTATTAGTATAGAGTAATGCATACTGATGTTGCATGTGTACGTTATTATTATATTTTGCAATTTTATTGAACTAATTTATTAGTTTTAACAGGTTTTTTGTTTTGTTTAGTTTTGTTTTTTGGTAGAGACTTTAGGGTTTTCTATACGTAAGATCATTTCTTCTACAAACAGATAATTTTACTTTTTCATTTCCAAATTATATATATATATTTGTCTTGCCCAATTTCTATGGCTAGGAATTTCAGTACGGTATTAAATAGAGTTAGTGAGAAGGGGCATCCTGATTGTAGAGGAAAAGCTTTCAGTATTTTAACATTGAGTATGATGTTAGCTATGGATTTCCTTCTATGGTCTTATTATTTTGTTAAATTTTATACTATTTCTAATTTGTTGAAAGATTTTTTCATGCGAAGTCATTGAATTTTTTTGCATTTATTGAGATAATCATGTGGATTTTTTTTAGCCTTTATTTTGTTAATGTGGTGTATCATGTTTATTAATTTGCAAGTGTTGAACTATCCTTACATTCCTAGGATAAACCTTGTTTGGACCTGGCATAAGAAGTGTTGGTGAGCTTATATTTTGCTGAAGATTTATTCATCTATGCTTATCAGGAATATCAGCCTGTTGCTTTTCTTATAGTTTGTTTTTTTGGCTTTAGTATCAAGGTAAATCTGGCCTTATAAAATGAGTTTGATAACATTTCTTTTGGCAGAGTTTGAAAAGGATTGGCATTAAAACTTCTTTTTAAGTGTTTGGTAGAATTCAGCAGTGAGGTTTTTCTATTTTATAAGATTTCTTTTATTGACTCAATCTCTTTATTGATTATTGAACTGTACAGGTTTTCTATTGCTTCATAATTCAACCTTGGTATGTTGTGTCTTTTAGGAATTTATACATTTTTTCCTAAGTTATCCAATCCATTGGCATATAGTTGTTCATGGTAGTCTCCTTCAATTCTTTATTTCTGTGGCATCAATTGTAATGTCTCATCTTTTATTTCTGATATTATTTATTTGAGTCTTTGCTCTTTATCCCCCAGTTAAATTAGCAAAAGTTCTGTAAATTGTTTATTGTTTTAAAAAGCATAACTGAGCTTCATTTTTTCCTATTATTTCTCTATTCTCTATTTTGTTTATATCTCCTGCAATTTTAAAAAAAAAACATTTTTATTGATTTCAGAGAGGAAGGTAGAGGGAGAGACAGAAACATCAATGATGAGAGAGAAACATTGATTGACTGCCTCCTGCACATCTGAACCCCACAACCCAGGCTCATACCCTCACTGGGAATCAAACCCTGACCTCCTGGTTCGTATGTCAATGCGCAACCACTCAGCCACACCAGCTGGGGCAATTTTTAATTTTTCCTTTTGTTAATTTTGAACTTATTTTGTTCTTTTCTTTAATAGATTGAGATAAAAATTAGGTTGTTTAGTTGAGATTTTTCTTTTTTTGTAGGTATTTATAGCTATAAACTTGCTTCTATGTACTGGTTTTACTCCATCCCATAAGTTGTTGTATGTAGTGTTTTGTTTTTATTTGTCTCAAGATACTTTTAATTTTCCTATGATATCTTTTTCACCCATTGGTTGTTCAACAGCATGTGATTTAATTTTCTAATTAAAGAATATTTAAGTTTTCCTTCTACTATTGATTTCTAGTTCATTCTATGACGGTTGGAAAAGATTCTTCCTACGGTCTCAATCTTAAATTTGTTAAGACTTTTTTTAAACCTAATATGTGAGCTTTACTGGAGAATGTTCTGTCAGTTCTTCAAAGGAATTTATATTCCCTGACCATTGGGTAGAATGTACTGACTATGTCTGGTTAAGTACATTTGGCCTATAATGTTAAATCCAACATTTCCTTATTGACTTTCTGTCTTGAAGTTCTATCCATTATTGAAAGTAGTGTATAAGTCTCCTATATACTATTTGTGTTGCTGTTTCTCTCTCCTCAAGTCTGGCAATATCTACTTTATGTATTTAAATGCTCTGAGATTGGGTGCATACATATCTTATATATTCATAGTAAATTGATTTTTATCATTATACTAGAGGCCCAATGCACGAAATTGTGCTCTTGTAGGGTCCTTAGGCTTAGCCTGCAATCAGGGCCATGTCTGCTGCCCCGGGACGCTCTGTGATGCTTGCTGCTTCCCTACGAGTCCAGTCCTTAGTCCCACTCTGCTGCCACCCAGCCTGGTTCCCATGGTTCCCTGTTGGCCATCCAGCGATGGGAGCCTGCAGGATAGGGGGAGGAACCAAGAGGTGGTCAATGCACCTCATAGCGACTGGTCGATTGGTTGTTCTGGTCGTGATGCCTGGCCTTTTATTATTATAGATAAAGTTATTCTTTGTCTCTTGTGACAGTTTTTGATTTAAAGTATTTTTTTTCTAATATAAATATAGCCAATGCTACTCAAATTTGTTTATAGTATTGGTAGAATTATTTCTAAGCTTTGAATTTAACTTATTTCTACCCTTTGGCTTTGGGAAAATATCAGGCTAAGGAAGACATCATCACAAGCAAAAATATATATTTGTAGACGATAAATTAAGGATTAGGGAAATATCAAGTTGAGTATGAGCAGGAAAAATAATTATAATAGAAGAGATCATAGGTAGCATGCAAGATAAACATACTTATTACTTTATAGAAAAAAGATAAAACAGCTCAATGAGGAAATACATTAAAATTATATTATGATTTTGATTAAAAAGCATATCTGTTTATGTTTTTGGAGATCTACCTTGGCATTTAATTTAGCATAAGTGATTAAAAAATAATGCCAGTATGGAAAATGATAGCTAGTTTGTTACCCATGTTGTCAGAATCCAAAAAGCTCTGTTGTGAAATAGTACCTAATATTCCCTTGGAGAATTCTACCTTCATGTGGTTTATTTATATTTGTGCATGCCTTGAGTAACAAATGCTCAGTATATATACAACACTGAATAGTTGTCATAGAAAAGACAACTATTCTTACTCATAGATAAACTTAACTGATTATTGTTATTGACTTCATCTAGACACTATGCAAACTTTTATAATGGCTGCTTTGATCATTTCATAAATTTACTTATTTGCACCAGTTTCTGTATCCACTACTGTACTAGTACTACACTATGCAATATTTTCCTGGAGGGAAAGGCCTAAGGGTTCATCATCACTGTTTTCTTAAAGTCAGTGAATTGCTATTTTGAATATGTTGCATACCCTATATGTACATGTATATTTGTGAGACTGTTTTAGCTCTGTAAACCAATATTTTCTTGTTTTAAGAAATGTTGAATATAGCTGCTAAAATAATTTAATATTTTAATTTATTACTAAATTAATACTAGTTAGAAGATTGGAGCCCCTAACATCAAATCACAGAATTCTACCCAAAAGGGGGATATAGACAAAAATGAATTTTTATTTTTTTATATAAGACTCACCTTCTTTTTTCCCCATGTGTTTTTATCTTGAATAAAATCTTTTGCAGAATTTCTTAGGACTCATTCAACTGGTCACAAATACCCTGTCATTTGTGACTAAAATATATCAGAAGATAATAGCCTAATGAGTTCAGACTAGTAATGTTTCTTTCTCATTTTGAAGAAAAGGTTAACATGTTATTTAAAATATTAGGTTGAAAATGAAGGGAATAGAGTAAAATTGAAAGTCATTTTATAGCTAATAAATTATGAATCCAGAGACAATCATTCTTCTCACCTACATGCACCCAAAGACTTTAATCTTGGTGGCAGGTAAATATAAATAGTTAATTAGACATTTAAAACTTTCAGACATATCTCTATTTAGTATCACAATTTGTGAGGATAAAGGATTGATATCATTTTATTTCCATGTGGCAACATATTGAATTGTAAACTACAGAGTCTTCCAACTTAAACATTACTGAAAATTAGGGACTAAAGCATGGATCTAATTCTTTAACATAATATTATATAATTCATGAGTAAATAAAGCTTAACATTGGTTTTTAGAGGCAGGCAATATTTAAATAAAATATTATTTTGAAAAATAATATTTCTGCCAAGGCAGATATGAGGAATTAAATGTAGTTAAAGACATTTTCCAAAGAGTTATTGGCATTTCTTCACAATACTGTATATTTTGATAAAGACATTGGAGAGAGAGACTAATATAGAGAAATTACAGTACCTTAATCAAAGTCACAAACTATAGCACAGTTAGAGCTGATATAAAATCTAGGCATGATCCATTCCTTTTAGTTTTTTATTAGAATCTTTTTTCACCAGTATAATAAAACCTTTTTGGTTTTGCTATTAATAGGGAAGGAAAATAGCCAAAGAATATCTATTGTTTTATCTTTTCAATTACCATTTCACCTTTAACATTTGTTGAAAATCTTCAAATAATGCTTGGAGTTTTAAAACACTACATTCAGCCCGCTAGCATAGCTCAGTGGTTGAGCATAGACCTATGAACCAGGAGGTCATGGTTCGAGTCCAGGTTAGGGCACATGCCCAGGTTGCAGGCTCAACCCCCAATAGGGGGCGTGCAGGAGGCAACCAATCAATGATTCTCATCATGGATGTGTCTATCTCTCTCTTCCTCTCTGAAAGCAATAAAAATATATTTAAAAAACAAATAAAACACTAATTCATATTAGAAATGGACCCCACGTTGACCTATACAGAACCTAAATATCTGGAGGTGAGTCAGGAAATTATTTTAGCTGGTTCTGCCTGAGATTCTTAGGCATAGTAAAGTCTATGAGAATCACCATATGAAAGTATACATTTTATATTGTATCCACATGTTTTTAAGCTAATTTCTTGATCCTTTAATGAAAATTTGCAAGAATTTTCTTGGATTGTATCACTAGCATAACCTTAAAATAGGGTGAAAGTCATCGCCATTGAGATTGTTAAAAATGGTATATTATTTCTATTGTAGGTTAGAGAATTGAAGATATGGCAATTTCAAGAAATTCAGTTAATTTGAGAACAGCTAGAGATGCAGTTATTTTCATATATCATGAAACATAATTTATGTGATTATTATACAAATGGCTGTGCATATATAATAAAATATATGTACTATAAACATAATCATTAAGTATAGAATAGTAATGTTTTTGACTTATGTAAACTTTATTTTTGTGCCCTCTCACAATCCAGACCCTTCGAGGGATGTCAGAGAGCCATTTTCAGCCCGATCTCCGCAGACCAGGCCAAGGGACCCCACTGTTGCACAAATCTGTGCACTGGGTCTCTAGTATGCATATAAGATCTTTGGTTAATCTCTTCCTGCCCTCCCCTCTGAGACTCATCAGTCTGTTTCATGTTTCCATGCCTGTGGTTTCTGCTCCTGCATTGAGCATCTGCCCCCTAGTAGTCAGTATGTGTCATAGCTACCAGCCGGCTGACATATTGTATTGTATTGACATATGATTTGTTCATTCATCAGTTGATGAATATTTGGTTTCTTTCAAATATGTGGCTATGTGAATTAAGCTGTCACAGATATTGATGTGTAGAGATCTTATTATGAACATATGTTTATTTCTCTTGGACATAGATCTAAGAGTAATATTGCTGGGTCATATAATAAGAGTACATTAAACTTTAAAAAACTATAAAATTATTTTCTAAAGTGGATTATTCACTTTGCACTCTCACCCACAATATATGAGAGTTCCTTTTGTAAACTATTCTTGGCATCCTTTTTATTGTAAGGTTTGACTTTGTTTCTCTTTGGTTTTGCTTTTTATTTTCCCTATCTTATTAGTTACATAATCTATACTAATAAAAGCCTAGGTGGTCCTCACACCTTCGCGCAATCACCTCACAATATGGCCTCACTCACATCATCACAAAATGGCCACCACACGATTGCTGTTAGGGGAGAGCAGATGCGGGCAATCAGGTCGGCAGGGAAGGGGAGTTGGGGACAAATAGGCCAGCAGGGGAGGGCAGTTGGGGGCAGCCAGGCCTGCAGGGGAGGGCAGACGATCAGGCTGGCAGGCAGGAGAGAGGTTAGGAGCCAGCAGTCCTGGATTGTGAGAGGGATGTCCCAGATTGGAGAGGGTGCAGGCCGGGCTGAGGGACACCCCCCCCCCCCTGCGCAAATTTCATGCACCGGGCCTCTAGTAGTCTAATAAGCTATATAATTTGCATTTCCTAAATGACCAGTAATATTGAGCATCTTTTCATGTGTTCAGTTGCCATGGCTATTTATTCAAAATTTTAAGCCATTTAAAATTTTTTTATACATTTTGCTCATTTAAAAAGTTCTTTGTTTTTCTTCTTAGCTTGATGTATGCTTTCATTATATGTTATAAGCATATATCCTTTCTCAGAATACAGTTTTGAATTTTTCTTCAGTCCCTTGTCGATTTAATCATTTCCTTAACAAGCTGTTTGAAGTTTTTGTTATTTATGAAGTCTAAGTTATTATTTTCTTTTACAGTTTATGCTCTTTGTCCTACCTACAAAATCTTTAACCCAGCCCAAAGATTTTATCATATTTTTTTTGAAATCCAATTTTTTCAGATGTTAAATTTAGTTCTATAGGGATTAAATTGCAAGTTGATTCTTACCTTTTACCCAGGCTTATCCAGGTGATCCAGTGTAAATTTTTTTTATGTTTGCTCTAAGCTATATGTTTTGTTTTATTGATCTATTAGTTTATCCATACACTGATTTCGCATTGTCTTTATTGGATTGGTTTTCAAACTTGCTAAGCTTACTTATTGTCAGTGGCTCTTTGTGTATTCTTTGAAGTTTTCTAGACTCATTGTGATGTTTTTCTATAGACAGTTATATATGCATATCCATGTAACCTGAAATATTCATAAGTTTTAGGCATTAAGATATAGACATTTTGGGGTCTACTATGTTTTCTACCATAACCCCTCAACAAGAAAGCAAGCATAATTAAAATATTTGGTTATCATGGGCATAATATAAAAGAGCTAACCGAAAGCTAAAAGCAGCAAGATAAGAGCACTAAAGGAATATTATAAATTGAAGAGAAATAGAGAATGTGAATCTCCGGAGGAGCATAAAACACATAAGGGAAACACTTTTCACTCAAAGTATTAGGATAGACTAAAAACAGTTCCAATTACGTCACAGTATATCCTTTGAATATTTGTAAATATTTAATGTGTATAAATATATCCATGTAATTACCTTTTCATGATGGTTTAGGAGTAACTATTACTACAAGAATAGAGATAACCCAATAGGCTTATTTCAGATTACCCTCTTTTTATTAATTTCATAATTATCACATTTATTCAATTACATTTTCCTTTATAACATTCTCTATCTTTCCATGTTATTAGCATTCTGACTCTCATTTCATAGCTTCTTTCTCTCTTCCTTTTCAGATTTATTAAAGGAGAAAAAAAGAAATGTGCTTCCTAAAACTACCATTTGTATATTCAGGCAGAAGAAATGACATTCAAAATATATGCTCAAAACTGACTTTCCCCAAATTACAGCACTCAAACAAATCACTTACTTTCCTCAGGTTTCTGCTATCATGTTTTTTAACATAGAAGTACTGGTAAGTTATCATTGAATGAATGAAGTTATAGCAACAACCACAGAACATACTCAAATTGAGTAATTCAAAAGAGTTTAATACTTTGAATAGTCGTCAGGTTGTCAATAGAGTAGATGGATACCCAAAGTATCCCATGACAAGTAATAAGGGGGTGAGAAAATAAAGAATTCTTAATCTTCCATTCGGCCTAAAGAGACTACAGAAGATTTGGAAACAAACAGATCTTGGGTGGAGAAGACTACCTGATAGAAATCAGGAATGTGCCGTTGAGTCATAGTCACAGAAGATGGAGACCCAGGCAAACATGCAGCCCCACCTCACTCCTCACCTCTCTGACTGCCTGCAGATGCTTGCTGACTCCAACACTTAATAGGATGTGATCTGGGCAATTTACTTAACCTCTCTGAGGCCTTAGTTCTTCTTCTTTTTTTATTTTTTAAATATATATTTTATTGATTTTTTACAGAGAGAAAGGGAGAGAGATAGAGAGTTAGAAACATCAATGAGAGAGAAACATAGATTCAGCTGCTTCCTGAACACTCCCTCCCGGGGATGTGCCCACAACCAAGGTGCATGCCCTTGACCGGAATTAAACCTGGGACCCTTCAGTCCGCAGGCCAATGCCCTATCCACTGAGCCAAACCAATTAGGGCAAGGCCTTAGTTCTTTATAATAAGTTTATTGTTAGTTTTAAATATATGCAAATCATTAACACTATGTTTGGCCTTTAATAAGAGCTCAGGAAGTATTGATCACAGTTTTCATTAGTGTTATGATCACATGCTTGCTGGTTATGTGGATTTAATTTAGAAAAAGAAAAGAAAATTGGCATGGTAGGGCAAAAGATTTAAAAAGAAGTGCCAAATATTTAGAAACACATTAGTTTATTCAGCATTGGGTAGTTAATACATGTTGGAAACTTTTCTAGACATTGCACATAGTCTGTGGCAGTGGGTAGATCTTAAATTAAAATTCAAGACGGTATATGGCAGAATTGAATTTTGAACAAAGGCAGTTAAACTGGAATGTAAAAGAATCAATTTCCTATTTTTCTAAGATAGCTGCAGAAGCGGCTTATATGATGAATATAATGGGGAAGGAGTGGTTTGGAAAAATCAGTCAGCAAAATATATGACAATCACGTCACATTCCTCTCTAACAAGAGGGCAAATTGTTGGCTATCCCCAATGTGAGAGCCAACATCTGAAAGAAAGCACAGAAAAAAATTAATCAAAGCAATAGTGTCACATATTTTTGAAGTGTAGTTTTTCCTTCTGAATTTTTAAAGCTGTCCTATTGCCTTGAGATTTTCACACAAAATGAATTCTTATGAAGAGTAAGATATAATCCTTGGTTTCTTTTGTGAGCTATATTGCTGGAGAAGGTATTGTTATATTGATATTGCATTGTTTTACAAATCTCTCATTTGAACATTTTATACATTTATGTAATATTGGATTTATAAAGGATATACTGTAAATAATTTTATTTGGAATTTACATGTAGTGATTTGTGAAATGTTACAATGTTACAAGGGACATACTGATTAGATGATATAGCATAAATTAGTATTATGTAGTGTGGAATAGTGAAAGTGAAGAGGTAGCTTGATATAATCAAGGGTTTTGTTTATTGCTGGTGCTTCAGGGCTTTAGCATGGTGGTTTAAATACGTGGATCCTCAAGCCAGATTGTGGGATTTGAGTCATGACTAGACAACAAGACAACATGCAGCCTATGCATGACCAGGTGGAGCCAGTCACTCAACCTGACTGAACCTCAGCTTTTCCATCACTAAAACTGGAGTCATAGTTAAGCTATAATGTAAAATACATATGAGTGTTTTTAAATATTTAATTTAAAACCATGGTTTCTCTTATTACTGCCATTATTGATGTAAATTGTATATTATCCTATTTAGATATCAAAGATTGTGGAGGCCCTCACACCATTTTACATACTATCCCACCCTCTGTCACTCACTGGCTTTGTTTACATAGGCAAGTCACATAAACCTTAAAGAATGTCTCTTCATCTGTAAGGGATTGATAACTTTATTATTCTTCGAACTGTCAAAATCTCTAATGGTTAGAAACGAAAATGAAAGTGAGACACTTTATCCTCATCATTGTTGATATTTTGAGAGGAATTTGTAAAGAAGCTGTAAATCTGGGAAGACATCTAAATGTTCACTGAAGCTGGAGAATCCATTTGGACTTGACTTTCTGTTCAAAATAAATTTTGAGGCTCTGGCTATTTGTATCATGTTATACATCTGCTGATGGATGACCAATGTTAAATGGTAATGCTTTCATGCTTGCACACACACACACACATATTCTACACACATGCATGCACACACATATGTATACACACACATAAACAAAAGTCGCAATTGTTTTATCTTTGCTGACTTGGGAGGTTTTGTAGAACTTGCCATATTAAAACTGAGAAGTTAAAGGTAAAATGTAACAGTTTGTCACAATTATGTTTCATATTGGCAGGTGTTCTGAACTTTCTGTTTGATAACTAGACATATAAATTTCAGTTCTTAAAGCTTTGCAGCCAATTTAAGGGCTCATTTATTTCACTGACAGCAAGATGTATGTACAGCCTGGCATACTGGATGTCTGGGGCCAAAATCGGCACTTTGTTGCTTGCTTGTCTCACAGGGAGTAAATAGTAGCAATTTTTCAGCATAGGCACACTAGCACAAGGTGTTTAGCAAATAAATGAGCATAAGATGACCTGTGGTGTCCTGAAATTACTAAAATTCATGAATAATAAAATGATCTATAGATTGTTAGCAGAGGGCTACAGCACAGGCTAATTTGCAGCCAGTGAAGCTTTGCAGGATAATTTATAACTTTTGAAAATTTAATGACTTCATCAATTTTTACCTATTTTTTAGCAATATAATCTCCTGAATATGGCTTTCAGCTATGATTTCCTTGTAGGAAAATATCTAAGATGCATGTCTAGGTGATTAAAATTAAGGTTGCTTCATTTAGATTTCTTGATTGTTTTATATAATTCAGAAAAGAATAGAGGGAAAATTTAGACTCTATGTTTTGTTCCAATAAGGTATTTTTATGTAAAGAAACTTGGTATATAAAACTAATTATGTAGCTTGATGCCATTAGTTCAGGGGCACACCATTTCACTTTTGAAAATTTAGTTTTTCACTTTAAATCCAAGTATCAACATCAATTTATTTTTTTATTTACAAATGTCATAGAAAAAAATCTTTGAACAACTACAACTATATATAAACTAGAGGCCTGGTGCACGAAAATTCATGCACTCAAGGCGGGGGTGTCTCTCACCCTAGCATGCACACTCTCACAATCCAGGACCCCTTGGGTAGGGCCCAGTCCCATCACAGCATGGCTCTGGTTCCCCAGACCTGCAGGCAGTGGGGAGGGACCAAGAGGCCAGTTTGATCGAAGCATGGCTCTCGTTCCCTGGAGCCTGTGGGTGGGGGGAGGGACCCAGAGGCTAGTCCGATGGCAGCATGGCTCCATTCCCACAGCTCCCTCCCACCGTTGCAGTGTGGGTGGCCAGAGTCCACAGCTCCCTTCCACTGCTGCGCAGCAGGGGGCTGGGACCCAGGAGTGACTCCTGCCTTGCCGCTGGGACCCAGGACTAACTTCTGCCTCGCTAGCTGGGTCTGTAGCCTGGTGTTCGGTCATCCATACAGACGTTTAGGTTGTGACAGACCCTGGCTCTTTATATATTAGGATGCCTTTTTATACTCAAATCACTTGGGGAAAAGTATTGCTTGAACTTTAGTTTCATGTTCTCTAACCTAAAATCAAATTCTTTAAAAAAAAATTCAAAGTTTATCTGCATGTTTTTCTCTTATAATATTTAAATTTTACTAGTAAATTAATTTTCTTAGATTGATTACTTGATTGTATTTAGACTATGCCTATTAATGCTATTTTTTCTCTAATTTTATGATGGTTGAAATGAAAAACTTTCTGTCATATATAAGAATGATGTATCTCTTTATAGACATAGCTACATTGTTTAGATTAATACAAATATTATACCCTCTTTTCATTGAGGATGGTCCTGTTATCACCAAGAACCAAACCTATTTCCTGACAATGTCTAAACATTAGTAAACAGCTGCATTATATAGATAAAATCAAAATGGAATATGACTATAAAGCAATAAAACTATTTTCATCCATATTAGAATATAAATCAAAAACTATTGCAATTGCATTTGGAATAGTGGTATCATATAAATGTGGCATGTTTATTTTATGTAAATTCTTTGGATTTTAGTGGCTTATTTTTTATGACAATTTTATAACTTTTTGTTATATTTATTTTATTACTTATTTTTATTTATCATAATTAAATAGAATGTATATTTATCCACGTTTTCTGTTTAAAGGTGTTTCTTTTGTTTCATAAAAATATTTTATTTCTATAAAACAAAAAGTAATTCAAATCATTTTTAGTCTTTTAATAATGTTTTTTTCTATTAAATGAAATTAGTAGAATTTTACATTGCATGCTAAAGTTTAATAATTACAAATTTAATATATTTTGTATTAATATCCACACAATTACTAATAATAGGGGGCTGCTACTATGACAGCTGAACTATAGTGTTTTACATATTATTTCATTAGCTCCTTATGTCCTTTCAATATGTGAATTAAAGCTGCAATGTATATACCAGCTAATCTAGGCAAATAAGTAAACATTTCAAGGCTCAAGATATATGGAATGAAAGAACAAACATTTAAAACCACTACCACTCAAGGGGCAAACTCAGTGAGCACCAAAACTCCAATAGGCAAGTCCTGCTCAATAGGAGTGGCTCCTGCACAGCAGCTCTTCCACTGTAGTTGCACCTGGTCCTTATGACCTATTGGCCTGGGGGCCAATTTCTCTCAGACAAACCAATAGGCTCAACAGGACAGTGAACACAGTCCACATCAGGGCACATCTAGAGTGACCAGCTCAGGTTACTCAGGAGGCTGAACCACTGGGCCCTACAGGATACATACTAAACAATGCTACTCTACCAATTCCAGGAGACATACAAGCTCTACCTAATACATACTAATAGAAACAAACACAGGGAAGCAGCCAAAATGTGGAGACAAAAAAAACCTTTCACAAATGAACTAACAGAAAATATGTCCAGAAAAAAACCCTAAATGAAATAGAAGCAAGCAAACTACCAGACACAGAGTTCAAAACAATGGTTATAAGAACGCTCAAAGAACTTAATAAAAGCTTTGAGGAACTTAGTGAGAATTTCAAGGAAACTAGTGAGAACATCAAAGATGTGAAAAAGGACCAGTCAAAACTGAACGATTCAATAACTGAAATGAAGAATAATTCTCAGGGAATCAACAGTAGAGCAGAAGATGCTGAGAATGAAATCAACAATTGGAATATGAGAAAGCAAAAGACACCGATTAAAAGAGCAAAAAATGAATAAAAAATCTGAAGATAGTGTAAGGAGCCTCTGAGTATACCAACATTTGCATCATAGAGTGCCACAAGGAGAAGAGAGGGAGCAAGGAATTGAAAACCTATTTGAAGAAATGACAGAAAACTTCCCCTCCCCAGTGAAAGAAATGGACATGCATGTCCAGGAAGCACAGAGAGTCCCAAACAAGATGAACCCAAAGAGGCCCACACCAAGACACATAATAATACGAATTCCAAGGGCAAAAGACAAAGAGAAATCTTAAAAGCAGCAAGAGAAAAGCAGTTCTACGTACAAGGGCACACCCACACAACTGTCAGCTGATTTCCCAACAGAAACTTTCAGGTCAGAAGGGAGTGGAAAGAAATATTCAGAGTGATGATTAGCAAATACCTACAACCAAGATTACTCTACCCAGCAAAGCTATCATTTAGAATAGAAGGTCAGATAAAGAGCTTCACAGACAAGAAAAAGCTAAAGGAATTCATCACCACCAAACCAGTATCACATGAAATGTTGAAGGGTCTTCTTTAAGAAGAACAAGATTAAGATAAAAAAGATGAACAATAAAATGGCAATAAATACATATCTGTCAACATTTGATAATAAAAATAAACAAACAAGGAATCTAATGAACAAAATAAACTGATGAATAAAATAGAACCAGAGGCATGGAACATGAAACAGACTGATGAAATCAGAGGGAAGATGTTAACCAAAGAACTTATATGCATATATGCACTACCTGTGGACACAGACAATAGGGTGATGAAGGCCTGGGGCTAATTGGGATCCTAGTGGAAGGGGGAAATCCTATCTAATAAAAGACAAAAAGGGTAATTAACCATACTTCCGCCACTCTTCCCATTGGCTAATCAGGGTGATATGCAAATTAACTGCCAACAAAGATGGCGGCTGGCAGCCACACAGTTTTTTTTTGTTTTGTTTTGTTTCTTTTTTTTTTATTGTTTTATTGCTTAAAGTATTACAAAGGGTATTACATATGTGTCCTTTTTTTCCCCTGCCCTTGACAATCCCCTGGCCTCCCCTACCCCCCAGTGTCTTATGTCCATTGGTTATGCTTATATGCATGCATACAAGCGACATATGAGGCTTGCTTGCTCCAGGGATGGAGGAAGCCAAGGTTCCTCGCCTGCCGTGGGCCGGCTCTGTGCTCCTGAAGCAACAATATTTCAATTATAGAAGCTAAACAAACCCCAGATACCTGCTTTCAGCCGGCCGTGGCCTCAGAGCTGGAAGCGCCAGTGACAGCAACAATGTTTCAATTATAGAAGGTAAATAAATCCCAGAATAAAAAAGAAAGAAAGAAAGGAGAGGCTGGGAGCTTCAGTTGCCTGCCAGCCTAAAAACAGCCATCAGCCCCTCACCCAGGCTGGCCAGGCACCCAAGCTGGACCCCCACCCTGATCCGGGACACCCTTCAAGGCAAACCACCTAGCCCCCACCATGCACCAGGCCTCTATCCTATATAATAAAAGGGTAATATGCAAACTGACCCTAACAGCAGAAAGACTGGGAATGACTGGTCACTATGACACACACTGACCACCAGGGGGCAGACGCTCAATGCAGGAGCTGCCCCTTGGTGGTCAGTGCGCTCCCACAGCTGGAGCACTGCTCAACCACAAGCCAGGTGATGGCTGCCAGTACAGCGGTGGTGGTGGGAGCCTCTCCTGCCTCCTCAGCAGCGCTAAGGATGTCTGACTGCAGCTTAGGTCTGCTCCCCACTGGCAAGTGGACATCCCCCCAAGGGCTGCTAGGCTGCCAGAGGGATGTCTGATTGCCATCTTAGGCCCAATCCCCTGGGGAGCAGGCCTAAGCCAGCAAGTGGTCATCCCCCAAGGGGTCCCAGACTGCAAGAGGGCACAGGCCAGGCTGAGGGACTCCCCCCACCCAAGTGCACAAATTTTTGTGTACCAGGCCTCTAGTAGGGAATAAAAAGAGGCAGGGACATCTGTAATACTCTCAACAATAAAGATATAAACATATGTATGTATCTAAGTTTTGTGTTCTTTCCAAAATAAAACAAGTTGTCCCAGGATCCACCTGAAATAAGTATTCACTACTTATTAACCTACTTGTTATACTTAGTTAGGACATTTTATTACCTCTTTCAACTCTATTGTGCTTCCCCAAATTTCCGCTATCTCTTTTACTATCATTTGGTATAATGGAAAGAATATGAGGAATAAAGTAGTTTTATAATTTTGTTTAGGTTCCTGCTATTTAATTACACAGGATTCATTTACTTTTTCATCCATAAACATGACAAACTAATAAAAATTATCATAGCAATCTTGGAAATGGTAAATACCATATAGTTCATTGATAGTCCTGAAGAACTCTAATTGTAATTTTCATGAAATAAAGAGATGACTGAGGATTAGTGAATCTAGATATAATTATTTTGCAAAGAATGTTAATAAATTACTAAAACAGAGGGAGGGGGAAAGGACAGGGTTAAAAGAGAGAAAGAGGGTAAGGGGGAAAAGGACTTATTTGAAGATAAAACAACTAATTTCAAATTTAGTTAGAGATAAAACAAGTTATTTGAAGTTATTTTCAGTTGACAAAAGTTATGCAGTATAAATGTGGCTTGTCAGAAAGGAATTTTAGGGCCAAGAAAATCAGAGTGAATTATTAACAGTCAGTAATTTAGTTTGGATATTTCTTTGCTCTTAGCTCATTGTTTTCATGGGCAAGCTGAGTCACTTTAAGGTTCTGAGCTGAGATGGATAAAAGAATGAAGAGTGTAATTAAACAAGTAATACATTTTGAGAAATGTCATCTCTAGGAGTTATAGATATGATGATATACTAAAATGAAAATGTTTGGTGAAAAAGAAATGCTGTCACAATCAATATGACATATAAGATGAACTATCATCAAACACAGTTTGATATGTGGAAACCCTTAAATTCTTATCTGTTTTTCCTGTCAGCAGTTTTCATTTTTCCTCTTTTTGTTGACTTATTATTAAAATATATTTTTAGACATTTTTATTATATATTAAAGCATGTTTGTGACTAGGAGAAAAACCAAAATTTTCAAAATTTCCTCAGATTGAGACTGAGAAAGTGTGTGTGTGTATATGTGTGTGTGTGTGTGAGAGAGAGAGAGAGAGAGAGAGAGAGAGAGAGAGAGAGAGAGAGAAAACTTGTGTTGATTTTTTGTTTGAAGGTGTAGTGAATGTTTGACATCTAGGCCGGATCTTGGTGCCACTTATATCTATATCTAGGAACTATTTAATGCTGCCTCCTCTAGAACTTGAGAGTAGAAAACAAATCAGTTATTACACAGGCTAAATGTAACATTTACCAGATGATGCTTTCCTTAAACCTGGAACTCACTCCTCTGCTATTTAAAAATTATTGGCTAGAAGGTTGGATAATTCCACTTTTAAAACTTTGAAACATTTTCTGATGTTTATTTAATGAACTACTTCATTATTTAGTTCCCTTTGATAAGCTGGGTATTTGGTCACTTTATGCTATCTACTCTTAACAGCTGGATATTTGTAAATATTAATATAAATTAATTTATTATATTCAGAAAAAATAGCAGTGTTCTTAAGATTATCCTTAGGAACATTCAATTGTTTTCATGCAGGTCAACTATGTCAGTGGTTGGCAAACTGCGGCTCGACAAACCGTGGCTCGTGAGACACATGCGGCTCTTTGGCCCCTTGAGTGTGGCTCTTCCACAAAATACTGACTTCTGCGCATGGGCCACGAAGTTTTAATCGCACTGTACATGCATTCCCGCACGTGGTATTTTGTGGAAGAGCCACACTCAAGGGGCCAAAGAGCCGCATGTGGCTCGCAAGCCAGAGTTTGCCGACCACAGAACTATGTTAATGACATACAGGTACAAAAATATTTTTTTAAATTGTTCATGTTACTTGAAAGTAAATTAGATGTTCAAAGTGAGGACATATGATCAACTTTTCCCTTAGCCACTGGTTTTGGTAATCTTCCCCACACAAAATAGTTTTGGGTTCCCTTGTCCTCTTTAATGGAATTCATTTTCTATATAGCTGTATCCATATTATATATCTATATAAGTTGACTCCTTACATTAGAATTCACTCCTGATACCTGGGAAATGTGAAATATTGTCTTACCTTTACTTGGTATCAACAATTATCTGCTCTGGCACAGGGTTATGGAGCAAACAAACTTTCCACTACTGTCCTCCTAACATGGCATTTATCCTTATATTTATGAACTACTACAGGCCCGATGCATGAAATTCGTGCACTGAGGGGTGCACCCTTTCCAATCTGGGACCCCTCAGGGGATGTCCGACTGCTGGTTTAGGAATTGGGCTTAAACCGGCAGTCAGACATCCCCCTCACAATCCAGGACTGCTGGCTCCTAACCGCTCACCTGACTGCCTGCCTGACTGTTTGCCCCTAACTGCTTCTGCCTGCCAGCCTGATCACCCCCTAACCACTTCCCTGCCAGCCTGATTAACATCTAACTGCTCCCCTGCCTGACCGATCAACCCGACTTCCCTCCCCTGCAAGCCTGGTCCCCCCCAACTGCCCTCCCCTGCCAGCCTGGTTGCCCACAACTGCCCTTTTTTGCCGGCCTGATCTTTCCCCCAACTGCCTTCCTCTGCCAGCCTGATCTTGCCCCCAACTGCCCTCCCCTGCTGGCCTGATGGCCCCCAACTGCCCTCCCCTACCGGTCTCATCTCGCCTCCAACTGCCCTCCTCTGCTGGCCAATTTGGTTCTGATTGGTTGGTTTCTATGCCAGTCAGTGTCATAAGCTCCACCTCCTAGGCAGCCATTGGCTCCTCACAGTTGACCCAGATTTGATTCTGACTGATCAGTTTCTATGCCAGTCAGCGTCTCTGGGCCTATCAATGGGGTCTGATCAGAGAGGCAGGGCTGATCAGCAGCCCTGATGGAGACCTGGAGAGAAATGGAGGTGCGGCTACTGACCAGGCCTGGAGTTAAAGAGAGAGGCAAGTGCTGATCAACAGCTGCCACAGAGGCTACGGATCAGACCCTGCTTCTCTCTTTAGGCCTCTCTCTGGGCCTGATTTGCAGCCTCCTCAGCAGTCAGTGCTGGGTCACCATGCCTACAGCCATAGCAATCAGCACTGGGTCTCCATGGCAACCCAGGGCTGACTGCAGGACTGACTTCCGGTTGGTTGTTGCAGATGTGATGGACCCAGGGTTTTTATATGTTAGGATTATAGTCCCATATCTAAAGTCTCCATGTGGTCTTCTCACTAGACTTGAAATGAAGCAGTGAGATTTTATTTCACTTTCACTGAAGGGTGCTGAACATTACATTCATGGCTGTATAAAATACATAATTGCACTTTCCTCAAATTTCCAATGATTGTCTTTTTATAGTCAGTCAAGAGGAAAAGTAAAATTTCTCACTATGTCCTAATTTCTCACTATGTTCTAATGATTACATCAGGTGGAATGATGTGACATTTGGTACATATTTATTTTTCTAAATATTTTTTCTTTAGCTAAAAGTGATACTGAAATTATTGCACATGAAAAATGATAAATTACACCATATACCTTAGTATGCTATTATTTTAAAAGGTATTTTAATGAATTGTGTGTAGTTTTAGAAAGCCCTCATGCTATTGCCTCTTTTCTCAAATTTGTCATTTCTCATGTACCTACAAAAAGATATTGACCTTGAGATCACTCAGCTGTTGCAAAATTGAATTTTTTGCTTTGTTGACAGCCCTTCCTGGAGATGCCTGTAACAAGTGACTTTTATAAAGGGTGTAAGAGCCTGGCCTCCCTGTCCCACTCAAGACAGTTTTAAGATGCCAACTCAGCTGAGAACATAGAGTCAATTTTGAGACCTTATCAGACTCTATGCTCTGCCCAATCTTGATTCTTTCCCTTACTTCCCTCAGAGAGAGGGGAATTCCAAGTATCCTCCTTCATAAACATCTTACATGCTAATCTCCATCTTTAGGCAGCTTCTCAGAGAACCCAAACACAGTCAAGAATTGATGGTCACAAAACACAAACCTTGTAACTTTAGTAGTTTAGTTTAAAGAAAACCCTTAACTGATTTCTGAAGCAATCTTTGAAATAATAGGCCATACACAAGAATAATCTCAAAATGAAAAGACTTAAATGTAAGTTGCAAAACCATAAAAATCCTAGAAGAAAACATAGGTAGTAAAGTATTAGACATCTCTTGTAGCTATCTATAAATATTTTTTGGTTAATCCTTACCTGAGCATATTTTTTCAATTGCATTTCAGAGAGAGTGGAAGAGAGGTTAGGGAAGAAAGAGAGAGAGAGAGGGGGGAAGAGAGAGAGAGAGAGAGAGAGAGAGATGTGAGAGAGACACATGGACTGGTTGCCTCCTTCCTGCACCTCTTGACCACACAAGTACATGCCCTTGACCAGGAATCAAACCTGAGACCCTTCAGTGTGAGGGCCAATGCTCTAATCACTTGACCCTGGGTTTGAGCCTAAACCGGCAGTCAGACATCCCTCTCACAATCCAGGACCACTGGCTCTTAATTGCGCACCTACCTGCCTGCCTGATTGCCCCTAACTTCCCCCTGCCAGCCTGGTTGCCCCTAACTGTCCCCCCCTGCTGGCCTGGTCGCCCCCAAATGCCCGCCCTGCTGGTCTGGTTGCCCCCAACTTCCCCTCCCTTTGCCAGCCTGGTTGCCCCATGCAGCCTGCTGTTCAGTCATTTGGTCATCCCTCACTAAACCCCTGCTGACCTGGTCACCCCACACAGCTTGCTGTTTGGTCATTACTGTTACTATGATGGCATCCCGGACAACCTGCATATTCCTCTGTTATTAGTATAGATTTATAGCAGCATTAGTCCTATAACTGAAAACGGGAGACAACCCAAATGTTCATCAACAGATGAGTATATAAACCAAATATGTTGTATCAGTAGAATGACATTCAGCTACAACAAGGAATGAAGTTCTGACACATTCTATGCCATGGGTGAATCTTGAAAATATGCGAAGGGAAAAAAGCCAGACAGAAATGCCCACACAATGTATCATCCCCATTCATATGAAATGTTCAGAACAGGTAAATCCAAAGAGATAGAAAGTAGATTAATGGTTGCCAAGGTTGGGGAGAGGTATAATTGGAAGTGAATGTTAATTGGTAAAGTGTTTCCTTCTGATGTGATTTAAATGTTCTGAATTAGATAATGGTATTGATTTTACAAATATTGTGAATATATTAAAAGTTCTAAAACTACTGAAGCCCACTAACTCATGTAATTTTTAAAAAGTGAATTTTATAGTTTGTGATTCATAGCTCGGTTTTAAAATGTTGAAAAATATATTGCAGTGTAGTGTGTGTGTTTGTTTCTGTATGTATATGTGTATGTATGTATGTGTTTGTGTGTATTACTAAAACCTGAAATCTGTTGATTTACATGTGGAGTTAGTTTACTTGGATTTTGTGGAAGTTGTGGAAATTAATGAGATTTCAAAGAGAAACATAAAGAAAATTTTAGAGATTCAAAGCATGGACTTTGAGAAATGTCTATACCTAATAGGACAATAAAGGAAAGGAAGCAAGGAAACTGCCACTGAGAATCCTTAGAGCAGTGGTTCTCAACCTTCTGGCCCTTTAAATACAGTTCCTCATGTTGTGACCCAACCATAAAATTATTTTGTTGCTATTTCATAACTGTAATGTTGCTACTGTTATGAATCATAATGTAAATATCTGATATGTAGGATGATCTTAGGCGACCCTTGTGAAAGGGTTGTTCGACCGCCAAAGGGGTCGCGACCCTCAGGTTGAGAACCGCTGCCCTGGAGGATGTGTCACGATAGCCACCTACATGTATGAATCACAGTGAACTATAATCAATACGGGAGGTGTCCATATGTCTAGTTCAAATGTACACCTCTGTCTAACTCCTAGATCATGAGCTTGTTTACACACATAATTTGGTGAATTATTTATTCATTAAAGATTCCATTAATTTAACACATATTTATAGTACATCTTTTCTCTCCCAAGCAGTGTTCTATGCTCTAGAAATCCAGTTTTAAATAAAATAATCTCTGCCTTTCATGGTGCTTACATTTCAGGGGAGGTGGACAAGCCTTATTTAAACATATAGCTGGTCCTCAAATCACAACCTTTCATTTGATGTTGATGAGAAAAAAATATTGATTGACATGTGGGGCCACTGTCCGTGCAGTGTTTTCACATTCTTCCAATATCTATGTGGGTTTTCTCTGGGTACTCTGGTTTCATCCCAGATCCCAAAGATTAGGTAAAGTGCACATTAGGTAAAGTTTCGTGTCTGCTTTGTCCCAGTGTGGGGTGTGTGAATGCACACTGCTATGGAAGAGGTGCCCTGCCCAAGGTGGTTCCCACTATGCTCTCTGAGCTGCTGGGAGAGGCTCTGGCTACCTGTGACCCTGAACTAGAATAAGCAAGTTGGAAAACACTTTTCTTACTTGTTTGTATTAGTCTTTCTTAAATGCATGTGTAGCTCATGTTTATTTCAATCTGTAATATTAGAGAAGTATTTGGGTCTTTACTGAGAAGTTTGGTAATGATTTGTGACCAGAAATACATCATAGGAATTTAACTTTTGTTTATATCAATTAGTCTATGGTAAAATTGTTTTTTAAAATATGTTGTTTTGCTTAAAGTCACAGTTTTCAAGAACCTATTGATGACATTGAGGGCTTACTGTGTACAAAAAAATGCCTACAGTGTTTAAGATGATAATTAATACTATAAAGAAAAAGAAGGGAAATGGTGAGGGGTATTGGGTGCATCATGGAGTAGAGTAGGGTTTTTATTTTCTTTCAAATTTAGTTTTAAATAAGTTTAATTTTAAATACAGATGTTAGGAGAGACCTAACTAGAAAGACACATTTGAATAAATATCTATAGATCATGAGGGTGGAATACATGTGAGCTTTTGAGGGAAGGATATATATTAAGGCATAGGAACAGGTATATAAAAGCTTTGAGGCCAGAGCAGGTCTATAATATATATTAAGAACTTGGAATTAAAAAAAATAGATTCTATCTTTTCAAACTAATATTAATCTGAAAAACATTCTTCAAAGTACTACTTATACATTATATTCATATGTAGGTTAATCTGTGGTTTGGAGCACATATTTAGTCAGAAATACCTTTTTATAGTGGACATAATTTTCTGAAGAAGTATGAAGATTACTTCATAAAATTTTACATGATTCAGGGATGTTCACATATTCATACTCTCTAAGACAGCGGTTCTCAACCTGTGGGTCGTGACCCCTTTGGCGGTCGAACAACCCTTTTCACAGGGATGGCCTCAGACCATCGAAAAACACATATATAATTACATATTGTTTTTGTGATTAATAACTATGCTTTGATTATGTTCAATTTGTAACAATGAAAATACATCCTGCATATCAGATATTTACATTACGATTCATAACAGTAGCAAAGTTACAGTTATGAAATAGCAACGAAAATAATTTTATGGTTGGGGGTCACCACAACATGAGGAACTGTATTAAAGGGTCGTGGCATTAAGAAGGTTGAGAACCACTGCTCTAAGAGGTAATGATTATTGAAAGCCTAGGTGTTTTTCATAGGTTCTCTCACTGTTTCTCTCTGTTTCTCTTCTGAGAGAAAAATGAGAAGTACTTTATGGTATGAACTTTACACCGTATACCTACTTTACAGTCATGGCATTTAAATTTGTAATTTTCCATATCATCAAGTAATAGGACTGAACAATATGATTTAAAAATGAACATCATTTGTACATTTATATTAAGACGTAAGCAATCCATGATATGTTAATTAAGTGTAGTGGGTTTGTATTTTATTGGTCTAAATAACATATTACCTATCTGTGCTTGCATCCTTTATGATTCAATGTAATTTAATGTATAATTATGATAAGAACATAAAGATAATGCTATTTTTACTCATTATTTGTCTTCTGGTGTTCAATAATAGCAAAATTAAGTCCTCACCATTGTGACAGCTATAAAAGGATGTGGTTGGCTTATCTAGAGCAAGCTGCATAGGTAAAGATGGTAAAGTAATTTGCTACCACAAAATGGTTTTTAAGTCATTTGCTTTTATATGTAAAATTAATTAAACAAGCAAGATTGAAAGTTGCCACACTGAAGATTTCATTCATTTCGCCTAATGTAGCATATTATTTCTATCTGAAAAAGGAATACTCAGTTGCAATTCTTCTCTTAAAATATCTAAAGTTTAGTTAATGATATTCAGCATTATGTGGAAGCGTTCTCTAGCCTAGCAATGTGTTTTGTACACAGATCAGGTATTTTCGCACATCATATAAAACTCAGTCTGTCATAACTAAACCGGAAAGATTTTTCCCTGATAAAAACACGCTGTATGCAGTTTGAATTTTTGCAGACATTCGAGAGACAATAAAAATGAATTTAGTTGTAAGACATAAATACCTTTTATAAGAATATTGAAGGTGCTATTGAAGCAGAGGAAGAAAAGGAATCTTCTATGACATGCTCTAACGATATTTTTATTGGAAAAAGGAATTTATTCATATATCATTATTTATCACACTTTATGCTGATAAGCATGATTAGGGTGGGATATCATAACTAAGTAAGCAATTAAAAGAAACACTTTAGTTTATATTTTATGATTTTTATAAACATTTCTTCTGCTTGAATGTTGTTTTGTAGAAAATATAGGGCTTTTGCTAATAAAACGATTAGTGATTAGTTTTTAAAAGCACTTAATATACTTTATTAGCTCACAAAAGAATAATTTGTATAAAAGAACTATCATATCATCTTATAGATTTAGATGTTTTGTTTTTGACCATTTATAAACATCCTATGGTTATTTATTCAGGTCCAGCAGCTAAATGAATGACATTTAATTGATATGTGGAGAAAAATATATGTTTAATCAGTAGAAAAAAATAAACAACAAAAAAGTTACAGTTAGTAGGAGATTCTATTTCCATTTGCTCTTTATTGTTCAGATATCTCTTTTAAAATAAGAAAAAGAAAAACATGTCCACAGAAAAGAATTGTTATAGATATCCAGAATTCATTTATATCAGTTTTTAAAATAGTGGATTTTCAGCATTGAATATCTACCTATATAGAAAAGCCATATAACTAAATTTTTGAAAATCTTCCTATGAAGCCTTTTCATATCATTTCAATGATAATTTTGTTTTAAACTTGCTTTGCATTGCCACTAGGTGGAACCAGTAAACTTTATAATTTCTATTAATGCATTTTTCTCTATATATACTTAAACACTCTTCAACTAAAAATCCTAGAAATAATTCAGCACATAAATTTCTTAACTCTGTGGATGGGCATCTAAAATAGAAGAATTATCAATCTAAAAATAAATACTGTGGGAAAACACTAGGCAAAACAAACAGAATGTCATCATTGACAGCAAGAAACCTGTTTAAATATATCAAGGGAGAATATGAAGTTTTTAAAAAATCCAGAAGAAAGATAAATCTTAATCAGGAACTATTATCATATCTGATCACAAATATTGACTTGTGTCTAGATAGAAATGTTTTAAATACATCACAATAGCTATATATTAATTTTTCAGTCATTGGTAGTCACTGGGAACCATTAAATCATAAGTAGGACATATTTTAAATGGTTTCATGTAAAAATGATTGCTGGTGATTAACAATAATCAGGTAATTGGCAATTTGTCTTGATTTTTGTCCTTTATTTCCCAAATGAGTAATTTTTTACCTTGACCTTTACGTGGACAAAATGAGGGAGCATTTAAGAAATAGAAAAATGCATGGCAGTGCACATAACAAATTTTACCTACCTTCATATAGAGGGTTGATTTTTTTCAATAATCCAATTCCTAGAATTGAAAAACCATACTTATACTTTAGAAAAGAAATAAATAAATAAGAAACTGATAGAATAGTTACAGAATAGCTATTTTGGATACTTTTAATACTTCATTTTACAGGCCTGGTAATGGAGACTTACAAAATTTAGTGGCTTTCTCAAAGAGAATAGCTTTCAGAACTAGTTTCTGATCTGAGATATGATGCTCTTAATCCCTCTGCAGAAGACTAGTATGCCTAGAATGTGGAATATATGGAATTCATGTAAAGCAATGAATCTTAAAAACCAAGCCTAAAACATTAATAGCCTTAAATGTTATATAAAGACTTTTCCCATTGTTGATGGTAATTGTAGCCACAGTAAGTGCTGACACATCTCATCTAATAAAACAGAAACATGCAAATTGACCATACCTCTGCTACACTCAAAAGCCACGGCCCCAGCCAATTAGGAACGAGTACGCAAATAAACCCAACCAAGATGGTGGATGCCATGGATCTGGAGCGAACAGGCTTGTGGTGCACCGACGATGGAGGATGCCAAGCTTCCTGCCTGCCCTGGCTGGCTGTGGGCTCCGCTCAAGGCTACAAAGTTTCAATTATAGAAGATAAATAAATCCCAGATACCTGCTTCCAGCTGCTGTGGCCTCCGCTCAAGGAGGGTCGGGAGCCTAGATTACCTGGGGCCATGGCTAGCCTGCAAACAGCCATCAGCCTCTCACCCAGGCTGGCCAGGCACCCCCATGGGGTGAGGTTCCCTGCTGGGAGGCTTGGCCAGTCTGCAAGCAGCCATCAACCCCTCATTTAGGCTAGCCAGGCACCCCAGAGGAACCCCCCCATACTGAAGGGGGTGTGGCAAGCTTGAAAATAGCCCTCAGCCCCTCACCCAGGCTGGCCACACCCCCACAGTGGGGAACCTCACCCCATGGGGGCGAGGCTGGCCTGCCAACCACCACAGGCCCCTCTCCCAGGCTGCCCCATGCCCCAAGTACACCCCCACCCTGATCTGGGACACCCTTCAGGGCAAACCAGCTGGCCCCCACCTGTGCACCAGGCCTCTATCCATACTAATAAAAGGGTGATATGCTAATTAGGCTGGGAGACCTTCCAGGAGACCTTCCGGACATTCTTCTGGTGGTTAGAGGGGAGGGCAGTTGTGGGTGATCAGGCTGGTGGGGGGCAGGGCTGTTGAGGTTAAGCAGACCAGCAGGAGGGCCAGTTGGGGGCAAGCAGGACATCAGTGGGGGTCAGTTGGAGGTGATCAGGACAGCGAGGAGGGCAGTTTGGAGTGAGCAGGCCAGCAGGGGGGATAGTTGGGGATTATCAGGCTGGAGGGAGGGGCATTTGGGGGCAAGCAGGCCAGTGGCAGGGGGCAGTTGGGGGTGAGCAGTCTGGCAGGCAGAGCGGTTAGGGGCAATGAGGCAGGCAGGCAGGCAGGCAGGTGAGTGGTCAGCAGTCCCGGATTGCGAGAAGGATATCTGACTGCCGGTTTAGGCCCTATCCCTGTAAACCGGCAATAGAACATCCCCCGAGGGGTCCCATATTGGAGAGGGTGCAGGCTGGGCTGAGGAACACCCCCTCCCCTGTGCACGAATTTTGTGCACCAGGCCACTAGGCTATAGTAATAATAGAGGATTATGCAAACTGGTTGGGACGCCCTCACTCAACAACCGAACAGCAGGCTGTGTGGGGTGACCAGGCCAGCAGTGGGGGCAGTGAGGGGCAACCAAACGACCAAATAGCAGGCTGTGTGGGTTGACCAGGTTGGCAGGAGGAGCAGTGAGGGGCGACCAGGCCAGCATGGGGTGCAGTTAGGGGCCATCAGGCAGGAAGGCAGAGGCCATTAGGGGGATCAGGCAGTCAGGCAGGTGAGCAGTTAGGAGCCAGTGGTCCCGGATTGGAGAGGGTTCAGGCTGGGCTGAGGGGACTTCTCCCCATTCATGAATTTCATGCACCGAGCCTCTAGTAAAAATAAAAATATTCAGAACAGAAGAAAGCTAAGGACATATGCCAAAGAAACCCCATTTGTCTATTCAGCTGCTATTTTCTCCTCCCCTCACCAAGAGACTTATGAAAAATTGCTCAAAGTCACTCATTCCAGAGATGCACATCAAAATGACAATGAGGTACCATCTCACACCTGTCAGAATGACTATCATCAAAAAATCAACAAATGGCAAGTGCAGCAAAGGATGTGGAGAAAAGGGACCCCTATTACACTGCTGGTGGGAATGCAGACTGGTGCAGCCACTGTGGAAAACAGTATGGAGTTTCCTCAAAAATTTAAAAGAGGAACCCCCATTTAATCCAGTGATCCCACTTCTAGGAATATATCCTAAAAAAACAGAAAGAAAAGTAATCAGAAAGAATATATGTACCCCTATGTTCATAGCAGTGCAATTTATAATAGTTAAGATTTTGAAATAACCTGAGTGCTCATCAGCAGTTGAGTGGATAAAAAGCTGTGGTACATCTACACAAGGGACTATTACGTTGCTGTGAAAAAAAAAAAAAAAAGAAAGAAAGAACTCTTACCATCCACAACAGCCTAGATGGACCTGGAGAGCATTATGCTAAGGAAAATAATCCAGTCAGAGAAAGATAAATATCACATGTATCACATGATCTCACTCATTTGTGAAATTTAATGAACAACATAAACTGATGAACAAAATAGATGCAGAAGGAGAGAAGCACCGAACAGACTGTTGAACCTCAGAGGGAAGACAGTGAAATGTGGGTGAGGAGAAATCAACCAATGCACTTGTATGCATATGTGCATAACCCATGGACACAGACAATGGAGTGGTGAGAGCCTGGGTGGGGAATGGGTGCCGGCTGGAAGACGTTAATGAGGGAAAAAGGAGGACCTATGTAATACTTTCAACAATAAAGATTAAAAAAATAAAATAAAAATTGTGGTTCCCAGAAGAAAGCAAAAAAAGAAAAAAAGAAACATCATCTGTATTAGTTTGCTAGGGCTGCATAATAGAGTACCACAAACTGGAAGGCTTAACACAAAAGAAATTTATGTTTCACAGTCCTAGAGATTAGAAATGAAACCAAGGTGTCAGCAGAATAATATTTATTTGAAGCTCACTCTACAAGGAAGTAGATTCCTATCTTCTCTCTTACCTTCTGGTGGTGGCCAGGAATACTTGGTTTACATATCTTTGGTCCAGTCTCTACCCTAGTAATATGGGGGAAATTTATGAAAAACATCAAAATACATATTTTCTAGTTTTTCAATTATTGCTTCATTCAGAATCATAAAAGAATAAACAAAACCAATTTGAAATGATTCTATGTAAAAATTATTGCTAATGATTAGCAATAATCAGCTAATTGGCAATTCATACTTGTTTTACTTTATTTCTAAAATTAATAATTTTTTCATCTTGACCTTTGCTAAAGGACATAAATGAGGGAGCCAATAAAAAATAGTCCTTGAAGAGGGGCTGATTTGGTTGGAGCCCTGGCCTGCACAGTAAAGGGTCCTGAGCTTGTTTCCTGAGCTGCAGTTTCGATCCCCAACCCCAGGGATACATGTGGGAGCAACCAATCTATGTGTCTCCCTCACATACATATTTATCTCCCTCTTTCTCTCCCCGCTCCCTCAATTCCACTCTCTCTAATAGCAATAATAATAATTAATGAAAAAAATATCCTGGGATGAGGATTGGCAAAAAAACAACAACAATAAAAAAGGTTGTGGTTTTGATCCCTGGTCCAGCCATGTGTGGGAGGCTTCTCTTACACTCATGTTTCTCTCTCTCTCTCTCTCTCTCTCTCTCTCTCTCTCTCTCTCTCTCTCTCTCTTCTCTCAAAAGTCTATTAATTTTTTTAAAAATGCATGATTGTCAGTATAATATTTAATGACTAGAGGCCCAGTGCACAAATTTGTGCACCAGTGGGGTCCCACAGCCTCGCTTGCGGGATCGGGCTGAAATCCACTCTCTGACATCCCCTGAGGGGTCCAGGATTGCGAGAGGGTGCAGGCCATGCCGAGGGACCCCACTGGTGCATGATCAGGGCCAGGGAGTTTGGCCAGCCAGGGAGGGACTGTGGGAGGGCTCCAGGGCGTGTCTAGCCCATTTCACTCAGTCCTGATCGGCCAGACCACAGCAGCAAGCTAACCTAGCAGTTGGAGCATCTGTTCCCTGGTGGTCAGTGCACATCATAGCAAGCGGTTGAGTGACCTTAGCATATTATTAGCATATTACACTTTGATTGGTTGAACAGACCACCTGACAACCGGACACTTAGTCTATTAGGTTTTTATTATATAGGATTGTTTTATAGAAGTGTATGGTTGAATCAACTTTTGAATGGAAGTAGATCTTGGAAAGATATGGCTGAGAAAAGTTTTGAAATTTTGAATTATTATGGTGCAGAATAAGTGAGATAGCCAATCATAGAAATATGATTGTTTTAAGTGTCCAGCTATAGGTGGCCATTTATTTATAAAGACACAGTTGTACTAAAAAATACAAATATAATTTTGGAAAAAAAATCACAAAATTAGAACAATTGAGGTTGGGCTTGAGGTAATTATGTAGATAATAACAATTTTGTTGGATGTTGACAGAAGTAAATAGTGAGGGATGATCAATGGCAGTAGGTGTACATAAGAAAGACAAATACGAGAATAGAAAATGTGTTATATATTTAAATAAAAGTATTCCCTGCTATTCTCTGAACATTTAGAAAATCAAATTCAAACATATGTATGTATGCTTTAAATTAAAGATTTTTGATATAAAATATGCAGCTATATCAAAGTGAACTTTTGATTTTGTTTCAAAATAATTCCTCAAATAATTGAATCATTTCTTGACTTACAGGTTTAGGTCCATAAAGATCCTATTTAATTCTGATTTAAATGAGGAAAATTAAATAAATTGGGATTTTGTACTTGAAGCTTTATTAAACATGTGGAAGGATATAGAAAACTTATTTTTCTTTAAAAATGATAATGTATGAAGAAAATAATCTACACACATTATTGAATATATATGTTTTGAATCAGTATTCATAGTTATATGGTCACAATAGAGATATGTAATATATTGTTAGGACTCTGAGTATGTACAAATAACATGCCTTAATTATAATCATAATACTGAGTTGGTCTCATGGGCTAAAACTGGAAAATTTAATGGGTTATTGACATAAAATACTGTTAATGAGACATGGTGTATCCATTTAAGCTGAAAGGTTGTTCTTTTTATTATTTATTTATTTCATTTTTAATGAAAATGTCAGCCAGCTAGAAGTTGACCTCAGCACACAGAAGCTTATCGCTGGAAGTGAAACTTCAACTTTTAGTTAAATTTGCAATTATGTCTAAGCATTCAGGGACAAGAAAACAAGTAGAATAAGAGGCAAACTCATTATTATCACTTGCACTATTACCCCTGCACTAAGGAACCACAGACTTAATTATGAAATCAATATATCACTGTTGAAATGGGTTATTCACAGGTCAAGGATAAATGTAGAAGAGATGACCGAAATGATAAAAATTAAAGAAAAGAAAAAGACAGATAAATAAGCTCCATTTACTAAATAAAAATAGAAAGCAGAAAAGCTAAGGCAAATCCTTTGTGGTATGATATTTATACACTAGGCAGTATCTTTAACATTTCAGAACTAAACCTAAAACAATCAAGTCTTCAAATAAGATATTATTTTAGTACATTTTGTAGAATTCAAGGAAAACAAAAACACATTTTTTTTCCCATTCTCAGTTCATGGGAAATAACTCCTTCTAGATTAAATTTATTCATTTAAAAGAACATCCTATGAAAAAAATTTTTGAAAGTATATGGTTGATTAAAACAGAATTATTTCTCTTTTAAGCATTTATGACTCCTCGCTTAACAAATAAAGGAAAACACAACATAACCCAGCTCAAAGAGCAAGGGAGTATTATGAACTATATTGAAAATCTGGAGGTATGGTTGGTTTAAGACAAAGTACATTAGGGTCTGAGTCCATTTCTCTGTGGTACATCCAATTGTACTTTTCTCTTTTTGCATCAACCCCAATAATTTTAACTGATGGCAACAAAATGGCTGAGGCAGTTTTAGGCCTTATGCCTGTAGACCCCATTTCGTAAGCAAGAAAATGGTACTCTCTTCAACACAAATCCCGTTCTTCATTCTGACTGGATTTCCTGGGTCAGTCACTGTACTGTGGTAATCTGGATTGGGATCACTGATTTTCCTAAACCAGGCTGGTTCTCCCTCCCTGAAGCAGAAGTTGATTCAATCCTTTCCTAATAATGTTTTGTTCTTCACAATAGTGATGAATCAAATGAATGTGGGATTATGATGTTACGGTAGAAATATATTGTGAAGTTCTTTATTGGTCATTTCAAGATGCAGGGAGTCAGCAGTAATGCCCAGTGCAGTGGAGAGGAGATCTGTCTGCAGAGCGGGCACAGTTAACACATATTACATTATCTCTAAATAGTTTTAAAACAATTATAAAACCGAGTAAAAGTTCATCTTCTTAGTATTATAGTCATGCTCTGGCAATTCTAAATAATGTCAGTGATAGCATACTCATCCCTGAAAAAAATATTTTTTGATCTATCTAAATTTCATTTCAACATATGTGTAATTTACATACAATAAAAGGCACATATTCAAGTGTCCAGCTTGATGAATTTTGACACATATGTGCAACTACATAATCACTAACTCCCTCATGAACTTATAGATCATTTTTGTCAATTCTGAATGGTATCTTGTAACTCATTTTTAGTCACTTATTGCTGAACCACTAGAAATGAACACTGTCATGAGTTCTGTTGTCATAGATTAGTGTCACCTGTTATTCACCTTCACATGAAAGGAATCACGTGGTGTGTACTCCTTTGTGCTTGGCTCTTGTGCTGAATATAATGTTCATTATCAGCATTTATTCGATTTGATTACTGAATAATGTCCCATTGCATAAATACAGCACAATCTTCTCTTTATAGACATTTGCTTTTTAAAGCTGTTATAAACACTTTTGTATAATCCTTTTTGTAAGTATGTTTTCATTTCCTCTGTACAAGAAACAAAAAAACAACGTAACTGTTTGGCCATAAGGTAGGTTGATTTTTGGGGGGTTATTTATTTATTTTTGTTTTTAAATTAAATCTTTATTGTTGGAAGTATTACATATGTCCCCTTTATCCCCCATTAACCCCTTCACCATCCTATAGTCTGTGTCCATGGGTTATGCATATATGCACACTAGGTCTAATTTATTAAAAACCTGCTTATGAAATTGAACAAGTCTTATGGTGTACATGGCTACTTCATTGCAGTTCCTTCTCTCTTTTTTTTAGCATTTATTTAATAATTAATTATGCTGAGCATAATTTGAATCAACCTTTTGGGTAACTTCCTGTATGTAGAGCCTTTTCTCATTAATAACATTTCAAACACAACTAAGGTTTGCATAAAAATTTAAAATGAATAAAAATAAGAACAAAATGAAATTACCACCATTCTTATAGGTTTTCCCTATTCAGACTCTTGCTCCTTTTGCTCCTAGTTGCTTGAGACATTTTCTGAAGATTTCAATCTTATCTTTTAAATTTTAGTTTTTTTCCTTACTTGTTAAGTTTAGCTGGTCAGAGAACATCATTTGTTGGCTATGATCTGCCTTTTCTGAAGAATTTCTTCGTTCTTATTCACTAGTTTTATTTCATAATTATTTTTAGTTTAATTTCAGATTTTTTTTTAATTTGGCATTTTAAAATTCAGTGTATTTATCTTTTCCTCCCAATTGTTCTATTTGACTATATGTGGTCACATGCTTTAAATCTCTGTTCCAGTGTCATTTTATCAGAGATAATTTCTTAACTTTCTATTAAAAATAGCAAAGTAGAATAAAGTTTGACCTCTTATACTGATATTTTCAATACAGTGGACCCTTGGTTCTTGAACTTAATTTGTTCTGGAAAGTTGTTCGAAAACTGAATCATTTTTCCCCATTAGAAAAAATTTAAATTGAATTAATCCATTCCACATTCCCAAAAGCAAAAAACATGAAAATGTTCACAGCACAACTTCCTGAGATGTTAACAATGCAAGATTTAGCAGTAAACTGACTCATACTTGCATATTCTATCCTTTGTTTACCACCTGAGAGACATGTGACTGATCATACAGGGATCAGTATGAAAGGGTGTCAGGTCAAAAAATAATTTTTTATTCAACAACCGAGACATTTTTCCTATGAACAACTTGGTGGAGAACTGAGTTTTTCGAAATGGGAGACATTTGAGAACTAAGTTTTGACGTATAAACAATTATTACCCCAAAATATAGCACATGCTTTTTAAATTCATTTTATTTTCTATCTTTCTTGATCCTCTGCCTGTCTCTTCACTAAACTTTTAGACTCATCCTATTTCTTCAATGCGGTGTCCCAGCCTATAGCATAAGAGATCAGTGCATGTTTATTATATAAGTAAAAGTTTTCATAATTGAATATGTGATTGTTTACTTGCATTTTCCCATGCCAGTAGTTTCTGAACTCTATGGAACTGCACTGAGCTATTTCCATTCAGTTTTTCCAATACCATTTTTTGAAAAAAACAAACAAACAAACAAACTGTCTTTCTCCATTGAATGGTTGTAGAACTTTTATCAAAAAATATTTGACTTTATTTCTAGGACATTTTATTCTTTTGGTCTGTTAGTCTGTCTTTATGCCGGTATCACAATTTTTTTCTTCTTAATTTTATTTTTTAATTACACTTTATATTCAGTATTATTTTGTATTAGTTTCAGGTGTTCAGAATAGTGGTTAAACAATCATATACTTTACAAAGTATTCCCCCTGATATTTCCAGGACCCACATTTCACTGTACATAGTTATTAGAATATTATTGACTATACTCCTTATGCTGTATTTTATATCTGCATGATCGTATGTAATACCAATTTGTACTTCTTAATCACTTTACCTTTTACTCCTCCCCCCTCCAACAACCATCAGTCAGTCATCTGTATCTATTATTCTGTTGCTGTTTTGTTTGTTTATATTGTTCTTTAGATTCCACATATAAGTGAAATAATTTGTCTTTCTCTGAGTGGCTTATTTCACTTAGCATAATACCCTCTGGGTTCATTCATGCTCCGATCACTTTAGCTTTGTGATATATTTTGAAATCAAGAACCATTAGTCCTCCAGTTTTTGTTTTGGTTTCCCTCTGGTTATTTGGCTCCTTTAAGAATCCATATGAATTTTAGAATGATTTTTACTATTTTTTCAAAAATGTCATCAGGACTTTGATAGAGATTGCACTGAATCTGTAGAAAACTTTAGGTTGTGTTGGAACCTTAATATTAAGTCTTCCAATCCATGAAAATGGGAAGTGCTTCTAATTAATTAATTAATTAATTATGTGTTTGTTTGATTAATTCTTTTTGCAGTGCTCTCGGTTAGTATTTGCATGGAATATCTGTTTCCATCCTTCTACTATCCATCTATTTGTATTACCATTATTAAAATTACCAGAGGCCCAGTTTATGAAATTCATGCACAGGGGGCAGGGGGCAGGGTGTCCCTCAGCCTAGCCTGCACCCTCTCCAATCCGGAACATCCCTCTCACAATCTGGGACTGCTGGCTCCTAACCACTTGCCTGCCTGCCTGATTGCCCCTAAATGCTTCTACACGCCAGCCTGATCACGCCCTAGCCAATCCCCTGCTGGCCTGATTGATGCCTAACTGCTCCCCTGCTGGCCTGATCACCCACAACTGCCCTCCCCTGCCGGACTGGCCTCCTCCACTGGAGGTGGTGGAGATGCCGGGACTGGCTTCCTCTGTGCAGCGCTGAGCAGTGGTACCCCCACGCCTCCCCACGCGGAGCGTCCACCGGGTCCGCCTCCGCTGTGCATGCGGCCATCTTGTGGCAGCCGTATTGTGGTGGCCATCTTGTGGTGGTCACACAGGGCATGGCGCGAGGGTGTTGCACAGGGCGTGATGCCAGCTAGGCTTTAATTATATAGGATTATTATTATCTGTTATCCTCACCCAACGATATTTTTTTCCATTGATTTTTGCAGAGTGAGGAAAGAAGGTGTGTGTGAGACAGAGAAAGAGCAAGAGAGAGAAAAACATTGATGTGAGAGAGACACATCCATTGTTTGCCTCCTGCATGTGCCCCAATTGGCACCAGGGATAGAACCTGCAAACTAGGTATGAACCCTTGACCAGGAATTATTGAACCCACCACCCTTTGGTATGCCAGTTGATGTTCTATCCAGTGGGCAACACTGGCCAGAACTCTATCGGTATTATTGGTTCTAATGTGAGTCTCTTGTAAACAGCACATAATTAGATCATGTGATTTTATCCATTCTGCCTATTGCTGACTTGAGTTGAATCCATTTTCACTTAAAGTATTTACTGATAAAGAGGGTCTTTTTGTCATTTTGTTATTTGTTTTCTAATTGCTTTATACTCTTTTATTGTTTCTCATTTCCGGTATTACTATCTTCTTTAAGTAAAAATTTTAAAATTTCCTATTTATTTACTTTTCGGGGGGCATGTGACTATCAGAGGAGGGTTCTAGACAAAACAAAAGTTAATATAAAATTGTAGGCAAGGATGTGTTTTCAGTGTCTCTGAAACAATAAAGTTCAGATAGAGGTAAAGAAATAGGGAGGGTGTTATGGGAGGCAACCAAACAATAACCAGCATCAACAAAAGAATATGGGCAGATACATTTTTTAATTACTCTATTTGAAGAAATATTTTAGTGCAGAGATCAAATGAGTTAAAAATAATAGGTAATATTGATAAAGAGAATTTTTTAATCAGATAGATATTGGTGCTTAAAAAAGAACCCTACAATTAAGCAGACAGAGAAATAATGAGGTTGATGGTAAGCTGTTCTGCAACACTAAATGTCAGAAGACAAGAGCTCATTACCAGCATTATGTGAAAAAGAGTCTGCATGCCCTCTGTGACATAACCCGTCAGGCTATCTTTCACATGAAAGACAGAGAGAAGGGCATTCATTGACATGCATGAAATCAGAAAGTATGCTATTTCTATAATCTCTTGAGAAAAAATTAAAACCACAGGATATGAACCAGCAGCCAAGGGGGAAATATATTCACAGTAAACACAGACTATCGATGAGTACGCTAACAGTCATAGGAAGTCTAAGTGGGTGCGGACATAATTATGAAACAGTGAGACTTTGAAAATTCTTAAAATGCAAGCTATAATAAAAATCTCAATAAAATCTGAGAAAAAACATTTTATCTTGACAAAATTTTGTAGAATATAAAGGCAAGAATATGAGTAAAAGCATATGAAAGTCTGGGGGAAATGCTATTTGTAACAATAATAATACACAATACGAACTGTGTAGTTTTATTGCTATGGTCTGCTTCAAAAACATTTTCATTTAGGAACACATTTAAACCTCCCAACATGGTAACATAGTATTGCCTTTCATCAAAATCATAGTTTTAAACCAGAACTGACTTGTAAGGAAGACAAATAATTTTTAAGGAGAAAAAACAACAACAACAACACAGCACCTCAATTTTTGAGCAGTCTTTACATTTAACTAGGTAGCAATAGTTTTGCATATACTTAAGTGATTCTGGGGCAGTTGTTTAAAATAAAAGAATGTTTAAACTGAATAAAGGAGAGGTGGGTAGGTGGGAAGAAATGAGAAAGGAGATTAGAATTATAGTAAGAAGATCAAGCTGTAGGAGTAACAAGCTCAGTGAATAATCAGTGATCAATATCAAGGTGTCCAAAAAGACTCCCAGTGATAGGGATTTGAAGTCTGTGACAGGCAGTGAGATGATGCAACTTTCCTGTCATGATCACAAAACTTAAAGTTCTATTACACATGACATGCTTGGATTCCTGATTTATTTAGGATGGGTTCAGTGTATAAATATGACAGTGGAACAGTTGAGAAGAGCATTGCAGTGAATTGAGCGGAGGGGTTACTTTGGGCCAGAAGTGACTGACAATTTGGCAAGAGCACTGGACTTGCTGAAATATAGAAAATGGAAGCTTGGATCAATTTTATTTGTATATTAAACTGATTGAAAAATCCATCATGGTGCAGATAATAATTTTAAATTTAGGATTTTTAGCAAATGCTCATTTATAAAGATGAACGATGACCACAGCAGTGTTTATAATAAGAACCTCTTCCAAAAATAGCTTTTACTACAAAACATAGGATTGGGTTAAATAAAGTTAAGCAATATGTATGTTAGAATACCATTCAGCCATTTACTTTACATTAAAGATCATTATTAACATGCTAAGATTTTTTAGGGCAGATTAAGAAAAAAAGATAAACATTAGTAGTTGCAATATAGTGTGATACTCCCAGAGACAGTGAATATCAGAAAAGCCTTCATATCTGTGTTTTTATCTATATTATAGAAATTATATTGTTTACAAGATCTGATTCACTATTTCTTGTGGATACAAAGGAAACTGAACTTCTTAGCCCTTTTGCATTTATGCTGGGCCACATGACGAATTCTGGCTAACTGGTTATGAGTGTAAATGACTTCCAGGCCAAAAGATCTACTCTCATATGTGAGACTTTTCTTCTCTAGCGGAATAATCATGTAGGATACCTCTTAATAAAGGGGAATACCATACGCTTGTATCTCAAAAACTTGTTTGGTAAAGGGTAGTACCATAAGCCTGTATCTTGAAAAGTTTATTTTTCTACAGCTGACTTTGCATGGTAGAGAAATAAAACTTTGTCATAATAAGTAACTGCCAAGTAGTTCAGTTGTTATCATTATTATTATTTTTTGGGGCGCCTGGACATACGTTTAGCTCTCCAAAATAATATACTGTGGGAACCAGCAGTTTGCTACATGTCCTTCTTTAAATTTCATACATTGTACATTATCTAGAAAAAAAGACCATCACATTTTCACCCCAATATAAATTTTAAAATTTAAAATATTTGTATTACTACTCTTGAATTATCATGTTCCTTTTTAATACTTTTCTTCATTTGTATTTATTCCTCAACTCTATTTTTCTGAACCCAATTCTCCATTCCCCCATCTGTGCACTAGTTAAACTAATCATCAATTACTATATAGCTGTCTAAGAGAGTTACTTATCATAATACTAGAGACCTGGTGCACAACATTCAGGGGTCCCTCAGCCCAGCCTGTGCCCTCTTGCAGTCTGGGACCCATCTGGGGATGTCCGCCTGCCAGCTTACGACCACGGGGAGTGGGCCTAAGCCAGCAGGCGGACATCCCTGGAGTGGTCCTTAGCACTGCCACGGAGGTGGGAGAGGCTCCCGCCTCCACCGCTTTGCTCTCCAGCTGTGAGCCTGGCTTCTGGCTGAGCAGCACTCCCCCTGTGGGAGCACACTGACCACCAGGGGGAAGCTCCTGCATTGAGCATCTGCCCCCTGGTGGTCAGTGCGCATCATAGGGACCGGTCATTCACTGTTCAGGTGATTTGCATATTAGGGCTTTATGATATAGGATTACCTATGATTTGGTTTAATGTTAATGCTTACCTGATTATTTTTATTGCTTTATTTCATCTAATCACACATTTATCAGGAACAACAAAACTGATTCCATAATAAAATATAAGATGTCCTCCTAAAAGTATATTTTATTGAGCATTTTTTGATTGCTCAATTGATGTTTCTTTTTTTTCAGATTTGACCCATTGGATATGGAGAAAAGGGAAACCTAGTTCACTGTTGGTGGGAATACAAACTGGTCCAGCCCCTGAGGAAAGCAGTACAGAATTGCCTCAAAAATTTTAAAATGGAACTGTCTTTGGCTTAGTGATTATACATCTGGAAATTTATCTGCAGAAACACAAAAGAATGTATGTAACTCTATTTTCATTGCAGTGTTATTTTACAATAGCCAATACTTAAAAAGTGGCCCAAGCATCCATCAGTAAATCCTATCTAATAAAGAGGGAATGCAAATTGACTGCCCCGCCCTCAAAGATGGCGGTGCCCACAGCCACATGATGGCGGCGCCCAGTCCCCGCAGCCCTGTCAGGGTGGCAGGCACCTGCCTCCGGAGTCCCCCAGTCCCCTCAGCCCCCCAGCCGCCCAGGGCCCCCAGAGGCTTGCGCGGCCGGCAATGGCAGCAGCAGAGGTGTGATGGGGCATCACCTTCCCCTGATCTCCAGGTCACCTCCCGCCCCTGAGGGCTCCCAGACTGTGAGAGGGGCCAGGCCGGGCTGAGGAACCCCCCCTCCAGTGCACGAATTTTCATGCACCAGGCCTCTAGTGAGTGTATAAAAAAGCTGTGGTGCTGAAACCGGTTTGGCTCAGTGGATAGAGCGTTGGCCTGCGGACTGAAAGGTCCCAGGTTCGATTCTGGTCAAAGGTATGTACCTGGGTTGCGGGCACATCCCCAGTGGGAGATGTGCAGGAGGCAGCTGATTGATGTTTCTCTCTCATTGATGTTTCTAACTTTCTATCCCTCTCCCTTCCTCTCTGTAAAAAATCAATAAAATATATTAAAAAAAAAAAAAAAGCTGTGATAGAGTTCCACAATAGAATACTACTTGGTCACCAAGAAGAAAAATAAATAAATCTTACCCTTTGCAACATTATGGATGGAACTGGAAATTTTTATGTTAAGTTAAATAAGCCAGCAAGAAAAAGACAAGTACCATATGATTTCACTCATATATGGAATCTAATGAACATAATAAACTAACAAACAAAATAGAAACAGACTTATAGATACAGAGGACAGGCTGACAGCTGTTAAAGGAAAGGGGCTTTGGGTAGCTGGATAAAAAAGGTGAAGAAGTCATTAAAAAAAAAAGCCATAGACACAAAAAACAGCCTGGTGATAGCAGAGGGAAAGTGGGTTCGGGGAAGTAGAAGAGGGTAAAGGGGAGATAAATGGTTATGGAAAGAGACTTGACTTGAGTTGGTCTCACACACAGTGTAATACACAGATGATGCATTATAGAATTGTACACCTGAAACCTATATAATTCTTTAACCAATGTCATTCCAATAAATTCAATAAAAATTTTAAAGAAAAGAATATTTTGGAACTGTTTAAGGTAAAATTTACTATCTGGAATATTTTAAAGGTTTGCTAGATATTTAATATTAAGTTAAGAACTGTTTTAACTGGATATACTTTGTGTAGTTTATTTATTGTAAATACATTGCAATTTGTATAGAAATGGGATGCATAAATAACATATTACATAGATATAAAATTGAGAAATTCAATAGCTCTTTGCTAAATCTTTATGTGCTCAGTTAATACTTGTCTGCCGGTGGCAAAAACATTTCTCATGAAAATGGAGACTCGGGGAGCTGATTCTGACGGATTAAGGACCTCTCAATGTGGCATGTAGGGTTACACCTTTCTTGTATGCTTTGCTGATCATTAGTAAACCTTGGTGCTGGGTAAGATTGAAGTTTTGTAAGTCTGGTTGAAAAATTGGATTTTTTAAACTATTGAACAAAAAAAATTGTCTTTCAGACCTACAATATGTAATGACATATTATTTAAGGGACTCATTGAAGAAATAGCAGGGCAAACGGACATCATGAGAATTTGATATCCACATAATTGTCAACCTATGCATGATTTGAAGACACTAAAGCTTTGTGACAGATCAGAGAACACATATCCTGTAAGTGAAATTTGGTGAGATAAACTCAAAGTAGGGAGAGTAATAAGCTGATAGACAAAGGTATGATCCCTTTCTTATACAGAAGTACTCAGTGACCAAACTGCCTTAAAAAGGCTTGAGGGGTTGAGTAAGGGAGAGTAAAAAATAAGTTTTAAACTGATATTTTTGAGCTTTATTGAGATATGATTGACATAAAACATTGTGTAAGTTTAAGATGTGTTATGTGATGATTTAATGCACATATATATTGCAAAATTATTACCACAATAAAATTAAGACATCCACCTCTTCACATAATTAAAATTTATGTGTGTTAAAAAAAATACTTAAGATATGCTCTCTTAGCAAATTTAAAGTTAAAATACAATATTGTTTACTATAGTCAACATGCTGAATATTAGATTTCCAAAACTCATTTATCTTATACCTGGAAATGTGCATCCCTGGAACAACATGTCCCCACTTTTCCCATCTTCCAGCCACTAGCAAACACCACTCTATGAATTTGACTTTTTTTTTTTTGGTTGCACATTTAGGTGAGATTATATTATACTGGATGCCTGGTGGTGTAAGAAATTCGTGCACTGGGGTGGGGGGGTCCCTCAGCCTGACCTGCGTCCTCTCCAATCTGGGACCCCTCAGGGGATTTCTGACTGCCGGTTTAGGCCCGATTCCAGGGATTGGGCCTAAACCGGCAGTCAGACATCCCTCTCACAATCCTGGACCGCTGGCTCCTAATTGCTCACCTGCCTGTGTGCCTGGTTGCCCCTAACTGTCCCCCCCACCCCGCCAGCCTGATCATCCCTCACTGCCTCTGCATGCCAGCCTGGTCACCCCTAACTGCCTCCCACTGTCAGCCTGGTCACTCCTAACTGCCCCTCCCCACCAGCCTGACCACCCCTTACTGATCCCCTGCCAGCTTGGTCACCCTCAACTGCCCCCCTGCTGCCCTAGTTGCCCCTCACTGCCCCCCCTTCCTGCCTAATCGTCCCCAACTCCCCCCCCTGCTGGCCTGGTCACCCCCAAGTTCCCCTCCCCCTTCAGCCTGGTCACCCCTCAAGACCTCCCCACCGGCCTGGTCACCCCACACAGCCTGCTGTTCAGTCGTTTGGTTGTCCCTCACTAAACCCTCTTCGGGCCTGGTCCTAGACAGTCATCTTATGAGGGCATGAGGGTTAATTTGCATATTACCTCTTTATTATATAGGATTTTTATTGCTTTGTCTGATTTATTTCATTTAGCATAATATCCTCAAGGTCCATCCAAGGCAGGATTTTTCTAATGGCTGAATAATACTCCATATCATATATATATACTCCATATCATATATAGGGTGTCCCAAAATTCACACAAGATTTGCAATTCAATTCAATTGCAAATCTTGCGTGAATATTTAGACACCCTATACCAGTGATGGCGAACCTTTTGAGCTCGGCGTGTCAGCATTTTGAAAAACCCTAACTTAACTCTGGTGCCATGTCACATATAGAAATTTTTTGATATTTGCAACCATAGTAAAACAAAGATTTATATTTTTGATATTTATTTTATATATTTAAATTCCATTTAACAAAGAAAAATCAAACAAAAATATGAGTTCATGTGTCACCTCTGACACGCATGTCATAGGTTCGCCATCACTGTCCTATACACACACACACACACACACACTCACACACACACACACACTAATAAAAGAGAAACATGCAAATTGGTGTCACTCTGCTACGCCCACCAGCCAATCAGAATGAGTGCAAATTAACCCAACAAAGATGACTGAAGACTGAAGACGACTGAAGACTGAAGACTTGGCTTCTCCGCTACAGCCAGAGCGGAGAAGCCAAGCCTTGCTGTGGCTGGAGTGGAGAAGCTAAGCCTCGCTGCTGCGGCCAGACCAAAGGCCTGGTCTGGGTGCCTTTGGTCCACTGTGGCCACACCAAAGGCATGGGCCCTGAGTGCCGAAGGAAAACTGGTGCCAGCAGCCAGGGGAAGGAAGGCCTATTGCATGAATCTCTATATAATTTTCTGTACCCATTCATCCATCAGTGGACACAGGTTGTTTTCATAGTTCCATATCTTGGCTATTATAAATAATGCTGCAGTGTACATTGTGTGTGTGTGTGTGTGTGTGTGTGTGTGTGTGTATGGGGTAGGCATAGATTTCTTTTTGAGATAGTGATTTCTATTTCCTTTTGATTTATGTACAGAAGTGGGAATGCTGGATCATAGATAGCTCATTTTTTAATTTTTTAAGGAACCTTCATATTCTTTTTCATATGATTGTATCAAATTACATTTTTACCAATAGCAAACTAGAGTTACTATTTTTCTGCATGTTTGCCAACACTTAGCATTTGTCTTCTTCATAATAACCATGCTAACAGGTGTGAGGTGATAACATATAGTTTTTATTTGTATTTTCATGATGGTTAGTGATGATGATTTTTGAGAAACTACTTGCAATGCCCTTGAAATTCAGATTTGTGTGGATGATATTGTGTATGGAAGATCCAATGAGTGCCTAGACTGACATCTCATGGTTGAATAATATTTGTAATGAAAAGTACATCATTGTCAGGCTGAGAATGAACCAGAAATATGATCACATGATATTGTTGTGTTTTTCCAAAGGCCACTATGGTCAGTGTTGACTAATTGAACTTGAACAGCAACAGTACCAAGAATGGTGAGGAACCAACATTAAACTTTAAAACAGTGATCAAATGTATGATTTAGTCAACCTGCCAGGAGTGAGTGTATCAGTGCATTTGCAATATAGTCTTTATTAAGAAAATTAGGTCAAGGGTGATGTCAGAAGAATAGGGGCATGAGAGGACCCCAAAGACAAGGGAAGTAAAAACAAACAGAAATGAATGGGACTATATCAAACAAAAAAGATTCTGAACAAATAAACTGTTAACAAAACAAAAAGGCAACCAACTGAATCAAAGAAGATATTTGCAAACAACAGCTCCAACAGAGGGTTAATAACCAAAATATATAAAGAACTCATATAACTCAATACCAAACAAATAATCTAATTAAAAATTGGCAGAGAACCTTATTAGACACTTCTCCTAAGAAGATATACAAATGACTAATAAAAGTACGAAAAGATGTTCAACTTCACTAGCTATTAGGTAAGTGCAAATAAAAACTATCCTACCTAATAAAAGAGTAATATGCAAATTGACCATCACTGCAACACACAAGATGACCACATGCATGTGGTCAAAGATGGCTGCCAGAAGGGGAGGGCAGTTAGGGATGACTGGGCCTGCAGGGGAGGGCAGTTAGGGGTGACTGGGCCGGCAGAGTAGGGCATTTGGGGGTGACCAGGCCTGCAGGGGAGGACAGTTGAGAGGGACCCAGGCCAGCAGGGGAGAGCAGTTAGAGGCAATTGGGCTGGCAGGGGAGTAGTTAGGCATTGATCAGGCTGGCAGGAGAGTGGTTAGGGAGTGATCAGGCTGGCAGGCAGAAGCAGTTAGGGACAATCAGGCAGGCAGGCGAGCAATTGGGAGCCAGCAGTCCTAGACTGTGAGAGGGATGTCCGACTGCCCGTTTAGGCCCAATCTGGGAAAAGGCCTAAACTGGCAGTTGGATATCCCCCAGGGGTCCCAGATTGGAGAGGGTACAGGCTGGGCTGAGGGACACCCCCCACTACCCCGTACATGAATTTTGTGCACCAGGCCTCTAGTAAGGACATAACACCTCATGCATATTAGAATGGCTATTATCAATGAGACAAGTGACAACAAGTGTTGGCTAGGTTGTGGACAAAAAATAACCCTCATTGACTGCTGGTGGGAGTGTAAACTGGTACAGCCATTGTGGAAAATAGTATGGAGCCTCTGAAACATTTAAGAATAGAGTTACCAAATGACCAAGCAATCCCTTTTCTGGTATCTCCCTGAAAATGTTGAAAACATTTATTTGTGGTGATATATGCACCCGTATTTCAATTATTGTATCATTATTCACAGTGGCCAAGACATAGAAATGACTAGATAAATAAAATGTGCTAAATATATACAATACTACTCAATCATAAGAAAAGATGAAATACTGGCACTTGGAACAACATGTGTAGATCTTGAGAGTACATTGCTCAGCAAAATAAGTCAGATGGAAACATTCAAGAACCATATGCTGCCCTGACCGGTTTGGCTCAGTGGATAGAGCATTGGCCTGGGGACTGAAGGGTCCCAGGTTCAATTCCGGCCAAGGGCATGTACCTTGGTTGCGGGTATGTCCCCAGTAGGGGGTGTGCAAGAGGCAGCTGATCGATGTTTCTCTCTCATCGATGTTTCTAACTCTCTATCCCTCTCCCTTTCTCTCTGTAAAAAATCAATAAAATATATTTAAAAAAAAAAGAACCATATGCTATCACTCATATAAGAGATATAATCCTGAAAGCAACAAATGAACAAATAAGACAAACAAAAACTCATAGATACAGATAATTATGGAGGTTACCAGAGGGAAAGGGTGGAGGTAGTAAAGGAAGGATAAAGGGGGTCAAATATACTATCAGACTGGAGAATCATATGACATCTATTAGTTTTGATAAATGGCTAAATATTTTATATCTACAATCTGGTAATCGATTTATTTTGTACATTTAAAAAAATAACAAAGACCATAATTTTATTTAATTCTCTTGTCATACAGTAGATTATACTAATTATATTAATTTTTCTCCCTATACTTTTACATGCAAAATATTTGAACATTTTTTAAATTATTTGATAATTTTTTCAAAGCATGCTATGTCTTAATTATTCATTTCTCTGGAATAGTCAACATTTAGCCTTGTACATAATGGCTCTCAGCAAATATTTATTGAATTCAATAGTTAAAAAGGAAGGTAAAGGAAATAGTTGGAATCTTAGCGATATTTGTGTTCTCATGTATTTATGGAACTTTTCATTAAAAAATGTCACCAACAAATTATCTTATTCCCATCCCTCTGATAGACACATGAGATATGGAAAGAGTAGCAGGTGGGATTCCAGTTCTGACATTAAAACTGAAGAGCTGTGTAAAGTTTGTAAGAATCAGGTTCCTCTATTTTTTAATACAGTGAATAGAGCTAGTTGGAGCAGCAGTACATTTGATTCATCTACAGATGAAGCAAACATTTCACAAAGAAAGGTGTCAGCATGGATCAGAATTGATAACAACCACCAAGGAGTCAGAGCCTGCTCTAGCATGTCACTCATCAGGACACTGGGGGGAAAACTTCATTGGACTGTGGAGATACACTGCAAAAAAACTTGGGAAAAGACATTTTATTTGTTTGCATATTTTAGTGCATTATAAGTGAAAAATGATATTGCCATTTCTGAGGTTTAGCTAAATTAATGTCTCATATCATATTACTTGCTCTACTATAGAGAGTTTGCAAATGATCTTTCATAAGTTCTGTTCCACATACGCTTTTATGCTTTTGATCATCTCTATAAAATGAGGGTGATTAGGAGTATGCTTCTGCACAATGTGTCCTTGAGTGACAGTATATATAAGTGGATTATTATGAATATCAAATTGAAGATCATTTTCTCTTGGGGGAACAAGAAGAGAAGGTAGCAGGTTATTAGGTAGATGGGAAAAGAAAAGTAGATAGAGGTCAAAGATAAACTTTACCCAGTTGGCTCAGATGCTTTCACTTCTTTGATATAATAACCTCATAATGAAATAACAAAATTGTTGACCATATACAAAAAGTCAGCAGATAGTTATCTAGCAAAAATGAATTTATTGGGTGACAATAAGAATTGTAGTCCAGTACCTGCAACCATAGTGAACCATGGGCATGTCAAGAAAATTAGGAAAAACTATTACACACAGAGAGTTCCTCTTACCCTAACTGGTTTGGTTCAGTGGATAGGGCGTTGGCCTGTGGACTGAAAGGTCCCAGGTTCGATTCCAATCGTGGGCATGTACCTTGGTTGTGGGCACATCCCCAGTAGGAGGTGTATAGGAGGCAGCTGATCAATGTTTCTCTCTCACTGATGTTTCTAACTCTCTATTCCTCTCCCTTCCTCTCTATAAAAAATCAATAAAATATATATTTTTTAAAAAAAGAGTTCCTCTTATTGTGCTTTGAGATCAGCGTCAGTGTGAGAGCTCCCCTTTCTAGCCTTCCTACTTCACTTTAAATGAGATTTCTGTTTCCTCATTTTAAAATGAACTTTATTTATCCACAATCCAAACATATGGCATCTGTTTATGTGTCAGGGTGCTTAAAATAAGATATAAATTTCAAATAAAATAATATAAAATTTATTTTAGCTATTATTTTGCATACATTTGACATGATATTTCACAGATGCTTCAAATATATTGCCTTTTTTTTCCTTACAGTGATCCTATAATGTATGGGTAATGAGGTGGAGGTGAAAATAGTTTGATAGCATGCAGTAGTCCAGAGAGTCAAACATGGGCCTACCTTTGAGTAAAGATCATACTACTTAAGAAATATGACATTGACTTTCAAACAACATACTTATATTTTATCCAAAATATATATCTTGGCATGCATATTCCAGCTTATTATTTTCTCTTATTATTTTACTATAGCTTAACAAAATCTATCAAAATCTAACATCTATTTTCCATTATCTCTAGCCACATACCTTAAATTAATGTTAATGTTGAATTAAGCATCTGATGACACCATTTTGTTCATTCCTAATTATTTTCCTCTATCTACTGTGGGAACCTGACCAAGCTGCTTAAATGACCTGCACCACAGATTCTCTTCTATCTATCTATCATCTATCTATCTATCTATCTATCTATCTATCTATCTATCTACCTATCTATCTATCTATCTACCATCTATCCATTCATCTATCCATTCATCCATTATCTATCTGTTTATCTAGCTACATACCTTCTTACCTTTAATGGAGAGAAATATGTCTAAAATGATTACAATAAGTAACAGGCATAAGATGTTCTGACACATTGAGGATGGTTAATACTAGAGTAATGATTTTACAATGCTTACTTTATGCCTAATAATTTGAAAACTTTATCTATTAGCTTATTTAATTTACAAAAGAGCTCTATGAAGTTGGAAGCATTTACTCAGTACTCTATAAACAAAGGAAATATGCACACTAGATAGATCAAAGCCCAGGCCACACAGTTAATAAATGATAGAGACAGGAAATGAACCTATAGATCAGTTTTCAAAATCTGTGTTCTAACGATTATACTATGCATTTTATTTGTCTTTTTCTTCCTTCCTAAACCAAAATGTAATTTGACATGATATATAATCATTGATTCTTTAATCTACAACTAATGCATAATACTTTTCTGCCTCATCTAACAAATAAATTTGTTATAGGAATAAATGTGGGGGCAGATAATAATAAATGCCACTATATTTTAGGCACTTTATTGCATTATTTTACAGATTTGGTAATGAAATTTATGAGACTAATGATTTTTCAAGTCACATATGTACTAAGGGACATATCCAATTCTAAAGCCCAAACCACTTCCACCTGAATATCTGTCACTCATGAAATAAAGCCAGATATTTTATAACATGAAATATATGCATGACATATTTTTTTAAATAAGAGAAAAAGTAAACTTAGATTTTTTAAAAAATAACAAATATCAGTTGTTGATATTGACACTGTTGTAACCCACATAGCAGTTGGCACACTTTTTCTGTAAAGAGCCAGAGCGCAAATATTTTAGATTCTGCAGGCTATGTAGTCTCTTTTGCAACTTCTCAGTTTTTTTAGTTTATAGTGCAAAAGTAGTCATAGAAAATACATAATGAATGATCATGGGCTGTGTTTCAATAAAACTTTATTTCACAAATAGATGATGAGCTCAATTGGGCCCAAGGGGTTGTTTGCTGGACTAGATAAATAGCTCACATTTCAAGCCTGGGATTTTTGTTGTTGTTATTTGTTTGTTTTAGTGCAATATATGTTAAACAAATCATCAAACAAAGATGTTCTCATTGTCTATATGGAATATTCTTAAATAATAATACGAAGAATAATATTTGCATCACACATTCTACTTGTCTTAAGGATTCATGTCAATCTTGTAAGATCTTTCTGGAGCAGGTACATTTTATTGGTAAGAAGTTAACTGAAATTTCCAGGGATACACATCTGATCAGCAATGAAGCTGACGTCTGACTGAACCCAGTCACTCTGTCACCTGGGTTTGCCATTTTAACCATTACACTCTATGCTGTCTTGACTAGATCCATTGACCTCTTACTTCGACAGGCAAGGTTGGTGACATTTTAATCTCAGCACTACAGACATTATTAAGGTTCAATAAATCAAATCTTTTATTTATGACATTGCTTTTCTTTAATGAAATATAGATTATTGTGTATATGGAAATAATTGCTTTTCATGTGAGAGGATTAACATAGTCAATAAAACTCATAGTACAAAATACTTATAATTTTATCTGGAATTATACTTAATATTATTGACAAAAATAGTCTTAATTGACATTGTAAGTATTATAAATCTGCAAAAGACACATAGTATTAAATTATTAACTTTAAATTGTTGAATTCAATTCTATAAGGTTTGAAGTGTTTCCGTTTTGTAAGTAAATTCCTTGGTCACATAGTGTTCATTCTTTACTGTTCTATGCAATGGTGTAATCATAGATTTTATTAACCTATAGAATAGAAACAAACTAATAATTTGATCTTTGCAAATAATTTTTCATCTTCAAATAAAGGTGAGTTAATATCAATTTACATTTAAAATGATAAAGCATGTGAATATTATTATTAAAGGTGGTAACAAGAAAATATTAGGTGTTAAGAAAATATTTTATGTGAAAATAGTTATTTGAAATCTACTAAACTTACATCCTCAATATTATAATCTGTTATTGTCATATGTTGGAACATTTCTTTTGCTATATGAGAATTCATTTTATGTGAAAATTTTTAGTATGCCATGTCCAAATATTCAATTTACATCTTAAGGAGACTACATAAAGATACATCGATTTTAATGTCAATATTGATATTACATTTAATTGAAAAGTCCTGTAAAATTATAAAATTTTTAAGTACGTATCCTGAGGAAAGAATAATACTTTATTTCAACTCAGATTATAAAATAGCAGTTACTAAAAATAGAAAGCAAATTGTGTGATATAAAACTTTTACAAAAGATTTTGTTTTCCACATTACTCAGTATTTTTAAAATAGATGTTAATTATACAATTACGTTAAAAACCTCAACACATTATCTTGGGAAGGCTTGGGGAAAAAATCCAATAAACTCCCTTCAGTCTAAATTGCCATCAAGGGATCAGAAATGTGTGTGTCAGTATGTTCAGTATTGTAGCCCAGGGGGACATAATACTTTCTCTGTGTGGGGAAGAAACAGCAGGACTTTCCCGTAAAAAGGAGACTGAGGGAAAACTTGTGATCACAAAACAGAAAAGCATATTGCTGATAAGACATAAGTGTTAGAAGTTTTCTACAACCTCAAGCTGTGCTTCTCCCAACAAAAATCTCATTCTAATTTACACGAGGCAATTTCAGTTGCACAGCTAGAAAGAACTGTGAAAAATGAAATTAGTTGTTCTTTTACTAGGGATGATTCATTGCAAACTTCTGAAATGCTTTCGTCTTTTGAACTCTTAAAATAGCTGATGTTAGAATTGCCTTGTAAAATTATTTATTTTAAGAAAGGGAGAAAAGTTGTTGTTTTTTAATGCGTATGAATGCATTTTTACTCTTTTTCATGATAAAACATTTTCCATGAAATTCATACACCTGGATGAAAGAAAGATCAACTCAGACTTATGTTAGTTAGGATCTACAGCCTTAGCCTTGCTCTAATGGCAGTTCCACTGTCAACCGTAGAAGGACCATTCTCTCTTATTTATTTATTCTCAAAGTTGGGTATAAACAAGAGACTTTGTGAAGGAAGTGGTGTGTAAGCAATATTACATCCAAGTCATCTCCCGGTTTGCCTTATCATTTTTGTGTTGTTTCTTGACCCCGAATAAATAGATTTGTCACAGTGATATGTAAGGAAAAACTAATGCTGTCTTTCAAAGTTCATGGTATTTGTAACAAAATAAATTTAAATTAAGAAGGAACAAACAATAGAATCAAACCAATTGTGCTGAAATAATCCTATGGACTGTAATGTGAACTGTTCCTATATAGGTATTACTTTCTGGAAATGATTCATGATTGGCTACAGTAGCCTGACACAGATTACTTGCGCCTCATGATAACTCCAGTTGGGCTCATACTTTCTCAAGGCCATGAAATCCAGAGGACACTCATGTGTAGGTGTGTCACAAAAACGAACTTTCTAGATTTAAGGGAGTTCACAAAAGAAGTCAAGGGGATTCTGATTTCCATTTACATACTCCTTCTACGCAGCCTAAATTGTAGTCATTGTATGTATATCATTAGACTTTTTAAACGCTAATGATTTCAAACAGACTTTTAAAGTGACATTCTTGCTTTTGAAACTTCCTTGTGGACCTTTTTTCTCTGCTGTTTCCTTGATTAATTTTTGTAAATATTGCATCTATCTATATCGTACGCTGGGGACACTTTTTTTTACCACCTGTGATTTTGATATCTTAGGTCTAGACATTACCACAGATAAATCTATTAAGAAACCTCCTCAGCAACAGTCTAAAGGAGAAACAAAATTGGTCCTTTCTCTTTCTTCCTCTCTTTCTCTCTTCCCTTATTCCTTTCCCCTTCCTTCCTTCCTTCTTCCCTCCCACCCTTCTTTTGCTCCCTTGTCCCTCCCTTTTTCTGTTCTACCTTCCATTCATCACTTTCAATTCCTGAAGTCCATGCTGCAAATACTTTGGTTGGCAAGGCCTGCTTGCATCTGTTAATTCTAAGTAAATTGCATTAGGGCTGCTGTCCTGGAGGAGGAGAATTTTCTGCCTCTACCTTTTTTAGTTCTTATGGCTGGACTAGCAATAAAGTAATAAAATTGAAACATGAGATTAACAGGAGAAAATCAATTTAATACATGGCATAGGAGAATCACTATATGATGCTCAGATCACAAAATGAGGCTCAAAGAAATTATTGAATCAGGTAGCTTTTAATACTTTTCTAGACAATAAATATGTGAATAAAGAAACAATAAATATGTGAAAAATTGATAGGGCAAAGAAAATTCATGCTCATTAGAAAGTAATCTAAGCAAGGTTTGAATATTTATCAATGAGGAATCTAAACAAAGCAGTAAATTAGAGAAGCAATGAGATTTGATTAAGCAAACTTTTTGGCTCAGAGTTGTTTAACTATAAGGAGGGTTTTCCAGGTAACAGAGAGGTCACCTTGCACTGTCACAAGGGAGATTTATTTTCTGCATTCAAGTATACAAGGAAAGATCTTGGTCCCCTTCTGGCACTGACTGCTGGTTAGATAACTTTCATTCAAAGCACTCAAAGTAATCACAAAGCCAGTGTGGGGTATTCGGGGATGGCTTGTCTTGGGCTTCCACACTGGAGAAGCCCTTCGATAAAATATCACATGGTGGTGGGCCCATGGATGGTGGAGGCAGGGACATCGCAGAACATGTCCAAATAAAAAATGATGATTTAAGGCTTGAAGTTTGGCAACCTGGAAATTGAAAGACAAACTCACATAAAGGCGACAGGGAAGTGCAATGATGAAAATATATCTCTGTCATCAACAAATCAACAAATGACAAGTGCTAGCAAGGATGTGGAGAAAAAGGAACCCCTGTACATGTGCACTGCTGGGGGTATGCAGGCTAGTACAGCCACTGTGGAAAAGAGTATGGAGTTTCCTCAAAAAATCAAAATTGGAACTCCTATTTGACCCAGTGATCCCACATCTAGGAATATATTGCACATAATCAGAAATCAGAACACATCCCAATCAGAAAGAGTATATCCACTCCTATGTTTATAGCAGCACAATTTATAATAGCTATGATTTGGAAACAGCTAAGTGCCCATCAGTAGATGAGTGGATTAGAAAACTGTTGTACATCTACATAATGGAATACTACGCTACTATAAAAAAGAAAGAATTCTTACCATTTGCAACAGCATGGATGGAATTGGAGAGCATTATGCTAAGTGAAATAAGCCAGTAAGAAAAAGATATCACATGATCTCACTCATTTTTGTAATATAATGAACAATATAACCTGATGAATAAAAATAGGTCCAGAGAAAAAGAAGCGTCAAACAGACTGTTAAACCTCAGAAGGAAGGCAGGAGAGAGTGGAGGGGGGCGGTAGAGATCAGCCAACGAACTTCCATATATATAAACATAACCAATAGACACAGACAATAGGAGGTGAAAGCCTGGGCTGGGGGTGGGGGTGGGGCTGAGAGAAGGCAATGGGGGAAAAGGGGACATATGTAATACTTCCTACAATAAAGTATTTTAAAAAAGGAAAATATATCTCTTCAATAATTGATGTTGGTCAATAGGTTATGGAGAGATTTTTTTTAAATATATTTTATTAATTTTTTACAGAGAGGAAGGGAGAGCGATAGAGAGTCAGAAACATCGATCAGCTGCCTCCTGCACATCTCCTACTAGGGATATGCCCGCAACCAAGGTACATGCCCTTGACCGGAATCAAACCTGGGACCTTTCAGTCCACAGGCTGATGCTCTATCCACTGAGCCAAACCGGTTTCGGCTGAAAAGATATTTTTAAAAGCTATCTATTCTACCATAACTATACACAAAAATAAATTTGAATAAATTAGTGATTTAAGCGTGAATGGTGAAACAATAAACACTTAGAGGAACAAATGGGGAAAATGATTTTGTCAAGTTGAAATAGGCAAGGGATACTTAATAGAATAAAGCATACCTAGGATTTATAAGGATGGAGTATATAACATTCATACATTGCTGGGTGGTTTATGAATTGATCAATGCTTTTGGAAAACTCAGTATCTACCATAGCTGATTGATGCTATTTCATTTGGCTTCTGTATTCTGTCTTGCCATCTGCTAAAAAGTATTTTGTTTTTCCTTCTACTAAATATTCCTATTTTTATCAATTTTTAAGGTTAATTCTCTTGAGATAGACTCCCCCCCCCTGCTATCTACACTTGCTCCCAGAGTAATACAATTTAATCTTATATGGATAAAATTTGATATATATATAATAATGACACATACATTTATGTTTCATCAATGTCCTCTTAACGCAGACAATTGCTGGAAGCTTAATAATTATATATATTACAGTCCTACTTTATGATTGTTGTCCTGGTGTAATTATGACTATTTCCAAACTCTTTATTACCCTTTAAAAATTTTCTCCTTCCTAAGTATTTCTTGTTTTAATAAACAACTACTCTCATAATCTGTAAGTCATAAACTGACATTTGACTCTTCACTTTCAAAATATCTAATATGCCTGGAAACTGACAACTTATCAATAAAATATATATTCAGATATATATTATTCTTCATATTCACTTCGAAGACCCTGATCTAATCTATCATTATTCTTCACCTAAAATATGGAAGTCAAACTTCTTGATCACTCTGCTTTCTCTCTTACTCCCATAAAGCCCATATATGATAAAAATCAATTTCTGACATAATTTATGATATAACACTGAATTAGTACTGCTGTGGAAATGTTATATAAATACAAAATATAAACTTAAATAATTGTTACTTTAATTTACATTTATTTATAAATATATAAATAATAAAAGTTAGATATTGAGGTGGATTAAACCTGGCCACAAATTATTTGCTGATGCTTCCATAATTGATAGAATGCCCCTTTCCTTCTTGTATCTGAATTGTCCCTCTGATTAATGCAATGATATGACATTGGGTGATTTCTGAGGGTCAGCGACAAAGACACTCCCAGCTTTCACTCATCTTGTTTTAGAACTCTGTTATGTTCTTATAAAGCCCGGTATGAAGGACCACATGAAGAAAGAGGCTCAGTCATACTAGCTGAGGCTCCAGACCCATGAGCAAAAGAGTGAAACCATCTTAGAAATCTTGCTGCAGCCAAGTGCAAGGTGGCCTCAGGCAGAGGACTGAGCCCAGGCAAGATCACCAAAGAATCATTTTTCAATCTCCAAAATTATGGGGTTAGGGGTCATTTGTAAAATAGCAATAAATATCTGACACAGTCCAAATATATTGGGTGTCCCAAAAAAGGCATATACACACTGAATAATTATAAAGGCAGTGTTTATTAAAATATATTTCACAAAATTGAGCTATCAGTTATTACAGCATGCATACATTTTTTGGGGGACACCCTGCATATGTAGATAGATAGATGATGATGATGATGAAGATAGATACATAGATAGATAGATAGATAGATAGATAGATAGATAGATAGATAGATGATAGATGATAGATAGATTCATAGATACATAGACACATATATATATACACATATATACATATATATATAAATACATATAGAGAGTTGAGATATTATAAAGTGAAAATCAACTGATATAGGGGAAAACTTAAGTAAGCACAATATATTAGAAAGGAGGAAAATTTCAAAAATAATTGCTAAAGAATACATAATTAAGCAAACCCTAATGGGATTAAAAATTTCACTGGAAATATAGTCATATTGCTGCTTTTTTACCCACTACTTTTATTTTCTTTGAACTTCCTTTTACTCTGGTTGTGCTCAGGTTCAGAAGCTATGTTATTATTTTTCTCTTGTCTCTATTTTACATTCTTAAAGACACATTAAAGATTGAATTACTAAGCAAAACATTTGACCTTAGTAATAATGAGAACATTTTACTTTCACTTGCAATCAATCAAGTCCTGACTTTTTCTCCTTTATCACTGTCTTTTAGATTTTTCTCATTAGGTTAATTAAAAAAATGAAGAAGAAATAATTACATGGCATATATAAATGTGTATATATGTATCTACATCTATATATGCTTATAGTTGTATATATAATTTAAGACCATTGTTTTGAAAGAGACATTAAAAATTGATCTCACTTAAGCATTATTCCATGTGAATGTTATTAAGTGATAAAAAATTAATTTCTGTAATCTGATCATTTACCATATATATGCCACAGTCATATATTCTTATTTCAATAAATTACCTATTATTTTGCTGATGCTGCTGATCAATGACTACACAGTGAGAATTACTGTATTAGATAGATTTTATGAACAACTGGAAGTAAAGTAGTTACAGGTATGTAAAATCTATGCAGACAAAAATAATCATGAATTACAAAAAGCAAAAAAATTACATAAAAAGTAATAGTACAAAACTATTTAAAATATCTATAATGATGTAAACACTTAACTAGTAATATTTTTTAAATGTGATATTTGGACACAGAAAAGTTATAGTGTAACAATTCTCAGCAACTACTAGTAAAAGAGAAAAATAGCTCTACAAGTTTACTATTTAGAAAGTTGATATAAATCAAACATGGTAAAAAATTTATATCTCAACTTCAGTCAGGGAACAGGATAAAATATGAGATTAAGATGCTGTAAGTGTACTCATTGTTATTAAAAATAAATCAGTTTAATTTTTATTTCTGTGCATTTATAAGTGGAGATAGATATACAGAGATATATACATAGATATATAGATATAAATACAGATACAGAGATAGAAATACTAGTAGATATAAATATAGGTAGCTATATCTCTGTATATGTTTCTCTTACATAGGGAAATATGCTAAATTATAGACCTATATAATGTAAATATATAGAGAAATATACACATATATATTAAAATACATATCTATATCTCTAACTATATAGAGAAAGACACATACATATTAAATATATATATATATTCATTTATAAAGAGAAATATATATATACATACACACATTTTTTTCTATTGGTTCTATTACTCTGGAGAACCTTGTATACAACTTGTACTGATCATTTTTAATCAGCCATTATTCCCATATACAATTAAACTCTAAAATACTATGTCACTTTGAAAAATACTTTAGATTATTAAGGAAAGTTGACAATATTTATTCCAGATGACTTAGCAATTTTATTCATGAGATATCTGAATGTGGAATAATATAATTTGTAACATGACTTGTAGTAGCCTCAGATTAGAAACAGCTTAGATGTCCAATGATCAGATATACTTTATGTTATATTAACACAATGGAATATTAAAATCTTCAAAAATAAATAAATTCCAGCTATCCTATATAATAAAAGGGTAATATGCAAATTGACCCTAACAGCAGAACAACTGGGAATGACTGGTCACTATGACACACACTGACCACCAGGGGGCAAAGACTCAATGCAGGAGCTGCCCCCTGGTGGTCAGTGTGCTCCTACAGGGGGAGTTCTGCTCAGCCACAAGCCAGGCTGATGGCTTCCAGCACAGCGGTGGTGGTGGTGGGAGCCTCTCCCGCCTCCTCAGCAGCACTAAGGATGTCCGACTGTAGCTTAGGCCTGCTCCCCGCTGGCAAGTGGACATCCCCCGAGTGCTCCCGGGCTGCCAGTGGGATGTCTGACTGCCAGCTTAGACCCGTCCCCCCAGGAAGTGGGCCTAAGCCAGCAGGTGGACATCCCAGAAGAGGTCCCAGACTGTGAGAGGGCACAGGCCGGGCTGAAGGACCCCCCAAGTGCACAAATTTTTGTGCACCAGGCCTCTAGTATATAATAATTGCTTAACATAACAAACTGTTATATACACACATAACTAAACACAAAATAATGTATCCAGTATGATTTTAATAAAATAAAATTTGAAACTACTACATACATACATGATAAACAAACAAACAAAAAAATTAAGACACTAGTTATCTCATGGAGGGATGCAGAGGATGCTAAAGATAAGGGAACACTCAGCAGGGAAAGGAACAAAATATTTCTTGAGGGATATCATTGTTCTATTTCTTAAAACTGGTTCTATTTACCCCAGTGTTTGCTATATACATATTTATAAAATTATTCTTGTGCTTTTTATACACTTTTCTCAATATTTCATACCATAATAAAATTTTTAATAATCTGCTTTGCAATATAATTTCACTTTAAGAAAAATAGATGTACATAAGGAGGGCTTTATGATAAAAAAAAAATCATAGCCATGATAAAAAGAAAACAAAAACATTTTAAAAACCTTATTCACCATGACTTTATTTTGTAGATGTGCTTTCAGATATTTCAAGATCCTTCTCAGTGTTTAGAGAGGATAGCAAATGAGTAAACACTTCAAGTTTGATTATGTTTTTGCTAAACATCTTTTACCATGAAAAGTTATTTTTAACTCTTTCTATGTAGCAAATGTAATAATTAAATATTTTCAATCCTAAGAGTCTCCATAAGCTCTAAGATACCACTTTATCCTGAATCTAGATTGTGATTTCTTCTGAGAATATTTGTTTTATTGTGGTTGTGGGTTACCATTACAAAGAATTAAGATCTCAGAGTAGTATTTAAAAAAGAGAATTATTCAGATACATAAATAATTCTACTATCTGAACAAAAATAAATAACTGTTGGAATAAGGATGTGTTCAGATATTGGGAATTTCACCCCCTGTCCCTGCTGCAATTTTGCAGTGTGCTGTGCCTCACAGTTGGGTCAGGCAGCATGCATCCCCGAAGCAGAAAGGGCCATCCTTGCTTCTCCTATTGATCCCAGTAAATTCTGTCTTCTGAGTCCCATGTGTTTTGTGTTTGCTTTTCCCTCCCCACGAATTGTGTATTAAGTAGTGCTGCAGTTGCAAAAATGGTTTTTCTTCAAGTACCACAAAGAAGAGCAATTACTAGCATACTCTGTTTGCTAAATAATCCTACTGCCAAATTGTGATGTGCAGACAAATCTATAAACACAGAAAATCCAAGGTATGAACATATCTTTCCTACAGATTGATAAAATACCTTGCTATGAGACCTATTGGGGAATATGAGTGGGAAAATAGTATAAAAGCAACCTGTTTTATATAAAAGCATCGCTAGAATATAAAAGATCCATCTAGGAAAGCATTCTAAAATACTTTCCGCGTTAAGCTATAAAAACATGAAAAGTTACTGAAGTGCTGAGCATTTTCAGACCTAAATGAAAGTCAGGGAATACATCATAATGGATCCTGTAACAATAAATCTGAAAGATTTTGATTACAATAAACTCTCTTGAAGAAAATTTCCCCCCCTAAATGTGACACATAAGAGTGAACTTCACAGGATTTTGTGTTAGAAAAAGAGAGTGAACTTCTTAAGATTAGGAGAATAAAAGCAAGGGTCGCATTTCAGTACTTCTAAAGAAAATTGTTGGCTGAAATAGATTTTTGTACATTGACTCTGCCAGGATGTATTGCAGTTTCACAGGTGTTAGATAGATAACTTTAATGTGGCTAGTCCCACTCCCAGTCACTCAGTCAGTTTGAAGAAGTATTTGATGTATTCCCAAGTGCCTACCCCTTATATTTTCTGTGTTCCATGGTGATTTAGCACAATACAACAATAGAGTCTGATTTTCTCCAAACTTCATTATAGCAGGCAATCTTTATGACAAAGCACTGGGGGATCACTATTCTGTCCTCTTTTCACAGGCCCACATACCTCCAAAATCATGAGGCACAAGGGCAGGTGGCTCTGTGCTATATCAGCAGAAGCGCTGTGTGAGATTTTTTAATAATGAATTCTAATCAGATGGATTATTTGTTCTGCATACTTGGTTTCCCTGAGACCATGATGGAGAACTGTTGAGCAGTTTTCAAAAAGGGGAATTGGCTACTACTGCTACAGAGCCTTTTCTGTACTTCTAACTCCAGCCTTACATGCCAGTACCCACAAAATGCACTAATGCAAAATAGTCAGTTTAATTTCGAATAAGAACCCATATTTTCTATTTGATAAGCCATTATTACAACATGGGGGGGGAGAAATCACAGTAACTTTAATCCCCAAAATACTTACATCAACTTGTCTCTCAGTGCAGGAATATAATTATTTTCTCATAGGCTGTACACTCAATGTTTGGATTTTCAGCAGCATTTCCTTTTATTTTGGAGTGCACATAGCCCTAAGATAGTTTTGACAAGTGGAATTCTACTTTCAGGCAATGCTATTTTTTAAGTGTTTAACCTCAAAATTAAGAATACAATGTATTTTTTTCAGGTACAAATTATAGTACATCTGACATGCAGGGTTATCTTTAATCAACAGATTATCATAGAATTTATGTCACTTGGGTTTCAATTTTACGCCATACTGCCTCTCTATTAAACTTCTTTAATACTACTGCTCATTTTTATATTACAGATGGAAAAGTGTAGTGAAAAGATATAAAATAATTGTTATAAAGTTGCAAACATATTAAACAATCTGCCCAGGATTCAAACCTATGCAGTGTGACACTAGAACCAATGTGTTTAGCAATTATGCTATGGTGCCTCAGCACTATGACTGTTGGTTTTGTGTATTTATTTAGATCAATGTAGTTAATAATTATCACCCATGACATAACTACTTCAGATATGTTAGGTAGAAACATATTGGTAAAAATAGTGTGAAAGGTATTAGTTGTTAAAATTTGATATCAGAAAGAAAGATCATGCCTTGATAAAATGTTTATCAAGGTTTGTCCCTACATGAGTAGGTCCCTTTTATTTGAACACTAGGGGCCCAGTGCACAAATTCATGCAACTTGAAAGGAACTGTGAGCCACGAGGCTACAGTGGGCACAGGAGGAGTCTTGGCCCATCCTCCGTGCCCCCGGCTGGCCCCTTCTACTGTGGACCCCGGTCCCCTGTCTGCCGGCAGCCCCATTCCCACCACTGCCACTCGCATGCACTGACAGCACCAGCCCTGCTGGCGTCCACTGATGGTGCAGAGTGATTGGGGTTGGCATCAGCAGCAGGTGCAATCGGGGATGGTGCCGTTAACAGGTGCGAGAAGGGGCTGCTGCCCCGATTGCCCCTCAGGAGCAGGTGGAGGTGGAGAAGCCCTCAGGGGCCATCAGGATCGGTGGTGGGCTCCATCAGCAGGTGTGAGAGGGTGCGAGCAGGCCAGTGCTGGCACCAAGTGCGAGTGCCAGGCAGGACTGCAGCGCATGGAAGCAAAGAATTTTCAGTAACCACCAGAGGCTTGACCTGATGACATAATTGGTTACTGTGACATAGAAGTGAGAATAAAATTTACTGTAGGAAAAGGTCATTGTAAATACCAAAGTAGATTACAGAATTTAATTTTTATATGTTTTTATTGATTTTAGAGAAAGAGGAAGGGATACAGAGATGGAAACATCAATGAGAGAGACACATTAATCAGCTGCTTCCTGCACATGGCCCACTGGGGTCCAGTGGAAACCTGAGCATGTGCCCTGATCAGGAATCGAACCTGTGGTTCATGGGTCAATACTCCACCACTGAACCACAATGTTCAGGCAGATTACAAAATTTAAAATAAAGTTTCTAGAATGTCAGAAAGGCTTTTAGTAATTTCCATATCACCAGAAAGACAGAAAAAAGAACATAGTTATTTTAGTCATCTGAGATAAAATACTGCATTGCTCAATTGTCCAGTTACTCAGAGACATTAATAAGTTCAGTTCCTCATCACCATTACTAGTGTTAATAATCAGAATCACAACTGAATATGAGCTATGTGCAAAAAGAGAATGTGAGATGATGAATAATAAAAGTCTCTCCAGAACTCTTGCCATTCTAAATGTAAAGAAAAACAAAAAGTAATCCACTTCTCTCATAATTAAAATACCATGTTTGTTATAATATACATTTGTGAATATACTAGAGCCAATTTTATGTCAATTTCTTTTTTAATATGAGCTCATAACTAAGTTTATTACATATATTTCTCTCTTTTTTGGGGGAAAGTTGGTTATACATTTAAATTTATTTTGGTTAAGTTTGTTATGTGACATCCCAACTTATATTTTCAAAATAGCACCATTGAATCAAACAAACAAAAACAGCAATCAGGGAAATTTCTTCAAGTTAACATGCTAATATCACTTTTTTTAGTTTTTATTTTATTTTTAATTAAATTTTTTTAAAATATATTTTATTGATTTTTTACAGAGAGGAAGGGAGAGAGATAGAGAGTTAGAAACATCGATGAGAGAGAAACATCGATCAGCTGCCTCCTGCACATCTCCCACTGGGGATATGCCTGCAACCCAGGTACATGCCCTTGACCGGAATCGAACCCGGGACCCTTCAGTCCACAGGCCGAGGCTCTATCCACTGAGCCAAACCAGTTTCGGCTTTAATTAAATTTTATTGGGGTGACATCAGTCAACATGAACATACATAGGTTTCATGTGTGGATTCCTAATTTACAAAATCTGTATATAGGACCATGTGCCCACCACCCAAAATCAAATCTTCTGTCACCTCATCTTAGCACCCCTTTCTCCCTACAACTCCCTCCCTCTGGCAACCACCATATGGCTGTTTGTGTACATAAGTTTCAGTTTTTTATTCCACATATGAGTGAAATAATGTAGTTTTGACCTTTTTCTGTCTGGCTTATTTCACTTTCCATAATGTTTTCAAGGTCCATCCATGTTGTTGTAAATGATGCTATTTCATCCTTTGTACAAAAGTTGATTCAAAATGGATCAAAGACTTAAACATAAGATCCGAAACTATAAGTCACATAGAAAGAAATATAGGTACCAAACTTATTGAGCTAGAGAACATTTTATGGACTTGACCCCAAAGGCAAGGGAGGTAAAGGCAAAAATAAATGAACGGGACTAATTCAACCCGAAGAGCTTCTGCACAGAAAAAGAAATGGACATCAAAACAAACAGGCAACAACAATTCCAGTGGAGAGCGCAGTGAGAAGCAGAGCGCGCCTCCTCCTCCAGACTCCTCCAGGCCCTCTGGCCCCGCCAGCAGGTGCCCTGGGGGCCCGGGACGGGCAGCAGGCTCTGTCTGCAGACCCGGAGCCCTCCCTGCGGGTGCCCACTGCCCAGGCCCAAGCTCGGGAGCGGCAGCGAACCTCTCTCTCCACCCCACCTCCACCTCCGCGACCTGAGGGCGGTGGCCTCCCCCAGGCGCACCCTGTGCACCGCAGGATCTCCAGCCTGACTCTCCGGCCTGAGCGGAGCCCCGGCCAAGCCACCGCGACCAGCCTTTGGGCGAGGCCACGCTGCCTTGAGCGGCGGGCGGGCATGGCGGGGCGAGAAGACTGGCGGCCGCTGGAATGCGCAGGGGGAGACCTAGGGCCTCTGAGGCCGAGAGGCGGGTCTGCGTGGACACAGCTCGCCCACCCTCAGGGCCGGAAGCGGCGCGGATGGGCCCCTGGGGTGACTCCTCCGTCCCAGCGGGAGGAGACCTCACCTCGTCTGGACCCCGATGGACAAAGGCCTTTCTGGGCGAAGGTGAGCGGAGCCCAGTCCACGGCGGGTGGGGAACGTGCCACATCTGGCTGCTAGGAAGGGCCCGCCGCCCTTGGCGAAGATTTACTGGCCCTTTATAGGCGCCTGTGTGTATGATACGAAAAAGCTGTCCTCACCTTTCCCCCTAACCTTTCCAGAGAACTTTGCTACATCCAGGCCCTTTTAGATGTAAAGAGGCTGCCAACGTGTGATAAAGTAGAGTTCGAAAATCACATGTCTTGCAAACGCCCATTTTTAAAAAATATATCAAAAGAAATGTCTTCTGGAAATGACTTTGAGATGGAATTGTCAGACCACCGCTAGAAAGGGCAGGCGACGTCCGGAGCGGCACAGCCACGTTCGCCCCGTGGGTTAGAGGACCCGGAGGGAAGACCTTGGGGAGGAAGAAAAGAAGGTTCTATGCCAGACTGGTCATATTTAGAAGACATTTTCATATTATAGCCATTGCTTTATGTGTGCAGTTTATTCCTCGCTACTGTCTAATAGTTGACAATGCCAAGTACTTTTTTGAAATACCTATCTTTCTGTATGTTCTGAAGTGCCTGATCAAATTAGAGGTAGTAAAAGAAGACATTTTAGTAAATACCTTGTTAGCATTCATATCAAATCCTCTTATTTTGGGAAATGGCCAAACCACCTCTTTGACAGTACACATTTGTGCACTGGTTCAAGGGAGAAGGAAGGGCAAAGAGCTGGATGCCAGTGTGTTTCAAAAGGAGGCAGATTCACCATTGTCCTTTATGTTCATGCCTTTAGTTTTCCTTAGCTGTGTATATAGTGTATATAATGGACAAATGAGTCCTAATTTACAACATCTAGTCTTTCTAGATGTTAAAGAGGTTGCCAGTGTATGACAAAAGTAGAGTTAGTAAACTAATGCATTTTGTACATTTGTGCTAAAATTTCTAGGGAAGATTGTCTTCTGAATATTTGAGCATTATAGCCTACATGGTTGGTGGAGGAGGGCAAGAAGGGCAAAGATGGTCTTAGGCTACAATGTTCATATTTCAAAGACACTTTCTGATTATAACTGTTAAATGTGTGCAGTTTATTCAAAACTGCTGTGTATATAGTGGACAAATTAAGTCCTTTTTTGAAACATCTAGTCGATCTAGATGTTTAGAAGTGCCCAACGTATGTTAAATGTAGAGGTGGTAAAATATCACTTTTGTAAATATCTTTTTACTAAAATTCATAGGAAATACTATCTTTTGGGAATGGAATTGTTAAACCACCTCTGTGAGCAATATACTATAGTCGATATTTGTTCAGTAGTTTGGAGGAGGTGGGAGGAAAAGAATTGCAAAAGGTAATATGCTAGTATGTTCATACTTGGAAATTTTCAGATAAAGCCATTTTTATATGTTATGTGCATTTTGTTTTGCTGTGTATATAATGGACAAATAAGTCCTAAAATTGCAATAGCTAGTCTTTAAAGAGGTTGCCAGTATATGACAAAGTAGTAAAATTATCATATTTTGTACACTTTGTGTTGAAATTCATAGGAAAGCTTGTCTTGTGTAAATGACTTTTGGATATGAATTTGTTCAACCACCTCTAAATAGTACACACACCTGTACTTGTCCACTGGTTCAGACAGGTGTCAGCTGACTAAAATGGTGGTAAAGAGAAGGGAGTGAGAGGGAATGGTTCAGGCCAACATGGTTATATTTAGTAGATACCTCGGATTATAACCATTGTTAGTATGTGCAATTTTAACAGTGCTGTGCACATAGTGGGCAAGTAAGAATTATGTGAAATATCTAGTCTTTCTAGACTTTTAGACGTGCTCGATGTACTTAAAAGTAGAAGTAGCAGAATAATGCTTCTTGTAGATAGCTTTTAAAACCTGATAGAAAATATTGTCTTTAGAAATGAAATTGTTAAATCACCTCTCTGAACAGTGTACTCTATGTACTTGTTCACTACTAGGTTGAGGGAGGTGGGAGGGAAGAAATTGCAAAACGATGTTTTGCTAGAGTGTAATAGAAAATTTTAGCTTATCCTTTGCCGCTCTATATGTTAAATGCATTTCATTTAACTTTACTGTATATATTGTGAATATACTGGACAAATAGGTCCTAATTTTATAATTTTATAATCTAGTCTCTAGATATTAAAGAGGTTGCCAATATATGACAAAAGCAGAGTTAGTAAACTAACACATTTTGTACACTTTGCGTTAAAATTCATAAAAAGGCTGTCTTCTGAAAAGGACTTTGGAAATCAAATTGTGAAATCTACCTGTAAGTGACACATGTGCCTACTCAAGCCATTGAGTTAATGGTGGTCAGGAGGAAATGAAGGGTTCCAGACTAGAAAGTTCCTATAAGGAAGACACTTTCAGAAATAACCATTGTTACATGTGTGTAGTTTATTCAACACTACTGTGTATATAGTGGACAAACTTAAGTCCTTATTTGAAACATCTAGTCTTTCTAGATCATGGGTCCTCAAACTACAGCCCGCGGGCCACAGGCAAATACAAATATTGTATTTGTTCCTGTTTTGTTTTTTTACTTCAAAATAAGATATGTGCAGTGTGCATAGGAATTTGTTCATAGTTTTTTTTAAAAAAACTATAGTCCGGTCCTCCAATGGTCTGAGGGACAGTGAACTTGCCCCCTGTTTAAAAAGTTTGAGGACCCCTGTTCTAGATGTTTAGTAGTGCACAAAGTATGTTAAAAGTGGAGGTAGTAAAATGACACATTTTGTATATATCCTTTTGTTAAAATTCATTTCAAATACTATGTTTTGGAAATGGGATGATCAAACCACCTCTCTGAGCAGTACACATTATTATATTTGTACTGGTTCAGGGAGGAAGGAGAAGAGAGTGCAAAGGGCTTTATACCAGTATGTTCATAGTTAGGCAAGATTAACCATCTTCCCTTGTGCCTGTGCATTGTGTTTTACTCAGCTGTGTATAAATTGTATGTGAAGGACAAACTGTTCTAATTTACATCTAGCCTTTCTAGATGTTACAGAGGTTGCCAGTGTATGACAGAAGTAGTTAGTAAACAAATACATGCTGTACAGTTTGTGTTAGATTCCTAAGAAGAACTGTTCTGAAAACATGAGAAGTAAAATTGTTAAAATCCTCTCTAAGCATTACAGATGCTTATTGTACTGTCCGCTGTGTTGATAGAGATGAAAAGGGGAAGGGTTTTAGGCCAGAAAGTTCCTTCTTATTTAGAAGACACTTTCAGATTATAGCCCAGTGATGGCAAACCTATGACACACACGCGAACTCATTTTTTTGGTTGATTTTTCTTTGTTAAATGGCATTTAAATATATAAAATAAATATCAAAAATATAAATCTTTTTTATACTATGGTTGCAAATATCAAAAAATTTCTATATGTGACACGGCACCAGAATTAAGTTAGGGTTTTTCAAAATGCTGAAACGCCGAGCTCAAAAGGTTCGCCATCACTGTTATAGCCTCTATGTGCAGTTTAATCAAATCCTTATTTGAGATGCCTAGTCTTTTTAGATGTTTGAAAGTGCACAACATATGTTAAAAGAGTTAAAATAACACCCTTTAGGTATTTTTTCTGTTAATTTATAGGAATGGTGGTATTTGGGGAATGGAATTGTTAAATTTGATGTCTTGGAGAGTATGCTGACTGTTCACAAGGGAAGGGGGAGGGAGGGAAGTACAGAAAAAAGGGTTCTGTGCCCATGAGTCTTTAGAGAAATTAAAATTATCTAACCATTGTTACATATGTGCATGTTAGTTAATATTGCTGTGTATTCAGGGATAAAGCCCGAAGTATATAAAAAGTAGAGGTAGTAAAATAATCCCTTTATAAAAGCCCCCTTGTTAGTTTTTAGGAAGGACTGTCATCTGGGAGTGTCTTTGTTAATCCACCTCTTGGAGCCAGGTGTTCTGTATTTAGTCACTGGCGTGGTGGAGGAGGGAGAAGAGGAAGGGTGAAGGGAAGGGCTCTTTGCTAATATCTCCATACCTAGAAGAAAGTTTTAGGTTATAACTATAGGTCTATATGCATTTTTGTAAAGTTCCTGTGTTTATTGTGGACAAGGTTCTTTATTTTGCAACATTGGAGCTTTTTTGATGTCCTGAGGTGACAATGTCTGACAAAAAGTAGAGCTAGTGAATTGACCAATTTGTAAATATCTTTTTGTTATAATTGTTAGAAAAGAGGCATCTTGGACATGGAGTTGTTGAACCATCTCAGAAATGCACATCAGACTTGTTCATACAGAGGGGTGTGTGTGGATGTGTTCATACTCACATTGTGGTGATAACCACAGATGTGTGTGCATCTCTGTAGACTGTGCTATAGGAATATGTTGTTAAGTACTTCCGTCAAAACTTGCCACCTTGCTAAAATTTAAAGTATAAATCATAATTCTCTTAGAAGCATTATACTTTGTGTACTCTTGCTTTGGGTCTCATTTTTAATGGAACATTAAGGGAACGCATTATTTTAATTGTAACTTTGTGAATATCTTTTATCTAGAGGTTTGTTGCTATTTTTGTCTTTTATGAAATTTTTGTCACCAAGTAAGGCAGGATTACATTTTCTTCCAGATTGAGTTGATGTTGGTATTCTTGGTTATCAAAATACTCATAGCTTTAGGACTTTGAAATGGTAAATATTCATGATGTGTGAGAAAGCATGATACATAACTGTACCATGTTAATTACATTAAAATGAAAGCTTAGTTGTGTAGATACACATGACTTAGAAGGACACGTCAGACTGTAAACTGCTTGTGATTATAGATGACTTTGTTCTTTGCTTGTGTTTTCCAGTTCCCTATATATGCACACGTTAACTTTAAAAAAATAAATGTTACTTTAAAAGCCAAAAAACAACAATAACAACAACAACAACAACAACAACAACAACAACAACAAAAACAGGCAGCCAACCAGATGGGAGATGATATTTGCAAACAGTAGCTCTAACAAAGGTTTAATTTCCAAAATATATAAAGAACTCGTAAAACTCAACACCAAACAAATGAACAATCCAATCGAAAAGTGGGCAGAGGACCTGAAAATACACCTCTCCCAAGAAGACATACAAATAGCCAATAGATACATGAAAAGATGTTCAACCTCACTGGCAATCAGGGAAATGCACATTAAAACTACAGTGAGATACCACCTTACACCAACCAGAGTCGCCATTATCAACAAGAGAAGCAACAAGTGTTGGAGAGGTTGTGGGAAAAAGGGAACCTTCGTTCACTGCTGGTGGGAATGCAGACTGGTACAACCCCTATGGGAAGCAGTCTGGAAATTCATCAAAAAATTAAAAATAGAGCTACTATATGATCCAGCAATCCCACTCCTGGGTATATATCCAAAAAACTCTAAATCATTTATACACAAATATACATGCACCCCTATGCTCATTGCAGCATTATTCACAATGGCCATGACTTGGAAACAGCCAAAGTGCCCTGCAATAGAGGACTGGATAAAGATGTGGTATAACTGCACAATGGAGTACTATATGGCCATAAGAAAGGATGAAATAGCATCATTTACAATATGGATAGACCTTGAGAACATTATACAAAGTGAAATAACAAACATAAAAAGCTAAGAACTACATGATTGAACTCATATGTAGAATATAAAACTGAAACTTCTGAACACAAACAGACATGTAGTGGTTGCCAGAGGGAGGGTGGTGGGGGAAGAAAGGAGTCCTAATATGAGGTGACAGGAGATTTGACTTTGGGTGGTGGGCACATAGTCATATATACAGATTTTGTAAATCAGTAATCTACACATGAAACCTATATGTTCATGTTGAGTAATGTCACCCCCATAAAATTAAAAAATAAAATGTAAAAGAGAAAGAAAGAAAGAAAGAAAGAAAGAAAGAAAGAAAGAAAGAAAGAAGAAAGAAAGAAAGAAGAATTAATTCAGGTTACCACAAACTTTTCCAAAAAAAAATGCAAGTAAAACTTCCCAAATCACTTATGAGGCCAGCATTATCTCTAAAATCAGGAAAAATACAAGGGGATCTCCTCTTACCAGTTCTACTCAACATTGTATTGGAAGTTCTAACCAGGCCACTTAGGAAAGAAAAATAAATAAAAGGCATCTAGATTGCTCAGGAAGAAATAAATCAAACTCTACTCACAGATCCCATGGACTAATGTATATAGGAAATTATAAGAAATCTACTGAAAATAAGACTAATAAATTATTTCAAGAAGATTGAAGGATAAACAATTAACATGAAATCACGTGTATGTACTTATACTATCAATAAACAATCTGAGATGAAATTAAGAAAGTAGCTCTATTTAAAATAAATTCTAAAAAAATTCAATACTTAGCAATAAATTTAGCATATGTAGTGCAAAAAATTTAATTTGGCCATAATAAGGAATCAAGTTTATCACCAGCAAGATTTTACCTTTTTTCCATCATTTTCTACCACTCTATTCTTCTCCCTAAGGATAAACACCATTCCATCTTCTAATACATAAGATACCGTGGATTTATTTAACTATTTTAAATGTAATAATATAACTTATGTTCTTTTATTTGAAATATTGAACATTTTCATATTTTAGACCATTACATTTCGATAAAATTATTATATTTTTCACTTTTTGGATGACCATATTCCTTGAAATAACAGATGAAATTTGATATTTTGTGTTATTAAGTTTAATTTGTAGTGCCCATATCCCACTATACTTTAATTAACATGGGAAGAGTAATCATTTCTGTTTTTATTTTAATACCAAATTAAAGCACAAATTATAGCAGGCATTAGATAAATTACTATTGCATCAATGTAAAATGAATAACGAATGCTTATCATATATAATAAAAGGCTAATATTCAAATTGTCCCCTTGATCAGGAGTTCAACTGAGAGTTCGACCAGGGGGTGGAGCTATCCAGACCCCACCCATACATGAATTTGTGCACTGGGCCTCTAGAGATATATAAAGAGAAGGTATAAGTATCAAAAGAAGATATCAATGAAGTACAAAAAGTTGTGAGCAAACAGGTTACAGAAATTGGAGGGAGTTAACAGAGTAGGATTTCAAATTGGTGGACATTTTAATTATAGCAAATTTCTAAGTCATCCTGGCAGTGGATTGTTAAAATAATTTGGAAGTGAATGAAGATCACCTAACAGATCAAGAATTGTGAGTCTTGTGTGTAGGATGGGTCATTTATTAGATGACTAGTGGCCCGGTGCACGAATTCGTGCACATTGAAAGGAAATTAATTAGAAGAAATATTTTAATATCGCTATTCGCCCTTTCTCTATAATAGAAGTGTCAACCAAATTCACAATTGACAATGACAGATTGGAACACACATGTGTGATTGGCACCAGCGCTTTATATATCACACATGTACGAGTCAACTTAGCCTTTTATATATAGAGAATAAACTTGCTTAATTAGACCTGCTTTCTGATGTAGCTAAACTTTTTCCAGCCCAGTGAAGCACCCCAACTTCTCTTTCAGGTAATTGTCAGCAACACAGCAGTAAATATCAACATGAAGCAGATTGTTATTGTAGATCACACAGGGAGAACAAAGGGTAAAATATTTAACTGCAGCATTGTTTGACTATATTCTAAGCAATGAGAAAACCTGAAGTCATTTTCAAGGTCCACCATTTCTAACTTATTTTCAGTCGGGTCAAGTTTCTAAGTTTTCTAAATCTCCATTTTCCAGCTAATGAAAAGAAAATAGGGTTCCACGCGTCTCCTATCTACTTACTCCAGGACTTCTGTGAGGATCAAATGAGATGAGGCATGGGAAATTGATTCACAGACATTTGGTTAAAGTGCAAAATATTTGCACCTGGCTATAAAGCAAGTTGTGTTCCTGGGCTGAAGAAACTCCAAGGAGGCTAGTCACTCAGGAGAGGAAGCTGGGGGTTGCTATGTGATGTCATTAACTGGCACCTACAGCCACTATTTCCAGGCTGGGCTGGGCTGTGGGCTGGTTTTGCACCATAGGGTCTCAGCAGCATTGGCTGCGATTTGATGGGGTGTCACTCTGGGGTGGTGGCAAGGCCTGTGTCCCACTTGGGGGAAGCCGAGTGTTGCTTTGTGGGTGCCAGGTCTGCAGTGCCATTTCTCTGTGTGCATCATGGCAGCTTCTGCATTGAGTGTCTGTCCCCTGATGCTCAGTGCACATTATAGCGACCAGTCGGACAGTTGGATACTTAGAATATTAGCCTTTTATATATATACTAGGGGCCCGGTGCACGAAATTCGTGCACTGGGTGTGTGTGGGGGGTTGTGTCCCTCAGCCCAGCCTGCCCCCTCTCACATACTGGGAGCCCTCAGGCGTTGACCCCCATCACCCTCCAATCGCAGGATCGGCCCCTTGCCCAGGCCTGATGCCTCTGGCTGAGGCATCTGGCCCGGGCAGCGGGGACCCACAGCTGCAGCGGCCCCATGATCGTGGGCTTCGCTTTAGGCCCAGGCAAGGGACCCCTAGCTCCTGGGACTGCCAGCTTCGACCATGCCCAGCTCCCATCGCTGGCTCCACCCCTATTTCCTGCTATCACTGGCCAGGGCGGAAAAGGCACCTGATTCTCTGATCATGGCTGGGGGGCAGGGCAAAGGCGGCCCCGGGGCCGCCTTTGCCCTGCCCCCCAGCTCTTAGCTCCCCCCTGGGTTTCCAATCACTGTCAGTGGCAGGGGGCTTCTTCCTGCTTTCCCTTTCGCCTCCCTGCATTGTGCCTACATATGCAAATTAACCGCCATCTTGTTGGCAGTTAACTGCCAATCTTAGTTGGCAGTTAATTTGCATATAGCCCTGATTAGCCAATGAAAAGGGTAGCTCGTATGCCAATTACCATTTTTCTCTTTTATTAGTGTTGATAAATATAATCAACCATGTGGATGGACAAAACTGAGTTCAGAAGAGAGTCTTTACACTGGTTGCTGAAGAAAAGAAGTAACAGCCAGGTTGCCTGAGTCTAAATGGATTACAATTTTAGAGATTCAATAGACAATAAAAAGGAGAAACATATTACACTAAGCATTTGGAGCCAATTAATGAAAATGAAAATATTCTCCACAGAAATACTTATAAGGAAAGTCACGCACAGTCTTAAGAGGGGATGTACCGACAAACAGCAAACTTTCCAGTGAGATGTAAAGGAGGCAATATTTTTAAAGGTGTTGACATTATAAAATAGTTTTTTCCTTTTAATTTATTTTTATTTTCTAAAATTGATTTTTAGAGAGACAAGAAGAGAGAGAGAGAGAGAGAGAGAGAGAGAGCGAGAGAGAGAGAGGAGAGAGCCAGACATCAATCAGTTGCTTCCTGCATTCCCCCTTCCCGGGGTCCAGCCAGCAACTTCAGGCATGTGCTCTGACTGAGAATCAAACCCTCAAACTTTTGGTGCACAGGAGGAAGTCCAACCAACTGAGCCACACAGCCAGAGCAGAAAATAGTTTTTCTCAATGTGGAGTTTTAATCTAATAATATTTATAGAATTAATTCATTAATTTTATACAAAATATCAATAAAATAAACTTGAAATTTTCTTTAAAATGTATTGTTACCTTATATAAATATAACAATTTGGAAAACAAATAATTGAAAAATGAGAATGTTTTAATAGTGTCATAAGGCATGTGGTGATTTTTTTTGTGGTTAATCTTAAAACTGAGTGCAACATCATGTTAAGGATACAGTAACAGATGGGGATTTCCCTACAAAGTACGTCTAGCTTCACAGTGCAATAAACTTTATTTGCCTCAAGAAAATATATGGTAGGTCAGAAAATACAATCTTTGGGGGCTTCTTAGTCATTAAGAAAACATATGAAATTCCCCCTGGTAAGAATTCCAAATAATTATTTAATCTAAAATTTTTAGAGAAGAGTTACGTCTATGGTATGGAGGGTAGGAAACAAGAAAATTGCTTAGAACACTCCAGAGTTTTATAGTAATTCTATAGGGGGAGGGGACAGAGATTATAAAATACAATCAAATATCAACAGGAATGGTCAATAGTTATTTATTTTCCCTTGAAAGGATAAAATACTACTATTTAAAACTCTTAAGAGAAAAAATTTTTGTGTCTGGCATAATTTCTAAAAGTGGGTATATTTCAAACCATATCACATATGCTTAGAATAGGAATCTAGTATATATTTCAGTTTCATTTATTATTTAAGCATTATATGAAAATCAAAGCTGCCAATCTAAATTAAGACTTTACTTTTGAAATAGCATGAGGAATAAAAATTTAAATTTTATTTTAAAATTTACATAGAGGAAATGCCAAATGCACATAATAAAACGGTTTGATTCTGAAGGTCAAATTTACAATTCATATTGTGATAGAGTGAGCTTAATTAAAATATAAAGAAATCATTTATTAATGATTTTAGTTCACATTAGTGCCTTTGACCTTAGGCTAGCCTCAGGCATCTTTCAAACGACTTGCATGAACAGACTACGCATACCAAAATCAGTTCAGCATTGCATGTCATTTCTGTCAGGGAGGTGCTGTTCTCAGTGGTATGGAACGATACAGTGACCAAACTGCCTAAATGTTGACCAGCTCCTGTTTAATCATGGACTGACCACAGCATTGATGATCCATCCTAAAGCTTGTAGTGTTTCAGTTTCTAAAGACAGGGACATTTATAAATTCAGTTAAGAACATCAGGCTTTTCACCATGGCCAGTGCTGCTCAGCAGTTAGGGCATCAGCCTGGGCACCAGAGGTTTGAGGGTTCGGTTCCTGGTACAGAGCATGCACCTGAGTTGCAGGTTTGATCCCTAGCCTCGGTTGGGGTGAGTGCAGGCAGCTACCAATCGATGGGTCTCTCTCACATCAATGTTTCTGTTTCTCTGTCTCTTCCCCTGCCGCCCCCCTCTCAATCTCTCTCCCTTCCACTCTCTCTAAAAAATATCAATAGAAAAAATATATTCAGGGATAACCTAAGATGGCTGTGCTCTCTGACAGGAGGCTGAGTGCCCTCGCTCCCAGCGATGGACTGGATTTAGAGGTAAAATGCTGCCTAGTCAGCTTGAAAAAAAAGGAGACATATAGTTGATTGGAAATATGTTGTCTAAGGAGCCCCGAAGAAACAAAGTAGAGACTGGTAGGGGAGTGGGCCTTGCGGAAAGGGGAGCCTCCCCTGGAGCTGGTGCTGGGCTGAGAGGCCAGAGTGAGAGTGGTTACAAAGCTCCGGGAATTCAGTCCCTGAACGGCAGAGATGGGCAGAGCCAGCGCAGCACTGGGCAGAGGGATCCGGTGAGAGAACACGCCTGATGTCCGCAGCCCCTGCGGAAAAGACTCACCCCGGGCTCTGACTCCTGGACAGGCAGCGCCACAGCGCCTGGCTCCAGAATAGACAGGGGCTTGCTGTGGGCTGGCTGCACCCCGCGGTGACCTGTACGGAGCCCCAGAAAGCATCTAAACTGTGAGGCCTTGAGAAAGGGAAGAGGACTCTCCCACCACCAAAGAGGAACTGGAGCTGGCAGCAGGGCGGATTGGGCGTTTTTGACCGGCACTGAAGAGAGTTGGGATCTCCAGCAGAGCTGGGAATCTGACCCCCAGCTTTACTGAGATCAGCTGGGCGGAGAGAGGGGAGACCCTCCTGGGGCTAACTTTGTAATCCTCAGTGCTTCAACCTGAGGCGCAAGGGGGCCATGTCCTGGCAAAGCAGGTTTTGTGGTTTGTTTTGTCGTTTGTTTGTTTTTTTCTTTGTATGATTTTATTGCGGGATGGCATCACTCAGAAGAGTTACATTGGGGAGACAGACCAATGAGAGCTGGCTTTGTGTCTGCACTGTGGAGAGGCTGACCTGAGCACCCTATGCGTTCAGCCAGCCAGCACTGGGAAACGCCAAGGAGGGTATGTCTACCTCTCCTGCAGGCTGGGAGCACCTCCCCGACAAGGAAAGGGGCTGGGTCAGCTCTCTGAAACCCCAGGTGCTCACACTGGGCACAGTTCAGGGCAGGCAGGGAGAACAGCTCAGAGGAGGACACTCCAAAGATAAGACCCTCAGGGGCTATTGATTGGGACCAGAAGGAAATGCTTACCCCTCCCCACCCCACCCCCTTTTGGGGGCCCGGCAGGTGGCATGCTCACCAGAGATTGTTTTGATCAATTCCACTGAGCCCAGGGCTGCCCATCTAGAAAAGGCAGCAGCCTGTATCCAATCTGAGCCTCCTTCCGGCCATTTTAGGTGGAACTAGAGTTGGAAGATATGGTAGAGACTGAGGAGTTTGGCTTTGAAACAAAGATTAGTTTATCCACAGGGAGTGCCTGACAGTGAAATCTCTAAGTTAGGGGCCCACTAGCATTAGGTATGCTAGCCTGCCTCTACCCTAAAGACTCTCTTCCAAAAGCACTGGGCAAAGACCAAGCAATTACAGAGGGGAGGCAGAGTAGCTGATAGGTGGAGGCAATCCTCAGAGAGTTTCAGACCCCCCAGCTGCAACAGGACACTGAGAGCCAAACTTGTACAGCTCCTGACCTTGGCTGACACAAAGTACTTTCCAGGAGGCCTGAAATCTGCATACAAAGCAGGGAGGCTCAGGAAACAGGAGCTGTCCAGAGGAACTTCACTTGGCTGGCTTTTATAAGAGTTTTCTGTTTTGTTTTGCTTTGCTTATTTGTTGTTGTTGTTGTTTTTAAAATATTTTCTCATTTTTTCTGCTTTATTGTTTTTATATTGCTTTAATTAATTTGTTTTCCTTTTCTCCCTTGTTTCTTTTATATCTCTTTTTGGCCTCCTTCCTTTACTTTTTTTTTCTTCTTTCCCTCCCCTCCCCCCATTTTCTTTTTCTTTTATCTTTTTTTAAATATACTTTTATTGATTTCAGAGAGGAAGGGAGAGGGAGAGAGAGATAGAAAAATCAATGCTGAGAATCATTAATCAGCTGCCTCCTGCACGCCCCCCCACTGGGGATCGAGCCTGCAACCCAGGCATGTGCCCTGGGCCAGAATTGAACCCAGGACCCCTCAGTCCACACACCTACACTCTATCCACTGAGCCAAACCATCTAGGGCTCCCCCATTTTCTTTACCATTCTTTCCTTTGCTTTACCTTTCCCTCTCTTCTTGTTACCTTTGCAAAACTTTTCTTTTCTTGCCCTGTAGTCTTACCTTTTGCTTTTTTTTTATCATTTTCCTTTTCCTGCTCTCTACTCTTGTTTTTTGCTCTTCATTCTTTCTTTCCTGAATCTTTTTTCTGCTCCTTTTATCTTCCAGTATCCTCTTTTTTTTATTTATTCTTATTTTTTTTAGTATTAGCAATATTATTCTCTCTCTCTCAATACTCTCTTTCTCTCTCACTCTCCTCTTTCTCTCTCTCTCTCTCTCTTTCTCTCTTGCCTTAGTATTTGTGTTCTCTCTTCTCTTTCATAATTCTATTTTCTCTTGGATTGTTTTCATTATTGTTGTCAGGATATTTTGTTTGTTCCTTTTTGTTTCCTGTCTATTTGTTTTTGTTTTGTTTTGCCCTGTCAGCACCTGTAAATCACCAAAAATGACACGGTAGTGGCTGAGCCTCACAGTTGGGCAACCTGAGAGGACATCAATAGTCAATATGTGATTACAACAGAAGAGCCAAAATAACTCATACAAGGGACATACCAATAGCATACAGCTCAGTAGTCAAAAGGAAACCACACAACTGGGTCCCATAGAACATTTACTACAAACGCCCATCCCACAAAGACTGAGAGTCATAGCAAGTATACTACATAGATACAAACACAAAGAAACAAATAAAATAAGGGGAAAAAGAAAAAATCCCTAAACTAAAGAAAAGGAGGAATCACCAGAAAAAGACCTAGATAAAATGGAAGTAAGCAAGTTACTAGACATAGAGTTCAGAGTAGTTGTTATAAAGATGCTCAAGAAATTAGTTAGACTACAGAAATTTCATGGGAACTTCCTGGAACTTAGAGGTACTACAAGGAACTTAGTGAAAGCTATATCAGCATGAAAATAGATATAGATATTATGAATAAGAACCAGGCAGAAATGAAGAACACTATATCTGACATCAAGAATATGCTGGAAGGAATTAAAAGCAGACATGAAGCAGAGGATGGAATAAGTAAATTAAAAGGTAAGGTAGGAAAAAACAATCAGCACCAAAAAGAAAAGAAAAATACTTAAAAAGCATGAGGACAATTAAAGGAAACTTTGGGACAGCATGAAACAGAACATCCACATCACAGAGGTGCCAGATGGAGAAGAAAGTGATCAGGGACCTGTTGAAAGAAATAATGACAGAAAACTCCCCTAAACTAGTGAAGAAAAAAAGGCACACAAGTTCAAAAAGCACAAAGGGTACCAATCAAGATAAACCTAAAGAGACCCACTCCAAGACACACAATAAGTAAAATGGAAAATGTAAAGGAAAAAAAGAGGATCTTAAGGACTGCAAGAGAAAGACAAATCAGTGACCTACAAGGGAGCTCCCATAAAGCTGTCAGTTAGTTTCTTAACAGAAATTTTCAGGCCCGAAATAAATGGAATGATATATACAAGGTAATGAAAAGCAAGGATCTGAAACCAAGACTACTCTATCCAGCAAGGCCCGTGGTCGGCAAACTGTGGCTCGCGAACCACATGTGGCTCTTTGGCCCCTTGAGTGTGGCTCTTCCACAAAATACCACAAAATACTACGTGCAGGCGCGGACATACAGTGCGAGTGAAACTTCGTGGCCCATGTGCAGAAGTCGGTATTTTGTGGAAGAGCCACACTCAAAGGGCCAAAGAGCTGCATGTGGCTCATGAGCCGCAATTTGCCGAACTGCAGTTTGCCGACCACTGTCCTAGTTCATAGGTCGACGCTCAACCACTGACCCACACCAGCTGTTTTGTGTGTTTTTTTTTAAATCATAGAGCAGTGATTCTCAACCTTGGCTGCACATTAGAATCATCTGGGAATCTTTTTAAAATCCTGATTTCTGGAACTCATCCCCCGGAAATTCTGTTTCTTTGTTATTAATGTTGTGGCCCCACCCCATAACAAAGAAACAGAATTTCCGGAGGATGAGGCCCAGAAATCAGGATTTTAAAAAGATTCCCAGGTGATTCTAATGTGAAGCCAAGGTTGAGAACCTCTGCCATAGAGAGTAAGTATACAGAAGGGCATGATAGTTCCATTAGAACTTGATGGGGCATGGGGAAGCAATTGTATTTATAAAAACAGGCAACCGGTCTATGCTTCACAGTTGCCGATTTGTAATTTATCGATGTGTCTGTATTCTACAATGATTCTGTTAAATGTGAATATTGTTGCTTATGGTTTTTTATCAAAATAAGGTCTCCATATTTCTATGCAAGATTATATATATATATATTTAGCATTATTTTTCTTTTCCTAGAGCTAATTGCCCAACATGATGAATTAGATTCATTTTGTTACTATGTTGTAACTTCCTTTAGCTCATCTCTTTGTTGGGAGAGGCAAATTGCTGGGATCCTTGAGTGTTCTTGCTAGGATAGCTGAAAATACAAGGTCCTATCTTGAGAGATGCGGCTATGTCTGGGCCCAGATAAAGAGCCAGTTTGCTTCAACTTACAATAATATTTGTAATTCCACCAGCTCTGTAATCTCTAATTCAGTCTACTGTGTGTGCAGGTGTTCACAATAGGCTTTTGGCATCGCACTTTTTTGCGGGTCTGGGGAACCGACACTAATCATCATGAACTCTGCCTACTGCTTTTGCCATGAATAATAAAGTGTTTATCTCTAAGACAGGAGTCTTGTGTCTTCTCTCAGCATCCTTGAAATGGAACAGGTTCATTTGTGATTTAAGAAAGATAAAATCTCAGACCCTGCATGGTTCTTGACAGTTTTGGTGACTAGGATGGCGACTGAAAGAGACATAACTTCATAGAAGAGAAATGATGAAGAGGATAGATATGAGAAGACTTCCCAGAATCAGATAGTAAATGTCAAGTGTGGGAATGAGAAGGGCTGAGTGAGTTCTTCCACTGTCCTATCTATTAATAAATGTGTAGATGCTAAATAGAGGTTGAATTGAAACCTGCACCTGATTGGTTGTTATTCACTCTCATAGCTTTGGCTGATGAGTTAAAGTTCCCCAAAGCTAAAATCAGTATGTTAGCAATAATGATGTAGAGACTTGAATGAATCAAAAAACATGTTCACATGTTGAGCCCCAGTGTGCAGCCACTTGAACCTGAAAAGGCATCCAAATTTTTGTTCACTGTAGCTGAGCCGCTCGAAATGTAAATATAAGATAATAAATTGTCCAGTGTAATAGTCTGCTAGGGCTGCCATAACAAAACACCACAGATTCGGTGGCTTTAAACAACAGAAATTAATTTTCTCCCAGGTCTGAAGGCCAGAAGTCCGAGATCAAAGTGCAGCCAGGGTTGCCTTTAGGTGAGGCCTCTTTAGCTTATAGGCAACTGCCATCTCACTGTGTCCTCTCATGGCCTTTCTTTTGTGTGCATGTGGGGAGAATCAGCTCTCTGGTGTCCCTTACTCTTCTTATATGTACACCAGTCCTATCAGAATAAGATCCCACCATTCTCACCTTATTTTACCTTAATTTCTCCTTAAAGGCCTTAACTCCAAATACAGACATATTGAGCTTTGGGGTTTCTGCATATGAATTTAGGGTTGGAGGGAATGAAATGTAATTCATAGTAACTAGGTACAAAATTAATTTACAGAAAAACATTATTTGTAATTCTATTCATTAGATAAAACACAACCCTGGTTAACTCCAGCTCTCTGACAATCCAATGCCTGGCCTAACACAGGTGTACATGACTAGCAAAAACAAAACAAAACATCACCCCCCAAACACACACATCATTTATATAGTCTTCACTTAAAATTTATGATCAATAATCTTCAGTGGAGCCTTACTAACTCCCAATATGCTTACTCTATATTTTTAGTCCATTGGCTCTCTGGTTAAATATTGACCATTCTTCCTTCCAACTCTGAAATCCTTCCTCCCACTTTCAATTCCATTTGACAACCATGCTTCTAAATTCACAAAAACATTACTTTATTAGAGTCATCTATCTGCATCTGTGGTTATAGATTTGCCAGCCCTTTTGTTTCGCTGTACTAGATAACAGATCTGAGATCATAGACAGGACCAACCTCTGCTGCTCTTTACTAGATTCCATCACCTTTTGCTTTCTTACTCCAGAAATTCTCCCAGGTCTCTCAGAAATATGAGATATACATAGTTTTTTTCTTTTTACACAGAATTATCTCCATTAGTACACAAAGATAAAAATCCTTTTTGTTTTTGCCTTTTCTTCAAACTACCCACTTATTTCTGTCATTTTGACTTCAAAGATTTATCTGAGCTAGTCTTAAATTCATTAAAACATATTTCACCCTCAACATGCAATTCAAACTGCTCTGATCAAGGTCAGCAATTACCTCCACTTTGCCAAAAGGAATGGTAATTGCTTTGCTGTGCCGTTATCCTTTTAAAACTATCTATAAGCATTTGGAATAGCCAATTATTTTTCCTTTGTGAATAATGTATTTCTTTGACTTCCTGGGCAGCTCAATTTATGCCTACATTTATGACTTCATTTTAGTGACCTTTCTGTTTCCTCTTTATTTCTCCCAACTGTAACTGTTTGCATCACCCTAGTGACCAGCTCTTTGATTATTTTGTTCAATCTGCACTACTTTTAGTTTATCTTACATAGTCTCTCAATTTTAAACACCATTGATGTGCCCATGACTCCAACCCCTGAACTCCTCTGTACTTCAAATCAGTATGTCTAACTGCCTACTTGACATTTCTCTTTGGATGCCCAGTAGGAATCTCAAACATAGTATGCCAAATCTGAGCTTCTGTGATGTCTGTCCAACCAGTTCCTGCTGTAGTCTTCAATCATCACAGCTAGTGGTGACATCATTTTTCTATTTGCAAGCACTTACACCTGAGGTTACCCTTGATTTTTCTCTTTTCTTCACTCCACACATCTGGTCTGTCAGCAACTCCAGTAGTTGTCATTTTTTAAATGTAATTAGGATTTGACTACATCCAACCTACCCCACTGCTACTAATCTGACTTAAATCACCAACTTCTCCTACAAACACTATTTTAATCACCTTACCACTATTCTCCGTTTCTACTCTTGCTGCCTTAATCTTTTCTCAATATAACAGACATAGTGACCTTCTTAAAACATAAATTAAATCTTTTCTGCTCAAAGCACTCTACTTGTTTCCCATTTCTTTCAGATGTGACATGATTCCCATCTTCAATTACTTCTTAGAACACAACATTATACTTTGTCTCACTCTGTTCTGGCCACATGGGTTTTCTTAATGGTCTTCAAACTTTCCAGGATATGATTTGGCCAATAATTGCTCTTTATTCTTCCTAGAATCATCTTCCCTTGATAACTAGCTGGCTACTTTTCACATTTAATCTGTTCTTTTTGCAAACTTAACTTTTCAGTTAAGCATTTTCAGGCTTTCCTATATTTAACTGAAATTGCCAAACATACTTTTGTTTGTTTTCTGTTGGCCTGATGGAGTAAGTATTGTCTGAGTGAAGAAATGTATTATGCTTTGTTTCCTGGTTTATCCCCAGTGCCTGGAATAGTGCCAGAAACATAATAGATGCCTAAAATGTATTTATTTATTTAGTATGCAACATATCAGAAAGTATATAATTGGTCATTCCATTTTTAAAGGCAAAAAATAAAATTTTTTATCCACACTGTTTTGTTACAAAAGTAGTAGCCATATAATTAAATTCTTAAAAGTCATATTGATATGTGTGAAGGATCCATATAAAGAAATCCTAAAAGAGTCATATTGTCATAGAAGGAAACAATTTAGTTTACGAAAGTACTTATCTGAACTTTCATATAGAAATCTTAATTTTCTCTAAGGTAATAAAAAAGATGCTGAATCCTGACTGATAATACAATTTATTTCAATATTTGGGATAGTTAAGATAATGGAATATGAAGGGAAAGAAAATAAATGGAACTACAGAATCAGATAGATGGAAAAATAGATAGATACATACATACATCTGTGGTGTTTGATGTTGGTCTTTAACAAGATATGTAGCCTGTAATGAAGCTGAGTGCTTAATTCTGTTAATGTACATTTTTCATAGAAAAACTTTCTTACTAAAGGGAAAAGGACATTGATCTAGATTCTTTTGCACACTCTTTAATCTGCTATAAACTTACTGCAAAGTTCTTACTTTGTTACATGGACGTGTTGCTTTGAATAACAGTGATGTAGAGAACCTATTGCATTTTGTTTTGTGCTATAGTATATTTTTATCTATTCTAACAGCTTTTTTGAAGTACACTTGCCCTATAAAATGCATGAATTTACTGTATACAATTTATAAGGTTTGACATATATTCACACTTGTGAAACTTCCTTCACAATCAAGCTTATGGACATATCATCAAAATTGTGCATACCCCTTTGTTATACTTCCCTGCTGCTCCTGCACCCCTAATCAATCATTAATCTGCTCCCTGAATAATTTGCATTTTACTATCTTTTGACCCAGTGATCTCACTCCTGGGAAAATATCCTAAGAATCCCCAAACACCAATCAGAAATAATATATATTTACAGCAGCATTATTTATAATGGCCAAGATGTGGAAACAGCCCAAGTGCCTATCAGTAGATATATACATTAAAAAAAAATGCGGGGTCAAATGGTGTTTTAGGTAAATGCAGTGCTTGCCTCTTCACACAACCACATCAAAACTACAACTAAGCCCTATCCGGTTTGGCTTAGTGGATAGAGCGTTGGCCTACGAACTGAAAGGCCCAGGTTCAATTCTGGTCAAGGGCACCTGCCTGGGTTGTGGGCTCGATCCCCAGTAGGGGACTTGCAGGAGGCAGCTGATCCATGATTCTCTCTCATCATGGATGTTTCTCTCTCTTTCTCCCTCTTCCTTCCTCTCTGAAATCAATAAAAATAAACAAACAAACAAAAAACTACACAAACAAACAAACCAAACAAAACTACAACTAAACTACAGAACAACCATCATTCAGAACCACCTAAAATCTGGCTGAATGGAAGTCCTACAACTAGGAAATTAAAGAAGAAGCACATTGAAACTGGTAGGAGGGGCGGAGATATGAGGCAAAGTCTTGGGGAACCTGTTGGTCCCTCATCCACACATGGCAGTTTTTAATGGTGAGGGGTATCTTGGCTATGGTTTCCCCCAAGAAATGAAGGATTTTTGACCAGTATCAGGACCCCCAGCCCAATGATCCAGTGCCAGGAGGAGAAGTCCCTGTAGCTTCAGGATGTAAAAATAAGTGGGGATTGTGGCTGACCCAGAGGCTGCTATAGTTCCAGACAGTACCTCTTAAAGGACCAGTACATGGACTTACTTGGACTCACTCCATGTGAGCTCTAGCATTAGGGCAACAGCTTAAAAGGAAGTAGGGACATTTGGGGAGGAATTAACTTGTCTGGAATCAGGGAGAGAGCTGGAGAATCAGCTTTCTCCCAAATAGAAATGCTGGCAAGAGCCATTGCTCCTTTGCTGAATCCTATGAGCCTTGCAGGCTCATCACAACAGAGCCAACAGGCAGGCACCATATCTGAATCTCCATCAATCTGGCTCACACGTTTTGCCAAGCCCTGATGATTCCCTGAGACCCTATCCCTCCCTACTTGCAGGCTCATCCAAACCATTTCCAGTGGCTTTTCCATATAACTGGCCTCTCTTGCCTCATGCTTTGGACTTTTCTAAAATCTCTTAAACAAGCAGCAACTGACCTCATCATGCAGTATACCTTTCAATAAGTGGTCCCAGGCCCAGCACCAGTGGCAACCTGCCTTGGTTCACAGCTTGGCTTCTCCTGGCTACCTCCAAGCTGAATAAAAGTAGCAGCCATATGCAGATTGCTCTGTAGCTTGTGCCAGGTGGCAACAGGCAGGGCACAAGTAGTGGCTGACTTTGAACCTCCTGGGAGGCCCCAGAGCCAATACATCTGGTGGTCAGTATCAAATCATACCAGATCACAGCCCAACCACATCAACCAGCAACACAATCAAGAAGTTGACTTGGTGAGCACCAAAGCCCCACTGAAGCAAGTCCTACTCCATAGGGTTGGCTCCTACACAGTAGCCCTTCTGCTGTAGTTGCAGTCGAACCTTGCAACTGATTGGCCTGGGAGTCAATCCATCCCAGTGATGCCAACATCAGTCAAGACTCAACTACAATAGAACAGTGCACACAACCCACACAGGGTGCACCTAGAAAGCCCAGCTCAGGTAACTGGGGAAGCTGAGCCACTGGAATCTACAGGACACCTACTACACAAGGCTACTATACCAATTCCAGGAGACACAGCAGCTCTACCTATACATAGAAACAAACACAGGGAAGCAGTCAACATGTGGAGACAAGGAAACATGTCACAAATGAAAGAACAGGAGAAATGTACAGAAAAAGAACTAAATGAAATAGAAGTAAGAAAAATATTAGATCCAGAGTTCAAAACAATGATTATAAGGATGCTAAAGGAACTTAGTAAGAACAACAACAGCATAAAAAAGGACCAGTCAGAAATGAAGCATATGCTAACTAAAATGTGGAATAATTGACAGGAAATGAGCAGTAGAGGACCGCGAGAATCAAATCAACAATTTGGAATGTAAGGAAGCAAAGAACACCCAATGAGAAAAGAAAAAAGAAAAAAGGAATCCAAAAATATGAAGATAGTGTAAATAGCCTCTGGGTTAACATCAACCATACCAACACTCTCATAATAGGGGTGCCAGAAGGGGAAGAGAAGGAGAGCAATAAATTGAAAAGCTATTTGAAAAAATAATGTCAAAAAAGTTCCCTTACCTGATGAAAGTAATAGATATACAAGTCCAGGAAGCATGAAGAGTCCCAAACAAAAGGACCCCAAAGAGGCCCCCACCAAGACCCATAATAATTAAAATGCCAAATATTAAAGACAAAAAAACAAATCCTTAAAGCAGCAAGAGATAAGCAGTCATCTACAAGGGGTGTCAATAATATTATCAGCTGATTTTTCAACAGAAATTTTGTAGGCCAGAAGGGAGTGCAAGAAATATTCAAAGTGATGAAAAGCAAGGACCTACAACCAAGATTACTCTGCCCAGCAAAGCTATAATTTAGAATTGGGTCAGATAAAAAAACTTCACAGACAAGAAAAATCTGAAGGAGTTCATCACCACCAAACAAGTATTACATGTTAAAATGTATTCTTTTAAAGAAGATTAAAAATATGAAAAGTAAAATGGAAATAAATACATATCTATTAACAATTGAATATAAAGATAAACAAAAAAAGCAGTACAGAGAATATTTTGATGGTTGCCAGATGGGATAAGAGAAAGGGTGAAAAAGGGGAAAGAATTTAGGAGTACCAGTTAGTAGTTATAGTATAGGCATGGGGGTGTGAAGCAAAGCATAAGGAATACAGTTAATAATATTCTAATAACTTGGAATGGCCTTAGATGAGTATGATAATTTTTGGGATGACCACACAATAAGTTTTATAATCCCTAATCACTGGGTGTACACCTGAAACTAATATAGTATTGTAAGCCAACTGTAATTGAAAGATAATAAAAGTGATTTTAAAAAGTTGTGGTACATTTGCACAATGAAAAAAAAAAAGGAAACTCTTATCCTTTGCAACAGTGTGGAAGTGTGGATGGACATTATTATGTTAAATGAAATAAGCCAGTCAGCAAAAGACAAATACCATATGATCTTACTACTAAATGGAATCTAACGAACTTTGAACAAAATAGAACCAGAGACATGGATACATGGAATAGACTGACAAATTTCAGAAGGGAGGTGGGTAGGGAGATTGGTTAAAAGGAAGTGAACAGATTAGCCAAAGAACATACATGCATAGACCATGGATATAGATAACAGTGTGGTGAAGGCCAGGGATGGGAGCATCAGGGGCTGGGCAAAGGAGGAGATGGTGGACATCTGCAACTATGCCAACAGAGAAAAGGAAACATATAAATGAAAGTGTACAGTATATATATATATATTTTTTCTGGGTTCTTTCACTGGGCATATTTATTTTTAGATATAAAAATGCTGTTAGGGTGTATCTAATATTTTTTATTGCTGAGTACTATATTATTTTATATGTTATCAGAGGTACCATATCCATTTATCTGTTGAAGAGTATTTGGATTGTTTCCCTATTTTATTATAACACTAGAGGCCCGGTGCACAAAAATTTGTGCACTCGGGGGGGAAGGGGAGGTCCCTCAGGCCAGTCTGTGCCCTCTCACAGTCTGGGACCCCTCGGGAGATAACGACCTGCTGGCTTAGGCCTGCTCTCGGGTGGCAGAGGGCAGGTCCAATCCCTAGGTGCAGCCCCTGGTAGAGCTCAGAGCAGGGCTGATTGGGGAGTTGGGGCGCCGCCCCTGTCATGCACAGAGCAAGGCGGATCTGGAAGTTGCGATGCCTCCCTCAGTCACACTCAGGGTAGGGCCGATTGGGGGATTGGGGCACCGCCCCCTGTCACACTCAAGGCAGGGTCGATGGGGGAGGTTGCGGCACCACCCCCTGTCACTCACAGAGCAGGGTCAATCAGGGGGTTGGGGAGCTCCCCCTTGTCACGCACAGAACAGGGCCCATCGGGGGGTTGGGGATCTCCCCCCATTCACTCACAGAGTAGGGCCAATAGGGGAGTTGGGGCACCGCCCCCTGTCACACGCAGAGCAGGGTGGATCAGGGGGTTGGGGCGAAGCCCACTATCACCCACAGAGCAGGGACGATCAGGGGGTTGGGGCACCGTCACTGTCACACTCAGGGCAGGGCTGATGGGGAGGTTATGGCTCTACCACATCACAGAGCAGGGCCCGTTGGGGGGGGGAGGGTTGGGGCGCCGCACCCTGTCACACACAGAACTGCAGGGCGATCAGGGGTTTGGGGAGCTCCCCCCTATCAGGCATAGAGCAGGGCTGATCAGGGGGTTGGGGTGCCTTCCCCTGTCACGAACAGAGCAGGGTGGATAGGGAGGTTGTGGCCCCGCCCCCTGTAACACACCGAGCCTCAGGGTGATCAGGGGGTTTGGGCGCTGCCCCCTCTCACACTGATCCCGGTGCTGGGAGGCCTCTCGGCTCCACTGATCCCGGTGCTGGGAGGCATATTACCCTTTTACTATATAGGATAGAGGCCTGGTGCATGGGTGGGGGCTGGCTGGTTTGCCCTGAAGGGTGTCCTGGATCAGGGTGGGGGTCCCCACTGGGGTGCCTGGCCAGTCTGGGTGAGGGGCTGAGGGCTGTTTTCAGGTTGGCGGGTGACTGAAGCTCCCAACTGCTCCTTTTTTTTTTTTTTTTTTTTTTTTTTTATTCTGGGTCAGCTTTAGCTCTGGCTCCAGCTCTGAGGCCTCTGCTGCTGAAAGCAGGTATCTGGTTTGTTTGGGTTCTATAATCGATACACTGTATCAACTCCAGCTCTGTGATCCCGGCTGCCTGAAAGCAGGTTTCTGGGTTTTTATTAGCTTCTATATTTGTAACAATCTGTCAAACTGCAAGCTCAGAGGCCGGCAGCAGCAGGCAGGGAACGTTGGAGTCCTCCGTCACTGAAGCAAGCAAGCCTCATGTTCGCTTCAAGCTGCCTGGCTGCCGGCTGCCATCTTGGCTGGCAGTTAATTTGCATATCGCCCTGATTAGCCAATGGGAAGGGTAGCGGAGGTATTGCTAATTACCATGTTTCTCTTTTATTAGATAGGATACTAGAGGCCTGGTACATGAAATGCATTCACGGGGGGGGGGGGTGTCCCTCAGGCCAGCCTGCACCCTTTCCAATCTGGGACCCTTTGGGGGATGTCCGACTGCCGATTTCACCACAGTGTAAACCTTCAGTTGGACATCCCTCTCATAATCCAGGACTGCTGGCTCCTAATCGCTCGCCTGCCTGCCAGCCTGATCACCCCCTAACCACTTCCCTGCCAGCCTGATCGAAGTTTAACTGCTCCCCTGTCGGCCTGGTTGCCCCCAACTGCCCTCCCCTGCAGGCCTGGGTCCCCCCCTAACTGCCCTTCCTTGCTGACCTGGTCGCCCCTAACTGCCCTCCCCTGATAGCCTGATCGCCCACAACTGCCCTTCCCTGCCAGCCATCTTTGACCACATGGGGGCAGTCATCTTGTGCAAGGGCATGATGGTCAATTTGCATATTGCCTCTTTATTATATACGATAAAAGTGCTATCAATGCTCATGTGTAAATCTTTATATACACATCTGGAGATGTATAATGATACAAACACTTTTTTTTAGTTTTAGATTTTTTTTTTCTTTATTGATTAAGGTATTACATACGTGTCCTTATCACCCCATTACCTCCCCACCCCCAACTCATACCCTCACCCCCCTGTTGTCCGTGTCCATTGGTTAGGCTTATATGCATGCATATAAGTCCTTTGCTTGATCTATACCCCTGACCACCACCCTCCCCTACCTTCCCTCTGAGGTTTGACAGTCTGATCAAAGCTTTTCTGTCTCTGGATCTGTTTTTGTTCATCAGTTTATGTTGTTCATTATATTCCACAAATGAAAGAGAATATGTGATATTTATCTTTCTCTTACTGGCTTATTTCGCTCAGCATAATGCTTTTCAGTTCAATCCATGCTATTGCAAATGATAAGAATTCTTTCTTTTTCACCACAGTGTAGTATTCCATTGTGTAGCTGTTCCACAGTTTTTTAATCCACTCATCTGCTGATGAGCACTTAGGCTATTTTCCAAATCTTAGCTATGGTAAATTGTGCCACTAGGAACATAGAGGTGCATATATCCTTTCTGATTGGTATTTCCAGTTTCTTGGGATATATTCCTAGAAGTGGGCTTACTGGGTCAAATGGGAGTTCCATTTTTAGTTTTTTGATGAAACTCCATACTGTTCTCCATAAGTGGCTGCATCAGTCTGCATTCCCACCAGCAGTGCATGAGGGTCCTTTTTCTCTCCATCCTTGCTGACACTTGTCGTTCATTGATTTGTTGATGATAACCATTCTGACAGGTGTGAGATGGTACCTCATTGTCATCTTGATTTGCATCTCTTGGATGATTAGTGACTTTGAGCATGTTTTCATATGTCTCTTGGCCTTCCTTATGTCTTCTTTCTAAAAGTATCTATTTAGGTCCGTTGCCCATTTTTTGATTGCGTTGTTTATCTTCCTTTTGTTAAGTTGTATGATTCGTCAATATAGCAGGATACACAATAAATGCCAAAACATCTATGTAATTTCTATAAACCAATAGTGAACTTACAGAGAGACTAAAAAGCAATCCCATTTACCATCGCACCAAAACAATTAAGATAACTAGAAATAACGTTTACTAAGGAGGTAAAAGACCTGTACTATGAAAACTACAGGACACTGAAAATAGAGATAGAGAAAGACACAAACAGATGGAAGAACATACCGTGTTCATGCATTGGCAGAATCAACATCATTAAAATGTTCACACTACCCAAAGCAATCTATAGATTCAATGTACTCCCATTAAAATACCAATGGCATATTTCACAGACCTAGAACAAACTCTCCAAAAATTCATCTGGAATAAAAATGACCCCGAATAACGGCAGCAATTCTAAGAAAGAAGAACAAAGTAGGATGGATCTCAATACCAGATATCAAGCTGTATTACAAAGCCACTGTTCTCAAAACTGCCTGGTACTGACACAAGAACAGACATATAGATCAATGGAATAGAGAACCCAGAAATCGACCCAAACCACTATGCTCAATTAATAGTTGACAAAGGAGCCAAGAACATACAATGGAGTCAAGACAGTCTTTTCAATAAATGGTGTTGGGGAAAATTGAACAGATACATGCAAAAAAACTAGACCACCAACTAACACCATACAGAAAAAATAAACTCAAAATGGATAAAGGACTTAAACATAAGACGCGAAACATAAAAATACTAGAGGAATACACAGGCAGCAAAATCTCAGACATATGCCGAAGCAATTTCTTCACCGATACAGCTCCTACGCCAATGGAAACTAAAGAGAAAATAAACAAATGGGACTACATCAAAATAAATAGCTTTTTCACAGCAAAAGAAACCATCAACAAAACAACAAGAAAGCCTACTGCATGGGAGAACATATTTGCTGACGTTATTGCTTATAAGGGTTTAATCTCCAACATTTACAGGGAACTCATACACTTTGAAATAATGTTGACAATTTTTACGAAAGTTAAGTGTGTACCTGCATTTGACCCAACTATTTCACTCTCAGTTATTCACCCATAGGAAAACAACGAAAGCATATGTGTATGTGCCTTATTTTTGATCCAATTATACCAATTTCAGTATTTTATTGCTATAGATGCACTCATAAATGTGAAAAATTATGTATGTACAAGTATTTTATTGTAACACTCCAATTAGCACAAGATTACAAACTACCTATGTACCTACAGGTAGGCTATAAATTAACTTGGGGTACATTAATATAAAGAAATGCCATGCATGGAATTGAAAATTTTTTTAATCAATTAATAGATTTAATTCTGCCCTCTAGATTTTTTCATGAGGCAAATTTAGATTAATATTTCAGTATTTTGTCACTTCAAAATACCTAGATATAAGTTTTTATCATTTGATTCAGTAAACTCCAAGGTCCCAAGTTCCCAGCGGCTCTGGAAAACCACGCTTGAAGTGGGCAAACAGGCCTGGCCCAGCCCTTGGCTTTAAAAGGACCATTTTTTTTCTGGGGAAAGTCAAGAAGCAAACTTTTAGCTACATTGTTTCGGTTGCTTGCCGGCGGGAAATTTCAAAATTGGTCACAAGATCGCAGCCAGCCGAGGGAAAACTGTTTACCAGCGAAACAAGTTTGGTCTAACCTGGTCCATTTAAATGTCAAAGAGCTAAGCTAGTTTCTCACTTGGCCATTGGACCTCCACAATCAATACATTACTCATTAACTTTTGAACGCGATTCACTAGCATCCCCAAAACTACACTTTATTATAGAAACACCAATCCTGCCTCTAGAACCAGCCAGCATCCCTCCCTGGATCAAATCCACCATCCCTCTTAGGAAAAAACCAGTCCTGGGGTCCATTCTGTACCATGTGCAAAGAGATTTCAGCTCAAGACTATCTACTATCCGAAATCGGGTGATGAGCACATTTTGTCTGAAGCCAGTTTTCTCTTTACAGGTGCACAGACATCCCTAGACGCATTTCTAACTTTTGTAAAACTTTTCGTGGCGAGAAGGCTTTTCCTAGCTCACTTGGAAAGGGGACAGGATCACCATGCGGCTCCCTTCTCCCACCTCCTGCTTGCTTTTCATAAGTTATTTGAGCATTTTGCCCGCAGTTTGCGTGGGCTTGCTCCTGGCATTTCTATGATAGGAAAAGCAAGCCTTTCTTCTACCGTCATGTCCTTCAATCCTTCTCTGATGGCTTTTTGCACAGGTGATTCTATTAATGGCGAATTAAACATTTCAGGGTTAGGACATGGAGGTGGAGGGGGCCATGAAGGCCATTCCTCCCATTTTTTTCATTTCTTTCTGCTCCTCTTTAGGAGCGGAGGGTGCAAGGGGAGGAGATTTATCCTCCTTGGCCTCTCTCAAAGGCACTAGCAAATGAAATGCCGTGTTCCACAAGGGGAAACAGTTTGGAGGCGATTTTTTCCCCTGTTGCTGACCTTTTTTTCAAGTTCTGACTAACTTTTTGGCAAACATTCAAAATCTAATGTACCTTCTTCAGGAAAACAAGGGTTATGTTCTATAACGACATGCAAAAACTGTAAGAGATTACCTTCTAAAACTTTAACTTCTTAAGCATGCATATCAAAAGTCTATAATAGCCGAAACCGGTTTGGCTCAGTGGATAGAGCATCGGCCTGCGGACTGAAGGGTCCCAGGTTCGATTCCGGTCAGGGGCATGTACCTGGGTTGCAGGCACATCCCCAGTAGGAGATGTGCAGGAGGCAGCTGATGTTTCTCTCTCATCAATGTTTCTAACTCTCTATCCCTCTCCCTTCCTCTCTGTAAAAAATCAATAATATATTTAAAAAAAAATACTACTTCATTTTACTTTTTAAGCCAAATTCTGCCCCATAAGCCTGGTTAGAAAGACATTCCCACCCTACTTAGAAATCGCGATTTCTGCAGCTGATCCTGGGCTTGCGTTTGGTGAAATATCTCCCCACCTTTACGGTGAATTCTTCCCCACTTTTACGGTGAATGTCCAGTGGGGAGGGGAAGGAGACATATGTAATACTCTTTGTAATACTTTAAGCAATAAAACAAAATTTAAAGAAAAGTTAGAAATATTTTATTTCTGTTTATTTTATTTGTAATAATTTATTTTATTTTTAATACTTTATTTCAATGTTTACATAAGGTGATTTTCAAAATCTGAGACAGTTCCGCACACTGTGTGAATAAAACAATGAAATAATTTTGTTGGGATGAAGATTATTATTCAATAGTAAAATTATTTTTCATTGCTTTGGTAAAGACTTACCTAGAGTGCTAAGTCTTATGGACTTACTATATAACATCTTTAATTATGTTTCATTTTTAAAGGACTTAGCGCTTCAATAGATAAACCATAAGAAAGGATACAACAAAAAATTTTCTCTCTGTGTGTGTGTATAAGTTTTTAGATGGATTAAGAGTAAGATATCTCATCATTTTCTCACTACAATATTAAAATATCCTTCCAGTAGAAAATTAACGATAGATGTCCACTAGTATTTCTATTTATTTTATAGTTAAAAGAAACAGTAACCAAGATTCATCAGAACTTAATGATTCCAGGAACAATCTGAGAAAAATGTTTATCATCCTTATGATTTCAAGGAAGAATTTTTTTTTAAAATTGTACACATTTAAAACATATTTTAAGTAAAAAATGCTTGAGAATTTTTTTAGAACCATTTTTTTTAACTTCAAAATACTATAACAAACCTCTGTGGCATTTTCTAGTTTTGATTTTAAAGCAATTTTAGAGTAAAATTCATTGCATGCAACATATTAACACTATAAGATTTGGAGTATAATTTTAAATCTATTTTACTTTGTAGTAGAAATAAGATACAGAAGAAATTGCTAATCTTGCCAATTCTAAGGAAACTTTGTTGTATATGTTACATTTGCAATTAACATTGAAAGCAGTGTACCATATTATTTGTAAGAGATTGGAAATAGTATTTCTCCAGATAGTTTGAGGGGAAATGGGGTAGCCTTTACACCAAGGCTCAGTGTGAAATCATAGCTTTATAATGGACTCTAAAAATCAGAAATTCAATGTCATGCTGATATATGAGGTGGAACAGGAATTTGCTGAATTACAGCACCATTAACCATAGCACCTGCTTTACTCCCTACAAAATTTCTTTTTAACAAATAACCCTCCACATTTCCCCCAACATTTAGAATGCTGAAATAAATAACTAGCTGAATTTTAGGACTCTAATGGGGCAATTAGATGTTAATTTATAGCATTTTATATATCAAGAAACATCTATAAATTAGCTATTTCTTCCTAGGTTAATATGTAGCAAATCCCAGTGTCATTAGTTCCAATTTATTAATATTGTACTTTGGGTCTAAAATGGTAAAATGAGTTGGCTAAATCTATGAGTGAATTATCCAAGCTTTGAGGTTTAGGACTCAGATAACCAGTTCACAGCCTTAGCTTAGCTAAGTCCATTAAACACCCTCACTTGCTAGGTCAAGCAAATAACACTTTCACATCAGCAGAAATTAGTTCTAATAGTAGGAAAAATAATCTCTGAAAATAGATTTGCTAGACTCATCCATTTTTACACATTATAGACTTGCCAACTCAGACAAAACATAATGTTTGAAAATGCATGCACATGGGAACGTAAACCACCATCCATCCCTAATATTGATTAGATTCTGATATTGACTATGGTTTACTAATAATTTAATGTGCCAAATGTGGAAACTTAAAATTATATTTAATATCAAGTGTAACCCACCTTTAATAGTCAATAAAGATTTAAAATGTGAACATGCTGAAATAGCATTTGGCTGATTTCTAACAGTCTTTAAATAAAGGCTGTTTAAAGGTGAGTGTAGGAGGCCTAAAGTGAAAAAATAGAAAGCACTGCATAGATAACTAATTTTCCCCCCATGGGAAACTGGTATTTCTAGTAGCATGTAATCTGAAATAATACATTCTTTTTAAACCTCTATATCTATCAGAAAAACTCACTGCATGCCAATAAACTTTCCATTTGAAATGTAAAGAAAAAACAAGATTTAGCATAACAAGGTAGTTATGATTTGTAAAAACCCAGCAATATAGCATGCAAAATACATTGTCCTCAAAATAAAAAATGGAAATAAAGCAATTATCAGACATTACATGTAAATGAGTAAGAATGCATCAGAAAGAACTAGAGAAAAGAAATGTAGCTCAAAATATCTTAGAGAAAGTGAAGCACAGGCCTAGAGATAATAATTACTGAAAACAGAGTTACTTACAAAGACATTACAATATTCTTATAAAATGAATTTTCAAATGTTACAAGAATATGACAGACAAAAATGGGACTTAGCTGTGTCTCTCATAGCTACTCTCTGTTTGCAAACTATGAGAAGTAACTATGTGAAGACTTGATGTTGAAAAGTGGTAGCCCGTGGTAGACTATTTATTACAATATAGAGACTATAATGAATTAAATAATGTCTATTTTAATTGTTTTTCAAAGTTGCTTATAATTTTATTTACAAATTTATATAAATATATAATGAGGGAAATACCTACTCTTGAAACAAAGAAGCATTGATTATTTCAAAATACCTGAAATTTGGAAAACTAGCATACACTTGTTTACTGTGTGTGTCAGTGAGGAGGTAGGGCTATTATAGAATAAAGAAAACAAATTACATAATATCCAAACTCAAAGCATGGCCCTAATTAAATATAAGCTGTAAGAGGACATATAAAAATGAAGAAAAGATAAATATAAACTGGGTATTATTTGAGACTAAAGATTAATATTAATAATAACAGGTCTGAATATGGCATTGATGTTTATGAAGATGTCTTTATCAAATAGAGCTCTACACTGAAATATTATTAGTAAAGTGAAATAAACTTTGAAATCTGCTGTATAATAAATATTCTGTGCGCAACAAAGGACAGTTTGTGGGAGAAGGTAGTATAAAAAGATTGTTTTGACAAATGATATAATAAAATTTTTCTTTAAAAAGGTTTTACTTTAAGTACTCTCTATACTATGTGTATTATGATTTTTGGTTTCCATTTAATTAAGAACATACATTAGTTCACTTTCAGTAATAGTAATGCATTTCTTATTTGGGAAAATTCTATGTAAAATTCTATGTAAAGTGTGTTAGCTTACATTTGAGCATTACAAAATATTTTAATATATTCTCCTTCATTTATTACTTGGGAGAATTAAGTTCTCTATATAAAAAATATTAACATTTATTTATTAACATTTAAAAGTTAATGTATTTATAAATTAAATATTGTATTTTTAGAAGTTGTATTAATCTGTAGGAATTTTTGAAATAAAATGTTTGTAAGAATATGTGAAAATTTTTACTTGCCTGGCAACCTACATTTTTCATTTGCTCAGTGTGGTCTGTTTATTTTATCTTTTGGGCCACTGTTAATAATGGGGCTTTGAACAAAAAATAACTACCATCTCTTCATAAACCATCAATATTTGGGAAGATTTATCTCATATTTTGAAGTTTAAAATATATGACTATGTTCTCCATTTCCGCCCTATGAAATACTTCTTAATCTACCACTTTAGGGTACTAATTCTATGAAAGATCTGAACATGAAAGATTAGCACAAGATAAACAATTGTGCTAATACTGTAGCGACAGTGAAAAGTATACCTGGAGTAAACCATACCACTAAGACAGAATATAGTAAAATATGAACAGATATAAAAAGCAAGTTTAGAAATCAAGATATATTTCTGCAATTTAAATTAGAAATGAAGTATCAAATAAGGTACTATGTATAAAATACTGGTTGTTAATATCTAAAACACTAGTTTTCCTGTTCAACATACATTTCTCAACTTCCTGTTTTGCTAGTAGGACCTGGCTGTCTTTCAGATCACCTGAACTGCTCAATGTGACTCAAAAGAAGGTGACTTCATTCTCCAGGGTTAAATGTGTTGACTCTATGTGTCCTTTGATCTCCGGGAACCTGGCTGGGCTCCTTGAGAGGATTTCCTTATCCAAAGACCTCCATGGCTATACATTATTTGCCCATGGGGCTGTATATATTTAGAATCCCACTTTCTTTTTGTGAATCTCTAGAGGCTTGGAGATAACCTTAGAGTTGAAAAGTCATGTGCTACTTCAGGACACACTAGTGTGTTTTTTGGGAGGTGGGGCAGTGTAGAAATTTAAAGAGTTGTTACATTTATAGTTTACCTGTTATGTAAGTAGAGTTTCTTCATTATTATGAAAGACTTTGAATAAGTTTCATCTTATCTATGTAATATATATCTGTGTCTATACTCAGATGTCACATAATGTTCCATATATAACTCCATGCATTTTGTTAAGCAACTTACATATATTAGCTGATATAATCCTCAAAATAACTATATGATAAATTATATTATCAATAGTCACTTTTTACAGATTAACAAATTGAAATATGCAAAAGTTTATTAATTGCAATGATCAAACAAAATAATTGTGATAGCTATTTTCTCAGGTCTTCTTAATCTGAAATTTATAACTTTCTGTCCCAAAATAAAGCACCATGAATTCCTTTTAATTTCATAATTCACATACTGAAGCACATTTCATCTAAATTGTCTTTGAAACTCATGAAAAAATTCACCTCAGTCAAGAAATCTTGGTATAGAAAGAAAATCTAATGAATTAACTTTTAAAAAATAGAAACACAAAACATATTGTTAATTGTGTAAAGTATTCATAAATTTAATGAGTCATTCCCAGACTTGCAGGTTTTAACATGATGAAAAAACAAAACAGAACAAAACATGACATAGGCATTGCCATTTATTCTTTTTCTTTATTAAACATTTCACCAGTGATTTTGAATATTTATGATTCCACCCAAACTTTTCAATGAATAATAAAGAAATAATGCATTATTAATCTTATTAATCCATTGAAGCAGATTTTGAAGTATCTTTGTAATCAGAATTCTACTCCCTTAAAACTGAAACATGTCACAAACAGCTTCATGATATGTGACAGTCACTCAAAATAAGTGATACAACAATAATAACACCTAAGAAGCAGGGAATCATGGGGATGTAATTTATTTAACACATTTACAGAATTCAGCACGTTAGCTCTCCTAAGGAAGAAAAAAATACTCATACTCAACATAAACATCAACATTTTATCATGCCTTTGGAATTACAGGTATCTGCCCCCCCCCCAAATTCTAAGCACAATTACAATTTTAAAAATACTTTTCATTTGGGTTAATGTATTTCTAGAATTAAAGAAGTTTACATACAATTAGCATTTTAAACCTTTGCTTATACATATTTTTAAAAATTTATATATGATATAAGGAATAGCTATGAGGGGGTAAGGGAAATTAGAAGAATGTAATATGAGTTTTAGAATTAGGATAAAGCTGAGCCAAATTGATCAATATGACAGAAATAATGATTAGAAAATAGAGAACAGAACTCAACTTGAAACAAACAGCCTAATAAAACAATATATGAAATAGTTATGGCAAGAACAGTAGAAAAATCAGAAAGTTGACTGTAACAATGGTGATAATTGTCTAATGTGATCAAGGAAGCAAGAACTCAGAATCAGGATTCCAGTTACAGCAAAAACATTTTAGAGGCCAGACTTTAATCCTGGAAGAAAGAGTGTAATGGATTACATGAAATAGGGATATTTGACATTATGTCAAGGAAAAGTATGTGACATGACAGAGAATGATAGAATCCATGTCAGTTCTGTCGATTTGTTTTGTTTTCAGAAATAAGTAGAAACTTTCTTAATAGCAGTGACTCATTAAGTTAGAGCTGTGTCAAAAGCATGATTATTAATTTTCAGTTTGAATCACTTCAGTACAGATTTAAAGAATTCTTAAGAAAATCAGTTTTGATTTCAGAGACAGAGATAGGGCTAGACCATCTGTATGATGGTAATGAAAATGTTCTAGCACTTGAAAAAATATTCATTTTGCTTTAGATTTTTATCTGGCATTTCTTTTGCATTATGGATTCCTGTCTATTGTATTACATAAGTTGAATCTCACAGACAAATAGAGATTTTTCTAACAATGACCACAAGTAACAGTTGGGACATGGACAAGGACCGTACTGTTAAAAATTTCTACTGCTGGAGTAATTTTTGTATTTCAAGGTGTATGCATTTATTTCTGTGGTAATTGTAGAGGCATCTATGTCAATAAGAAAGTTCTTTCATTGTCCAAATGTATTTATACAATGCATTGGTTTTGGTCTTATGATTTCCTTAAAGAAATATTAGATGCATTTTGGATATCTTTCCTAATCCTTCGCTAATAGGAGTTCTTGGAATGGGCTCTCCTAGTAACACTGACTGCGGCCCTAGCTTCAAGTTCCTGACTTTCAGAGCAGAGAATATTTTTGTTCTGTACTTGTTTACTTTCTACTAAGCCTTCTCAAAAAAAAATGTTCCATCACATACAAAAGATTTCTAAATTGGTCTTAATCTATTTTAATCTCTTTTTAGAAGTTCTCTATTTCAGATATGAACCCAATTTTTAAAATTGAAAATTAAAGGCAAGACTCTCTTTGATTTTGCTGCTGAATATACCCTATATTGTTTGAAAATTTCCTGAAGTATATTTTTAGAATCTTGTATTGGTTCCTGCTTGTTTTATTTAAAAATTTGAAATCATCGTTTTTATAATCAGAGAAAGAGCTTTTAAAATGCACTCTATCCCATTCTGAAATCATGTATAATTAGGTTATTTATATTTCTTCCTGATTGTTTCCATCCTTTTACTTTTACCATCTTCCCTTTCCAAGAAGCTAACCCCTTCGTAAACCAGTCAGTACAAGAGAGGACCACAGTTGGTCATAAGTGTGTATGTACAAACAGGGAATAGGAAAACCTCTAATCATTGACCTCAGAAACTAAAACTAAACAGTTTCTTTCAGATATTGATCAGACAGGCTTCTCTGAACAATCTCTGCTTGTCTTTAGGAGCTATAACCTTTTCTCTGCAAGGCTAGATTGCATCAGTGGCTTCCTCAGCTTATTCTTTATAGCTTCTATTATCGCATCCAATTAATAAAGAAATGTAAGTGCTGTTTCTGGAAAAGTATTATATACATGTCAATTAGATCAAGTTGGTTGATGAAAGTTTATGTCTACTTGTTATATTAATTACTAAGAGATTACTAATGGATTTATGTATTTCTCCTTTCTAAGCCATTAGCAGATTTTGCTTCATGTACTTTGAAACTCTCTTGTTAGTTGCATACATGTTTAAAATTGCTATATCTTCTTGGTAAATTGAACATTTTAATAATTTTTAATAATCTTTTTATCCATGGTAATTTTCTGTGTTTTAATGACTACATTGGCAACATTATTAGAGCCATTCTAGCTTTTTTAGATTATATTTGTATAGTCTATCACTTTTACTTTTTTATCAATTTAATTTTTAAAACATTTATCCTATTTGTCATGTGATTAAGTCATAGTATTTTTTAATCAACCCTGAAAATCTCAGTCTTTTAACTTGCATGATCAGCTCATTTTCACTGATATGCTTATTAATGTAGTGGGATTAGGTAGTCCAGTTTTTAATTTGTTTTGCATTTGTCGTCTCAGTTTTTCATGTTCTGTTTCTTGTCTTCTGCCTTCTTTGAATTCTTTGAATATTCAATTTTCCACATTTTCCACTTCAATTTAGATTTTGGTTTATGTCTTTGTGTTCTTTTATAATAGCTTTCTAGGGAAAGATATATATATATGCAGTTGACCCTTGAACAATGCAGGCATTAGGGGCACTGCTGCCTCACCCTACAGTTGAAAATCTGCATATAACTTTTAAAAAATATATTCTTATTGATTTAAGAGAGGAAGCGAAAAGAAGAGAGAGAGACAGAAACATCAATGATGATAGAGAATCATTGATTGACTGACTCCTGTGTGCCCCATATTGGGGATTGAACCTGCAACCCTGGCATATGCCTTGACCAGGAATCTAATTTGATCTCCTGTTTCAAAGGTCAATGCTCAATCACTGAGCCACTTTGGAAGGTCTACATATAACTTTTGGTTCCCCCAAAACTTAACTACAATCATCCCTTGGTATCTGGAGGGGGAATGATTCTAAGTCCCCTTCATATACTCATTCCCACATTCAGATACTATTAATTTTTTTTTCAGTTTAATGAAAATACTTTGATATTTTACTAATAATTTAGTTGTTTCATTTGGTTTTCTGATAAAGGTAGTTTACTTTTTTTTAAATACTCACCTGAAGATATGGTTTAACATTTTTTTAAATTGATTTTACAGAGAGAGGAAGGGAGAGGGGAGAGAGATAGAGAGAAACATCCATGTGAGAAGGAAACATCGGTTGGTTGGTTAACTCCCATACACATCCCAATAAGGGATGGAACCTATGAGGTGGGTATGTGCTCTGATCGGGAATCAAATTCGCAACCCATGGGTGTGCAGGAAGATGCTCCAAACAACTGAGCCATACCAGCCAGAGCAGTAGTTGATTTTTTATTCCTGCTTTCCTTAAAGATGGTGTTTTGTTTTTTAAATTATCAATATCAACTAAATTTTGTATTTAGTCCATTATAATACTTTGTTATTTTCTGAACTTGTTTTGTTCTGAGGATGGAAATATTGAGGGGAGAAAAGGACATCTTTATCTGATCAGTATTCTTGGTTTTTCTTCCCTTGGTTTTGGGCTCTGCCATCTTTCTTTTCATTGGCAGTTATCTCTTTATTAGAGACCCAGTGCATGAATTTCTGTGTGGGGGAGGGGGTCTTTCAGCCCGGCCTGCACCCTCTCCAATCCAGGACCCATCAGGGATTGTCCAACTGCCTCTCCAATCCAGGACTGCTGACTCATAACCGCTCACCTGCCTGCCTGATTGTTCCTAACCACCTCTGCCTACCTGCCTGATCACCCTAACTGCTCTCCTACTGGCCTGCTTGCCCCTAACTGCATCTGCCTCGTCCCATACCCAGGACCCAGGATTCCCTTCTCTAGCTGGTCACAGGCACCTAGAACCTGGGCTTTCCTCCCTCTCGCCAAACGCAGGCACCCAGGACCAGGACTGGCTTTGCCTGGGCCAGCCATAGCCACAGGGGACCATGGGTGGGCAGCTTCACCTGGCTGCAGGTGCCCAGGACCACGGGGTGAGCAGCTTGTCCCCTCCTGAGCCATAGCCCCAGCTGCTGGCACCTGGCACCATGGTACAGGTGGCTTGTCCCTCTCCCAGGCCACAGCCTGGCTGATCCTCATTCCTCTCCTGTGAGCTCATTTGTTCCTGGCTGGTCCCCATTCCTCTCTCCCCAGTGTTGAGTGTCTGAGCAGTGAGGGTGTGATGGTGTGATGGCCATTTGCATATTAGCTCTTTATTATACAGACTATTCATCATAATACAATTGTGGATTTTTTCCTGTTTTCTTTAGGATTTATTGAATCACTAAAGATACTGTAACCAAATGGCACTTATATTAAAGAAGCAATATACGGTGTGCTCTTTCAGTATGCCAAACACTCTTCTAGGCATTTGATTTTTTTAAATATATATCTTGTACTTACTATCTGAGATATGTTCACTCCATTGATTAGGTGATACATTTGAAAAAATATAGCTAAGGGCATGGCAAGGTTTTACTTAATAATATTACTGATATTACCAACTAAACTATTAAAACACACAACTGTGTTGAAGAAAATATGTCAAAGATTAAAAATCTATTTACCAGTATCTTTATGTCTCTCTGTCTCTCTTATTCACTTTTCTCTCTCTTTCTTCTCTGTGTAAGTAGTAGTGAGGACTAATGTAAGGTTAGGAGTGGGGAATAATTTGAATTTTAGCAAATGAAGTTAAATCTGTATTATTCATAGTAATGCAGATCAGCAAATACCACTTCAACATAATGTTTTCAGGGCACTTAGAAGGATCGAGAAAATAGTAGAAATCAATCTATTAAGAGTTAGTGCATAGAGGGGTGTATTATATTGTTAATATGTATGGCACAGTGAATAGTTGTCATTGCTAAGTGTTTTAATAGATCATGCAGTTATTTTAGTTTATTGTTTTATTACAAATTGTGTACCTTTTTGAGATGAAGAAAATAACTCCCAATTAAAAGTTTTGAGAAACCACATTGGAAAAATTATACAAAATTAATATTCTGTGATCTGTTTATTTACATATTGTTTCTCCTATTCTATAATAAGAACCACTTAATCAAAATGCAATTGAATAGAAGATACACATGAACAGTTTAGCATAATTCAATAATATTTTCATATTGTTGATAGATATAAATTTTTAATAGATACTTGATGTTTTCTAAAGTTTCATAAATAAATTAACAAAGTAGTGTCATAAAACAAAATCAGTGGCATGCTCCTAGGCAACTTATAAATAAGCTTTTTTTTAAAATGACTAAGTTTAGTTTTAAGGCAATTTTCCCTTCTCTTTTGAACCTTTAACATTGTACTAATAAAAAGCCTAGGATAGTGTTGAGCATGAAACGTATGAAGTGATAACATCTATCCGCTAAGTGTGCTATACTGTTCTAATTGAAAACAATATTCAGCAGTACCATTAAGGTAATTATAAGCTCTATTGTAAATTAACAGCTCCAAAAAAGCCAATTTCCTAGATAACACTGCATGGACAATTCAGGCAAATATGTACCTAATAATTGGAATTTTAAAAGTATACTTACTTTCTAAAGGAACATTTTAAGACTTACAATTTTCTAATTATTACTTTCATATAACTTTCAATAGTTAAGCTTTATCTCTCTTAAAATCTCATTGACTTTAGACCACATAGTTTATAGTGCATCAATTGCTTATTTTCTTCTACTATGAAATTGCATTGTAGTACCTTTGGGTTATATATGCCACTGTTATTTGAATTAGAGAAATTTTAAAACAAGCAAGAAGGCTTGATAATGTGGCTCAGTGGTTGAGCATCGACTTAGGAACCAAGAGATCGTGATTCAATTCCCCATCATGGCACATGTCCAGGTTATGGGTTCTTCCCTGGAGGGGGAGTGTGCAGGAGGCAGCAGATCGATGTTCTCTCTCATCGATGTTTCTACCTCTCTATCCCTCTCCCTTCCTCTCTCTAAAAATCAATAAAAATAAAAAAATAGGCAAGAAAAAAATAACTAAAAAAATAAAATGACTAACTTTGATAGAAAGTCATCCATCCTATATAATAAAAGCCTAATATGCAAATCAACCAAACTGCAGAAAGACCAGCAAAACAACCAGTCACTATGATGCACACTGACCACCAGGGGGCAGGCGCTTAATGCAGGAGCTGCTCCCCAGCCTGCAGGGGGTGCCAGGCAAGCCAAGGTGGGTGCCAGTGGGGGCCCTTTGATTGCCCTGCCAGTTGCCTCACAGATAGGCCCTGATCACCGCAGGTCTAGGAACCCTACCTGTGCAGAATTTTGTGCACCAGGCCTCTAGAATAGAAATAAAGTCTAAAAATAGCAGTTAACATATATTATCAGTCATAAAACAGAAAGAAAATATATAATACTAAAATGTCCAACTTTTTGGTAAATTGGATTAATCAGCAATAATAATGTTTTGAATGTTTACTGCTCTTCTAAAATTCAAATGTAGCAAAGATAACACCACTTAGTCACACTCACCTATAGTGCCTACATATAAATTTATCTATAGAATCAATGCTGTGTCAGTGTCTTCTGTACAAATCCCAATTTCCAGCTCTTGATGTCAAATAGTAGAAGTCTTACTGAAGTAAAGATATAGAAGGAGCAATGGGAAAAAATTGGAAAATGGAAAAAATTGGCATTGTTTCAATCCTTTATCTGTGAGGTCTTTTATGAATGTTCAAACTAAATTAGATATCTTCAATATCTTCTCCGTTGTACCACGTAATTCCCGAAATATAACTCTAAGTAGACATCAATCATAATTAATTTACCACTTTCTGCTCTGGTCTATGCTCTTTATTTAAAGATATAATTTCTGTCATATCTACCATCACGTATGCAACATCTAACAACATACTTGGCACAAAGTATATACAAAAAAATGCTAGATAAAATGCACAAGCAAATGGATGGATTTAACCAATTATTCTTTCCATTCACCACATTTCTTTAAGCCTTAAATATTTTAAACAGATAGTTAAGTTTTGCTTATCAAAAAAAAAAAGACAAAAAAAAAACCAAACTTCTAAATACAGTGTTGTTATAATTTAGTGTAAGTATTAGCTTACATCTTCTGCTTCTCTGACCTAGGGACCTACCTTTATATCTCCAAAGCCTACATCAGTATTTATTAAATGGTAAATCAAGATAAACTTAAAAAAATGATTTTAGAGAGAGTATGGGAGAGAGAGATCGAAACATCAATGATGAGAAAGAATCATTAATAGTCTGCCTCCTGCTTGGGATCAAGCCTACAACCCAGGCATGTGCCCTGAGAATTGAACCATGACCTCCTGGTTTTTGGGTCGATGCTCAGTTACTGAGCAACACAGGCTGGGCTAGATAGACTTCTACTTCACTATGTATGAACAAAAACCCAGAGGCAGAGTAGAAAGAATTAATCAAAAATCTTTTATTTACTTTATTACAATATGACCTTTTTATCTTTGAAAAGCTGAGAAGTTTAAGGCTTTATTCTATCTATCTATTCTATTAATTTGTTATTATTTGTTATACTTAGTTATTTTAAATATTTTTGTAATACATAATCATAATTATAATTATTCACTATTATTTTATTTATGTACATAAATTAATTTAAGGAAAATATAAAATTTCTGCTAACTCATGAGTTATAAGAAACTATAGGATGTTTTTATAACTGTGTAAAACTGCATTGCATAAACCAAACACAGAGCATGACCTGTTTCAACCTAAAGATTAGTTCCTGTCATTGTCCTTCTTGCGAACTGTTATAAACAATGAGAATGTTTGTATTTTGTTACAAATATGAGAAGTCACCTTGATTTGAATTGTGACTCGACACAGGTGACTATTTTATTCATTTAAATAGCAGTTGATGTGTTATCTAGTGATCAAACAACTTTCAAAAACTTCTTTGAGTGGCAAAAGCAAGGCCCAATGATTTTATCAAGCAAAAATGGAGGAGATACCTCAGTCAAAATTCCTTTTAGCAATAACTGAAATCTTAGTTGTAATTTGTTTATGGCCTAGAAAGTCTTTTAATTATGTTTCTGCAAAAATATAGGGAAAATAAATATATAAATGATAGCATAATCTGAACTGTGGGTTAACATATAATATTTTTAAAATCATAGCCTAGGGTGGGAGGGTGGGAGAGTGGGGGCAGCCTAGAGGGGGTCAATGGGGATTAAAAGGGGACATGTTTAGTAATGCTTTCAATAATAAAGATTAAAAAATAGAAATAAGAGAGATTATAGCACCAGAGAGTCTACAGATATTAGAAGATAATAAAAGAATAATACAAAAAAATAATTATGAAATGAATGATTAAAAAAATTAAATTAGATTTGAGTAACTGAAAGAATCAGTGCCAACAGCTTTATTCCTTGCTGTCCATTGGTTAAAACATACGTGTGTTTTAGAATAGTATAGATCACACTCATTGTGATCAGTGGCCCATCACTAACAATAGGGATTAGGAATACAGCTGTGCCCTCTGTTATTCTACTTACATCTATGATAATTTAGAAAACTATAGGCAAAATGTTGGTTGTTTATCAGTCACACTGGATTAATTAATACAAGGAACCCAATTAAGAAAACAGAATTAGAAACAAGAAAAGAGATTCTTAAGAGAGAGAAAACAACTTAAAGAAAAAAAGTTTTTCATGCCTATTAGAAGGCATAATCCCTACATACAATAACTCTGAGGACCCTGAAAAGCAAAAGAAACACCCCCACATACCCTTCACCCCCATACACATACCCTAACTAGAACAGTTTCTTAAACTGGTTTAAGGCCATACCTTTCTAAAATAATCAATGTTCTATATGCTTTTCCCAACACTTTTTAGTTCAGGTGCTTTGAGAAGAAAATGCCAAGAAGTAACTAGATCCACATACATTTATTAAGGGCTGCCTTTGACAGAAAGTAGAGAGGTAGCCTGGAGTGTCTGAGAGAGCTATTAGCATAAAGATCTGACTGTTGAGTGAAGGTGAGAAGCAAGGAAGGTCTGTAGAATGAACGCATGGGTGACTGTTGTGGAAAACTTCAGCAAAACCAGTGAGAATTCCTTGAGCCAATGTCCCATTCAAGAGCCAGGCATACACCAGGAACAGGATTGCTTTCCTTTCCCCGTCACACTCAGCCATGTGTGGGAACAACCTGTAAGAAATAAGGCCTCAGCAGAAATACAGCAATGGACTTTCAGAGCATATCAGCTGGGATTGGCAATTACTCTCAATGCCATTCTCAGCACTCAGATCTGAGGGTTCCCTCTATGGTTGCTTCACTCATCCTCTGCCAAAATTTGCTCTGGACTTTCATTCTAAGACATATACATAAATCCTTTGTATTTTCTGAAACAGGATCACAAAAATCTACCTTCAACTGGTATGTCATGACAGGATGTGAAATATAGTTGTTTCCTCAAACATAGACATACAAGTGCATGTGAATCTTTTTTTTTAATATATTTTATTGATTTTTTACAGAGAGGAAGGGAGAGAGATAGAGAGTTAGAAACATCGATGAGAGAGAAACATCGATCAGCCGCCTCCTGCACATCTCCTACTGGGGATGTGCCCGCAACCCAGATACATGCCCTTGACCGGAATCGAACCTGGGACCTTTCAGTCCGCAGGCCGACGCTCTATCCACTGAGCCAAACCGGTTTCGGCAATGTGAATCTTATTAAGTGTAAACCTAGAGCCAAGAGTGAGGATTCTCTCAGAGAAGTGATTATGAACACTCAGGGATATGTTCATTTTTTTGCAACAGATTAAATGACCTGGCACACACATATAAAACTCCATGTCTATAATTTTACTCATATTTTCAATAACACTAATAATTTTCCATAGAAATTATATGCAATTATGACTGGCTGTTAATCTCATTGACCAGATTACCTTAAATTCCTGCAAGTTATTTTCTCAGCAGACAAATTTTGCAAAGTACCACCATATCGAAGTAGAATGGTTAATAAACTAATCCTATGGGTGTATAAGAATTTCTAGAAGCAGACAAAGGCAAGTTGGTAGAAACATTCTTTTCTTTATATTCTAGTCATAAAATATTATTTAAAAAATAAAAAAAGATAAGTCTTTTTAAGTCTGATTAAGTCTTCACACACATCTTTAATTTTGTTCTGAAAAGCCTCTTTGGGTTTAGGTGTCCAATTTTTACACAGCCATTTATTCAAATTTGAAGAGCAATTTAAAACCATTTCAACAGTCTGAGGAGCTGACTAGCAAATTTCATGGGCAAATCAGGAAAATTTGCACATCATTGTGAATGATGTGACCAAATTGAAAGAGATAGAGAAGCTAAGTTAATAGCATGTGAAATCATTGATGAAGATGATGTAGGATGTTCTAGAATAAGGGATATTTGATGTAAAGAAGAGAAGAAAATCAAATAGTTAAGATATTTTAATTTCTCTCAGATCATGTCATTCTACTGAGCAAGAACAACAAAGTAAAGTATGCCAATAATCCTATTTAAGAACTTCTCCAGAATATGCTGAAAAGAACTGGCAATCATGCCATGATCATTAGATACGTGTAAGTACAGACTAAAGAAATCAGACTTCAAGTCAGCACCTCATATTTTCAGAAAGGAAATCCCCATTTTCCACTGTGAAATTGCAGTTCATCAAATCTATTTTCTCAAGGACAATGACTGACGCTACCAATATTATATTGCATAAAGGAAAAATGCTGCAATTCCCTTCTCTTCTAAAATTGCCCATGCTGATGTTTTTTAAGCATACAGTTAATTTCTATCTGCAAATTTCTCTATGCCTTTAAATCTATGTCATCATGCATTTCTTCTTATTAACAGATTGATCAAATTAGTGTGACCACTAATCTCATTTGAAATGTGTTATCTTTAGGTTATCAGATGATATCTATCTAAACATCTTCCTCTCTTCTGAAGAGTTAGATTAGATACTATTCACTTTACAATGGGAACTCCAAACATAATCTGTTATTCAGAGACAAAAAACATCCATCAAGTTTATCATCAAGTTTTAATCATTCTAATTTAAGTTACATAATTGTTATTAATAGAATGAATTCCACAGCATCCCTCTACTTTGTCATCCTCAATATCCCTATCTGAGGATAGTTTCTAATTAAAACTGGGAGGTGGCTACATATTTTTCAAGGGTCTCTTAGGTATAATTCAAGTAGTATTTTAACCTAATTCTGAAGTTACTAAACAAACCTCTAAACTTACTGATACTTTGTTAAAAAAATCATTGTGTGTGTGTGTGTGTGTGTGTGTGTGTGTGTGTGTGTGTGTGGTGTGTGACTCTTTTACATTGACAGCTCATATGTCTTTGCTTTTAGCGAAGAGACACAATTTTGTGGACCATATTAGAATGGGGTTTCTGTGAATCCTCATCCTCTTTTTTGTTTTTCTGTCTCTGTGTTCAATGAAATAAATTCAACTTGATGTTTATTCCCAGGTTCATGTGAATTTTGTATATTGATAATCTCATATTTTGTTTTGTTTTCACTGCATATTCCAGAGACAATTTTCTAAGTATGACTGCTTTATTAGGCAAGTGCATTAATCAAAACAGCAATTTTGGACTTTTTTTTAACTGGGGCACAATATCTATGATATGATCTCATTGTCACTTTCTTCCATGTGGCTGATAACAACCAGCCATAACTCGGCCACAGACTTGCCACCATACCACATTATTTCTTTCTTTAGTATATCTTAGCTATGTCTTACTTGGCTATGTATTACAAAATCCAGCCATATTAGCTTCTCTTGATTCTCTCCTCCAAGGATGAGAGGAGGTAATATCATTTATTTTACCTGAAATTGAATTCAAGATATTGTAAAATTCTTCCAGACCAAATATGATTTTCAATATCTTTCTTATTCCCAGATACTAGGAGAAGCAGAAAAAGAAATGGAAATCTTAGGGAGGAAAAAAAAAAAGTAAGATAAAAATTTGAAGTCACATGAAACTATAACAGACATGAGAACAAAAAAACTGCTCTGAGACTTGGTGAACTATTTAAGGGGAAACCCACACATATCTCTCAACAAGCATCAGTGACATTCTAAGAATTCTCAAAACCACACCAGGCACAAATTATTTGGAGAGATCTTATATTTCACAGATTTGCAAAGCATCTTAAGAGTCCTCCAAAAATCTCTGGCATCATTCTCTTCCTGATGACTCAACCCAGATTTAAAAACCATCCAGGAAATCTTTTCTGGATTCATTTTGTAAATAAATTTAGCAAGTTTTTCTAATTATCTCCACCATTATATAGTGTCAGGATCTAAGGTCTAGGATGTATATCCCACTCCAAGAAGGTGTCTGCACCAGACAATGATGCCACACATCATTTCCTTTGCACACTGGATTCTTCAATTTTATTCTGTTGTTTGAAACACATGTTCCTATTATCATTGCTGGTCATTTTACTTATTCGAAGAGAGATTTTGCTACTACTATACTCTGGATTAGTTTCACACTTTCTATTCAGGTGGAAACTTCTGTTTTTCAATTTTTTCTCCCATAAAAGTTTTTGTATCTCTATCCATAAATCAATGCCAATTTTCTAGTCCAATACATTACCAAGTTTATCTGTACCATCATCAAGAAAATGCAATTGTTATTCTCATTATTTTTTTTCCTTTTTATTGAATGCATTGGGGTGACTTGGGTTAATAAAATTATATAAGTTTTAGGTGTATAATTCTATAATAGATCATATGTATATTGTATTGTGTGTTTACCACCCCAAGTCAAGTCTCCTTCCATCATGACTAATGGCTTCCAAGTGTATGAAAAGGCCATTGATTGACACAGATTGAGTTTGCATGCCCATGTGTTCCATGTATCATTTTTTGAGCTGATTAATACTCAAAATGTTGATCTGCTCATTATGTCATTAGAAGTTATATTTTGCTTTAGGAGATACCATTTGAATTGGCATTCCAGATCCTCATTTAATGGCTCTTTTAAAAAATAAAGCTGTCATATAGCCTGAGTCATTTTTTCTTGAGAGTAGAACCAGGGTACATGATTTAGTTAACTGTACTTAAATACAATTAACTAAATTTAATACAGTTAACTAAATACTCCATTAAGATTTGTGCACCTTACAAAGCATTCTCATCAATGAATGGATTTAGAAAATAACCTTTTGCACTGTAGGAAGTTGATCTAGGTGCTAAGTATGTGTACGTGGGCTCATCAGTAAACATCAAGGCATGGTTTGCGTCAGTATTCCCATTAGGCAGGCTATCATGTAGTAAACATAAAACTAGTACAAGACAACAAATATATTAAAGATATTAAGTGACCAAGAAGGGGAGAAAAATATCTAAGCAAAATATGACTGTAGAAAATGAAAACTTAGTGCTATAGTTGAAAACCACTATGGGTATGAAATAATTATACCCATAAGGAGGTTTCTGGAAAGATCATCTAACTAACATAATCACATCTTTGATTTCTCAGGTCACAAATGCTGAGACATTTTCATTGGGAGAAAATTGTTTTCTAAATCCCCTTCTTCAAATTTGAAATTTGAGATGAATTTATTCCTTATCTAAGAATAGATTTTTACTATATTCCCTGTAGACAGCTACATACTAACATCTGTTAAGTGTCAATAAAACTTCATTCAGGACACTTTTTAAATACTGTATCCCTGCTTCTGCTAACTCAGCCCCACGACATCAGGCTTTGAATTGGCTATAACAACTGGGCTCATAAAATCTTACCTTTCAATTGAGAACTAAAATTATAATGAGATATCGCAAAACAACAATGAGGTGCCATCTCACACCTGTCAGACTGGCTATCATCAACAAATCAACAAACGACAAGTGCTGGAGAGGATGTGGAGAAAAAGGAACACTCGTGCACTGCTGGTGGGAATGCAGACTGGTGCAGCCACTATGGAAGACAGTATGGAGTTTCCTCAAAAAACTAAAAATGGAACTCCCATTTGACCCTGTGATCCCACTTCTAGGAATATATCCCCAGAAAACAGACACACCAATCAGACAGGATATATGCACCCCTCTGTTCATAGCAGCACAATTCACCATAGCTAAGATCTGGAAACAGCCTAAGTAAGATATCATAATATATAAGTCATTGAGAACAATCATATATGTTACATTTAGACCATTCCAAAGATCCAGAAAATCAAATAACAAAAACTCAAGCTTTTATCAGGCTATGTGATTTATGCTAATCAGTATTAGAGTTAAAGAAATTAGAAAAAAATTCTATATATTTTATCCAAGTTAATTTTTGAACAATTAGAAATTTTACCCAGAATTTATATTAGGAAATTTTAAATAGAACTTTGAAGCATGGCAGCACACAAAACTGAGTGGCCATTTACTCAATATTGAAACCAATATAAAAACATTTTAGTTGGTCAATAATTCTTTGAATGTTACCCTTGTCAGTTCTATACCTGGAATTTACATGATATTTTAGGGAGAGATGTTTTTAAAAGAGATACAGTGGTTATTCCTCTGATTTTACATTTATTATTTTCTATTGTTTTATAATAAATTTTTCCTTAAAGATCCTATAGAAAAGATTTCAGAGGAGCTTCAAATACATTCACAAATTAAAGAAAGTAAACAAGATAGGTATATTGTATGCAAATCAGGTTATTAATATGGAGATCAGAGTGAAATAAAAAAAAGACTTTTTAAGCAGAAAATCACTATTTTTATAAACATTCAGTGAATTTATCTACCCCACTTTAAAATATATTCGAAACATGTCAACTGAATTGGTATCAAAAGCAAACTCTCTTGTCATATTTGCACCCCCCAACAGAATTAGGAAATGAATCATTTTCTATTCTTTATTTGACCAGACTATTAATAATAACACTAAAATTTATATATTAATTGGCATTTGAAATCTGAAACTTTTTGTGGTTTTGTTCCTTTTGGTAGTATAAAACTATGTGATACAAATAGCTAAGGCAGGACCTGAACTCAGGTTTCATTTGATATTTGAGGCTTCCTCTATGATTGTTATAAAAGTCATGCTTTCCTACTGCTCTGTGAACTATAATACATATCTTATTTTATATAGTAGCTCATGGTGTTAAATGCTCCTATGTGTTAGTCCTGTTAGCTTCCTAAGAATGAGTTTATTTCCCCATGTTTCTCTGTTTATGGGAATAAATTAATCTTCAGAAGTATATTGTAAGAGTAACACATGCTTTGCTCTGGTTTTTGGAAGTGTTTCTTGGGAATTTTTTTTTTGGCCAGTTTTCATCATATACCACCAGTTAAAAACCAAGTTTTACAATAATATCTCAGTTAGGGGTTTCCAACCTGATTGGTTAGTGGTATTTAAACTCTGTCCTGCAGCGAACATAATTCACATTTAGTTTTTTTACTGAATTTACTGCATTGAGATTGGTTAATAAAATATATAGGTTTCAAGGGTACAATTCTATAATATAGCATCTGTGTATTGTATTGTGTGTTCACCAAATTTCATTTTCAAGTGGATGGCTCCATTTTTGACTACAGATTATTTCATTATTGATCAGTTGGTGAACATTTCCAGTTTGGGGCAATCCTATACAATGAAAGGCTAATATGCAAATTGTCCCTTCAGGAGTTTGACCGACCAGGAGTTTGACCACTCGCTATGATGTGCGCTGACCACTAGGGGGTGATGTGGAATGAAGGAAGGCCCTAGCTGACAGTTGGCAGCCAGGGGAAGGAAGGCCCCGATTGGCGCTGATTGCCAGCCAGGCCTAGGGACCCTACCTGTGCACAAATTTCTTGCACTGGGCCTCTAGTTAAGAATAAAAGTGATACAAATATTCATGCAGTTTTTGTGTGAACATTTATTTTATTTCTCTTGAGTAAATATCTACAAGTAGATATGATCAATTGTACATTAGGTGCATTTTAAAATTTTCAAGAAACTGCCAAAAAGGTTTGCACAGTGGATGTACCATTATATAATCTGACCAAGTTCCAGGTGACTCCATATTCTTGCCAACAATGAATATTGTCACCTTTCTCTTTTTTTTGGAAATTTTATTGATGGTTGTATACTGGTTTTTCTCTGTGGTTTTACATTACATCTTTCTCATGTCTAATGAGGTTGCACAATATTTTATTTCTTTTCATTATGTTTAAATCTTCTTTAAGTGCTCACATATTTTTTCCAATTTAAAAATTGGATTGTTTTTATGTTATTTTTCAGTTATGAGAGAAATTTAAACATTTGGACATCAGTCATATCAAATATGTATTTTAAAATATTTTTCCTAATCTGTGGCTTGTCTTTTACTTTACAAAAAAAGTCTTTTGAACAGCAATAATGCTTTTTGTACCCGATATAAAAATCTTTGACAAATCCAGGATAGCAAAAGGGAATTTTTTTTTCATGGAAGTTTCTTGATTTCAGGATTTACATTTATGTCTATGCTTTATTTCTACACAAATTTTTGTATATGGTAACATATATGGTTCAAGTTTCTTTTTCTGTTCTTCAACTTTTTTTTTTTTTTTTTTTTTTGCATATGGAGAGTTAATTGTTCCATCAGCATTTGTTGAAAAAACTAAGCTTTCTCCACTGTGTTGTCTCTATAACTGTGGAAAAACAATTGACCTTATACAAGTGGTTCTATTTTTGGGTCCTATGTTTTTTCATTGATTTATGTGCTATCATTTCATCTGTATCACCCTATTTTTAGTAGTAGCTTTATAGTGACTCTTGGAATTAAGTAGTGTAAGCTTGCTACTTCGTTCTATGTTTCTCAAAATTGCTCTGGCTATTTAAGTACCTTTCTTTTCCACATAAATTTTGTAGTCAGCTTGTCAACTTCTACTAAGTATTCTACTGGGATTTCTTATTGGAACTGTATTAAATATATAGATAAATTTGGAAGAATCAACATCTTAGTATTGAGCATTCCAATCCATTAACATTGCTTTCTCCTATTTATTTAAGTTCTCTTTAATTTCTCTCCTCAATGGTTTGTGGTTTTCTGTATATAAATATTGTATTTATTGTGTTATATTCATATGTGTGTATTTTAAGATTCTCGGAGCAAATATATGATTCTGTTTCTTCTAATTTCAATTTTCAACTGTCCTCTGCTAATATATTTAAATATAATTTTTAAAATAAATGGCTTTATATACTGCAATCTTTTTAGTTCTAGTATCTTTTTTTTAATCCCAGTGCTTTGGGATTTTTGTATGAAGGCAGTATTATTATAATCTACAAATAGAGGTGTTTTGCTTTTACTCCAATACCTATATTAATATTTTCTGCATTATTAGACTGGGTAGGATCTTTTGCATGATGTTAAGTTGAAATAATACAAACTGATAACTTGCTTTGATCTATAATTGTTTCATTGATTTATTATGTATAAGAAAGTCACACTCATTTCTAGCTTTCTGAGTGTTTTTAACAGGAATACATGACAAATTAGGTCAAATGTTTTTTTTGCATCTAGTGAGATCGTCATATTGTTCTCCTTCTGATGACTCCAGCCATAAAAGGGAAATTTTTATGAGATCATCCTTTAGCAAGGAAAGGGAAAGCCTGTCCTCTCCAGTCATCTATGATTGTTGGTTTCCTGAAAGGTCTTTGTCAAAAATAACAAAGTAATTTGATTATTGGGTGCTTTTTATTTATATACCATAACTGAGATATAAAAATTTGAATAAAAGTCAACTTCACCTATACCTAGGATATCCTCTTATTAATCACATCATGTACAATGTTCTACTCTAAAATTGCTGTGTCTGACTTGCTCCAGAAGAAGTTTACTTTGGTTCTTTATCATTTGGAGATACTTCAGTCTAAATAATTCCCCATTATTCCTTCAATACTCCAAGAGTATGCTTCACTTCCTATCTTAGGAACATCTGGGGGCATTTCTTCAATAAGTTAAAACTTTTTTATGCGAGTTTATAGGACTTTGCAGGCCTATGAACATTGTCATTTGTAAGAACCCGTTAGTAAAATATATGCTATGAATTCATGATAAATACTCTCTGCAAACTAAGAATAGAAGAGAACTTTGTCAACTTTATGTGGACATGGACAGGTGTTATAAATATTTTTGTGAAAGGCAAAGATGTCAGTTCTCAGCACATACATGTAAACTTTCCTAGCCAATGCAGTGAAAGATGAAAAAGATTAATTAAAATAGTTAAACTGGGTTATTTCTGTAAAAAATGTTAATAGCCCTGACCAGTGTGGCTCAGTTGGTTGGAACATTATCTCATATACCAATAGGCCATGGGTTTGATTCCCAATCAAAGTACATACCTGGATTGGGGATTTGATCCTTGGTCAAAGTTCAGAGGGGTGCAACTTATTGATTTTTCTCTCTTAGATCGATGTTTCTCTCCCTTTCTCCCTCTCCCTTCCTCTTTCTCTCAAATCAGTAAAATCATATCGTTGGGTGAGGAGTAAAAAAAGAATATGTTACTAAAAGCATGGAAAAGCTACAATCTATACTAATAAAAGGGTAATATGCTAATTAGTCTGGGTCAACTGGACATCTACTGGTCATCCAATCCTCCCTCCCAACAAAGCCACAGTGGCAGGGCCGAGGCGCGGACTGTGAGAGGAATGTCCGCAGGGAGCAGGCCTAAGCCAGCATTTGGATATCCCCTGAGGGGTCCTGGACTGCAAGAAGGCGCAGGCCATGTTGAGGGTCCACCTCAGTGCACGAATTTTGTGCACCAGATCTCTAGTAAATAAATAATATCATGGAAAATTCCAAGATAAAAAGACTATATAAAATTGGTTTCTATATACTAGGAGAAAGAATTTAAAAATTAAATTAATATATTATTTTCAAAGCCTCAGTAAAGGAGAAATCTCTCCATAAATAAGGAATGAATTTAATAAAAGTTGAACAAAGCTTAATGCACTGAAAACTATAAAACATCTTTAATAAATTCAGAAGGACAACTATAACTAGAGGCCCGGTGCACAAAAATTTGTGCACTCAGGGGGGAGGGGGGGTCCCTCAGCCCGGCCTGTGCCCTCTCGCAGTCTGGGACCCCTCGGGAGATAACAACCTGCTGGCTTAGGCCTGCTCCCGGGTGGCAGAGGGCAGGCCCAATCCCTAGGTGCAGCCCCTGGTCGGGCTCAGAGTAGGGCCGACTGGGGAGTTGGGGCGCTGCCCACTGTCTTGCACAGAGCAGGGCAGATTGGGAGGTTGTGATGCCACCCTCAGTCATGCTCAGGGTAGGGACAATTGGGGGGTTGGGGCACCACCTCCTGTCACACTCAAGGCAGGGTCGATGGGGAGGTTGCGGCACCACCCCCTGTCACGCACAGAGCAGGGCCCATCAGGGGGTTAGGGCACCGCCCTCTATCACCCACAGAGCAGGGCTGATCAGGGGGTTGGGGCGCTGCCACTCTTACACTCAGGGCAGGGCCAATGGGGAGGTTATGGCTCTACCCCATCACACACAGAGCAGGGCCTGTGGGGGGGGAGGGTTGTGGAGCTCTCCCCTATCAGGCACAGAGCAGGGCTGCTCAGGGGGTTGGGGCCCCGCCCCCTGTCATACACAGAGCCTCAGGGCGATCAAGGGGTTTGGGCGGTGCCCGCTGTCACGCTGATCCCGGTGCTGGGAGGCATATTACCCTTTTACTATATAGGGTAGAGGCCTGGTGCATGGGTGGGGCTGGCTGGTTCGCCCTGAAGGGTGTCCTGGATCAGGGTGGGGGTCCCCACTGGGGTGCCTGGCCAGTCTGGGTGAGGGGCTGAGGGCTGTTTTCAGGCTGGGAGTGACTGAAGTTCCCAACCACTCCTTTTTTTCTTTTTTTTTTCTTTTTTTATTCTGGGCCAGCTTTAGCTTGAGGCTTGGCTCCAGCTCTTAGGCCTCTGCGGCTGAAAGTAGGTTTCTGGCCTTTGCTTACAATGTTGCAAATCTGCTGGCTGAAGTCCAATTACCATGTTTCTCTTTTATTAGTGTAGATAATAAAAGTGTAATATGCTAGTTAGACTGGACAGCCTAACAACCTTCCGAGGTCCTTCCAGACTACCTTCTGGATGAAGCTGCATCTGTGAGGGCCAAGGTAGCCACCACGGCTGCAATGGCCGAGCCCCTTGCATGAATTTCATGCATTGGGCCTTTAGTAAATAAATAAGAAGGCAAACAATGTTCTTGGATTGAATCATTATTGTTAAAATGCCAGTTTTCTCTGAAATTACTCAGATTAACCACAGTCTCAATCAGAATCCCAGCAGCCTTTCTTATATAAGAATTGACAAGCTGATTCTAAAATTTCATGGAAATGCAAAGAAGCTAGAATAAAGTAATTTTGAAAGGAAATTGAATAACTTAAATTTCTTGATCTCAGAACACTTTAAAACTAATACAGCATATGCAATGTGAAATTGGTATAAAGATAAAAAGAGATTTATAAAACAAAATAAAGAATACATACATACATAGAAAAATTGATAAGTTGAATTTTATCAATAATAAAACCTTCTATTTCAACAACACCATTCTGTTTAAATAACACAAACATGGTGTGGAACAAAATATATATACACTATATATGTATCAAAGTACTTGAATCAAAAATATGTAAAGAAATATAGCTCTATAAAAAAACTTATAAAGCTATTAAAAATTCTTGAGGATATCTGTAAAGTCATAGTCTCCCTAAAATGTTATTAAGTAATTACTTATTATTAGCTATATTTTAACTGTTACCATTTTAATACCTGCTAGTTCATTAAGTATAAAAGTTACAATGCCATTTTTATATACATTTTTTTAATTAAAAATTAAGTAAATATTTTCCCTTTTTTGTTATCTAATTATTTCTTCCTTATTGTTTAGACCTTTTGGAGCAAATTACTTTTAATAGATATGTCTGGGGTCTGCATCTTGAAAAGAATGTTTGCTTTAATAAATCTAACAAAATTCAAAAGCATGCCTTACTGAAAGTTAAGTAACTGAAATAAGTAATAAAATGAAAGTGAAATTAGTTACTTGAAAGTGAAATGTATGATAGCCATTTGCACAGGGTTTTCAGTTAAATGCCCATTAGAATAAGTAAAACATTCCATGCTATTAATTTTTTACCTTATCATTTGGACATAATGACATAATTGATAAACTTGTACAAAACTTAGCCCAAGACATTGGGTTTTAACCTGAAGTTCAGCTATAGCAGTAAGATAGTTGTGTGCTAAGATAGGTCATGTGTTAGAAAGATCAGTTATGTTCTGGATCAGAATAGGTTGCTACCTGGTAAATCAAATTTAGGTGAGCCAGATTCAAAAAGTAAGGTGCCATTTTATATGGGTTATATATAAAAAATTGAACTGTCAAATCAGTGAGTACATTAGGAATAAGTTATCTGATTCTTTTGATGGTATCACGGGAAGAAGATTATTTTCAATTGTTTTCTCTCTTATTTCAAGCCATTGAGATATAAGCTTTATAATTAAAATAGTTAAGTATATGCCTTAGGCTTGATGGAGATGGGGTGGGGGAAAAGGAGTTGGAATAAAAAAACTTGCTGTTTTGGACTTTATATGGATCTTCACCTTTCTATCTGATGTACCAAATTTGAGTGTTGACAGGATAATACTCTTCTTCACTTAATGTTTTGAGTCTCTTATCACATCATATCCTTACCCAGACATTTATGTTACAGTCCCTGGAGATGATGATGGGGACGAATATTTTACCTAAGAATTTTCTATGTGGCCTTGTAATAGACAGAAAAGTGTATTTTAAATTTTTATTATGCATTTTATACATGCATTCTATTGAGACATGAGTACACATAAATATATTAGTATGTAGCCTTGTACTAATGAGTGAATATTTTATTCCAGGAAAATAATCCTGGATTTTCAGTACAGTGTACTAATGAAATAAAGGTAACAAAATGATAAAACAAGAATGAGCTGGTCTCCTAGCAACTTGTTTTGCTTTTATTTTTGCTTTTTAAATATGTTTTTATTGATTTCAGAGAGAAAGGGGGAGGGAGAGAGAGATAGAAACATAAATGATGAAAATAATTGATTGGCTGAATTTCTGCACGCCCCTCCTGGGGAACAGCCTGCAACCTGGGTACGTGTGCTTGACCGGAATCGAACCTGGGACCCTTCCATCTACAGGTTGAGGCTCTGTCCACTGAGCCAAACTGGCTAGGGCGCAACTTGTTTTTTGAATAATATATAAATATGATTCCTTATTAACATCCTAATCCCTATAAATAAAAAGCCAATAAAAGTTGCAGTGATTGCAGCTGCTTCAGATAAATTATTATTATTTTTGCAATAAATCCAGTCAATGACTGGTTTTACCATATACCTTTAGCTTATTAACAATTGAAAGTACTACATTTTCATTTAATTGTGTGACTAGTTGGATAGAAGTTATATTAAGTTGTTGCATTCTAAATTGACACAAAATGTGTAATTTACAAAATAATCACAGATTAGGGGGCAAAGCTATAGAGACATATGACATTTCCAATACAAAATATCACCATTGTAGTTTCTTCTGGGCATCCTCTGAATCTGGTTACTTTATCAATAAGATTACACTTTAAAAAAGAGGCTGGTCAGTGAGGCTGCAAATATATGTACTGTTCCTCACTCATATTGGCACACATTATTAGTGCCCTTATGGTGACAATTGTTTTTTGATTTATAAAAATCTCTTCTTAAATTGCATGTTTATTATTGTGTTTAAACTGGGAAAGTCTGTCACATGGATTAGAAGAAGGAAAATAATGTTGAATGCTCAGATGCTTTCTTGTCCTAGCAGTTGAACAGAAAATAAGACAACCCCTATTTATCAATAGGACTTACACTTTGTGACTAAAATGTTTACACACTCCCAGCATCTCCAGCTTCCACGCCATCAGCAGCCTTCTAAAAAGTCAAATGTTCTAAAGCAGTGGTTCCCAAACTTATTTGGCCTACCGCCCCCTTTCCAGAAAAAATATTACTCAGCGCCCCCTGGAAATTAATTTTTTAAAAATTTTAATAGCAATTAAACAAAAAGATATATGCCCCCAAATGCACCTGTGGCCATCACCGCCCCCCCCCCATAGCTGCAGCGCCCACCAGGGGGCGGTAGCGCCCACTTTGGGAATCACTGTTCTAAAGTCTCAAAGTATTTTCATTGATAGGGACTGGAGATAACAATATGTCTGAGGGTGTATATTTTAGACAACATTAGCAAGTCAAAAGATGAAGTTAATACAATTCTGTAAGTTCATTTATTTTTATGCCATGAATATATCACATGAACATGAGAGTTATTGTGTTGATATTAATGAAAGAAAGGGAGTGTTGACATATGGACAATACAATATCGACATTTGAATTTTCTCAGAAAATTTAAATTTAAATTTCTAAACCTCTATTAATCTATCATTTAAATACTTTGTTAATCTTAATAGCCAATATATGGATTTCACTTTGCGGGAAATTTTACTTATGTAGAAAATAGAAGCAAGTTAACTGGGTTAGGTCTTCTTCAGATTTCTTACTTTTTCAAGAGTGAGTCCATCAAATTCCAAAGTATACTATATTTAAAAAAAATAGTAGATGAGCCAGATAGACTTTTTTCCACAGTATAAATTCACCATTAACATTAAACTATTATTATCAAAATGTTATTATCTTGTAATATATTAAAACATATATGAGCAATATCATAACTCAGAAGCTTCCCAAATTAAACAAAAGGGATATATAGATATATATATATATATATATATATATATATATATATATATATATATATATATATAATATCCTTTTTGTGTGCAACTCAGCTGAAAAATAATTTTTCTTTTGAAAAATTCATCATTGGGAGCCCTAATCCAAGCCAGAATCAGAAATGATTCAACTAGTAATTGACAAAACAGGAATTTGAACCCAGATCTAATTGATTCTGATACTCTTGTATACTGCCTCTTAAAATATGCTACACATCAGCAAAATATGATAACTAAAGTTTTAATGTTTTAAGAAGTCCACAATGATTTAACAGCAATAATTTAAAACAGACTATATTATTAATATATTCTTTCTTATTTGATTTTAGACAAAAAGTCTTCAACAGAAATTGTGATGCTGACAATATAGCTTAAATTTAAATAGAATATGTTCAAGTAGACTAACTTAATGCTCACATCTGGCATTTTATCAACTTTTTCATATTTTTTGATTTTGTACATAGAGCAACAGAGTGAAGTGCCTTCTGTAAGAATGAATCGTCTGAAATTATTGTTCTTATAGGTCAAAACGGTCAAATAGAGACAATTTTATATAATTCAACCTAATACAATTCAAGTTTTATTAAAAAAGCAAAGGAGACTCACAAATCATCAGTGAGTTGGTTGAGTTCATACAAGTAGGGAGAAGCAGATCTGTAAGCCAGGTCTTTTGAATGTCAAGTTCAATGCAGTTTTCACTGCATTATGGCTGTCTTTAGTGATGATAGGTCGTTCTGATGATGAAACAATATTTTTCAGTGCACTCCATGTCTAGTGTTTTATATTTGATCTACTGTAAAATTGCCCTTCTCACTGATTTATTACCCACTTGTTTTGAGTTGTGGCCACAGATAGGAATATGGAAATAACAGCTTCTTTTGGGAACTGAAGCAGGGAAAATTGAAACGAATAGGTAACTGACAAAACAGAATCTGTGGTAATAGTTCAGATACAGATTTTTTTTCATTAAAATGATTTGTAGTGTCCATAAATAATGTATGGGTCATGTTTTACCATAAATATTTGACACACGGAATCTATGCCTTTGAAAAAATTCTTAAACTTATCAAAGTTTAAAGTTGTATTTGATTTCTCTCATGGATTATAAGAACCTTCTTACAAATGAGAAGGTTAATACTTATATAGCTCCATATATTCTTTAGAAATAAATGTTTAATGATATTTAAGAAAGAACAAAACAAACATCTGTCCATAGTGTATTTTTATATGCTCGAAATCAAGCATGTCAAACTCAAAGGCTAGCACGGGCCAAATAAATAAGGTTTAAGTTTATGTGGGCCGCAAAAAAAAACAAAAGCTTCAATTTTCATAGAAACGTAGGTTTATTTCGATAAATAGTCTCTGCAAACTAGTAATAGAAGAGAACATGCTGAATACAAAGGGCTTAAATAAATTAGTTAACATAAAATAATAGAACATTTTAATAGAAATTAATATTTTTTTCTTGAACAGTAACTTAGCAGACACTGAATAACAGCACAAACTAATAAACATAATGCAAATATGCCTATTTTTCTTGTTCTCCAAAAGCAAAATATTTCCTGTTGCTCACTCCAAACAAGTCAGTCCAAGACTAATGATGTGGCAACTGGCTGCTAAAATATTCGCTGCTGGTATTAGTGGAGAGAAATGCTGTGCCTGCACATAAGGCGTGTAAGGGTATGAATGCAACACGATTATAGTAATCAGTCATTAGCGAACATTGTGTTTGTTATTAATAATTATGTATAACAGGATATTGTAAAAATTAAATTACAAAATTTTTATTAAAACGTTTCTTACATACTGTTATATTGGCTGGGCCGCAAAAATATTCTTTGTAGGCTGCATACAGCCTGCAGCCTGTGAGTTTGACGTGATTGTTCTAAATTGTAAGAATAATTTGTTCTTACATAAATTCCATGTGAATATTCTCAAATATTGATTTGGATCAGTATATGTAAAAATAAATTACAAATATTTGTTAGAAGTGTTTATAATGCAATAATCATGAATATTTTATAAAATGTTGAAATAAAGGTAGTGTGCAATATGCTATCTCTCTCCATCTACTATGTTGACAATGTCATATTTTCTATTACATTTTTATAAATCTAAATATATTTTTGAATATCTCCCTCTTTTAGAAAAAAATGAATACAAATATGCAAATGTACACAGAGAACATTACAATCTTCCTTGAGCCCACGTGTCCTTCTTATTATCCCATTTATGAATAGTTTCCAACTAAAACTAGTTACTTACTAGTATCAATCAATCGCATTCAGAATTTTGAAGTAATTTCTTCATTTCCTTCATATTGCAACTACTCACACCATTCTGTATCAATGTCTTTCACCAAAATTAATTATTTCCCTATCTTCCTTTTCCATTCAGAAAGCTTTTGAGATTGCTTATTTCTTGGTCTCTAAAAAATACACACTAATGATTCTCAGTGTATATTTTGACATATTTATTGGGCTGCTCATTCAGAGGACATTTACTTATAGATTTGTATCCATCACTATCAGTGATTTTTGTGTATCCTGTTTTTAGTTATTTATTACTCATGGTTTTATGTGTTGTCATATTTTTACAAGAATTAGTCAAATGTAGAACCTCTGAATTGATGTATTTTTCCAATAACTGCTGTCCGATTTCTTTCTTTTTTCTATTCTTTGGAATATTTTTTTAACTATGGCTAACAACTCTTACATAGTTTTATGTTTTATAATCATACTAAGGGCCCGGTGCACAAAATTCGTGCACTGGGTGTGTGTGTGGGGGGGGGGGAGTGTCCCTCAGCCCAGCCTGCCCCCTCTCACATACTGGGAGCCCTCAGGCGTTGACCCCCATCACCCTCCAATCACAGGATCGGCCCCTTGTCCAGGCCTGACGCCTCTGACAAAGGCGTCAGACCTGGGCAGGGGACCCTCATTTCCCCCCATCACTGGTTCTGCCTCCAGCCCAGGCCTGATTCCTCGGCCAGAGGCGTAGACCCCCATCACCCTCCGATTGCCTGATCGGCCCCTTGCCCACCAGAGGTGTCAGGCTTGGACAGGGGACCCCCATCTCCCCCCGATCACTGGCTCTGGCCCCCGCCCAGGCCTGAGGCCTCTGGCCCAGGAATCATGCCTGGGCAGGGGACCCCCATCTCCCTCTGATCACTTGCTCCACCCCCCGCCCAAGCCGGACGCCTCTGACCCAGGCTTCAGGCCTGGGCAAGGGGACCATCATATCCCCCCAATCCCCGGCTCTGCCCCCCATCCAGGCCTGATGCCTCAGCCAGAGGAGTTGACCCTCATCACCCTCCAATCACCAATCACCAGATAGTCCCCTTGACCAGGCCTGAGGCCTCCGGCAGAGGTGTCAGGCCTGGGCAGCGGACCCCCAGCTCCCCGCGGTTGCAGGCTCCGCCCCTGCCCAGGCCTAACGCCTCTGGCTGAGGCGTCCGGCTCGGGCAGCAGGGACCCGCAGCGGCAGCGGCCCCGGGATCGTGGGCTCCGCTTTAGGCCCAGGCAAGGGACCCCTAGCTCCCGGGACTGCCAGCTTCGACCGTGCCCAGCTCCCATCGCTGGCTCCACCCCTACTTCCTGCTATCACTGGCCAGGGCGGCAAAGGCACCTGATTCTCTGATCATGGCCGGGGGGCAGGGCAAAGGCGGCCCCAGGGCCGCCTTTGCCCTGCCCCCCAGCTCTTAGCTCCCCCCTGGGTTTCTGATCACTGTCAGTGGCAGGGGGCTTCTTCCTGCTTTCCCTTTCACCTCCCTGCATTGTGCCTACATATGCAAATTAACTGCCATCTTGTTGGCAGTTAACTGCCAATCTTAGTTGGTAGTTAATTTGCATATAGCCCTGATTAGCCAATGAAAAGGGTATCGTCGTACGCCAATTACCATTTTTCTCTTTTATTAGATAGGATTATTCCATTTACTATTCATTTTTGTCATAGTATTCTATTCTTGCATCATATCCTTAATATTTTTAATAAGATATCTAAAGATTATAGAATATTTTCTGAAGTTCATTTTTAATTTATTTTTCACACTTTTCTGCATGATCTCTGTTTTATTTGATTTATGGTGTTTTGTTTTGTTTTTCCTATTAGTCTGTTAATTTTGCTTTCTCATATGCTGAACACTTGAAAATGTGGTTTCATTGGCACCTCAGTGTGCATGGCTTGAAACTACCTCTTAAGAAATCTTTACAAGGAAATTAGATGATTCGCGATGTTTTTATTTTTTTATTGATTTCAGAGAGCAAGGGAGAGGGAGAGAGAGATAGAAACATCAATGATGAGAGAGAATCATTGATCGGCTGTCTCCTGCACACCCCCAATTGGGGATCAAGCCTGCAACTCAAGCATGTGCTCTTGATAGGAATCAAACCCAGGACCCCTCAGTCTGCAAGCAGATGCTCTATCCACTGAGCAAACCAGCTAGGGTGATTAGCCATCTTTTGTAAAAATGGATCACCAAAAATCTTCAGTAGGTCACATTTTCAGGTTGGTTTACTTTCTTAAGAGTAATTACCTTGCTGTCTGGTCTCAGGGTATTTTAGAAACTTTACCTGTGAGGTGAGTAAGAGATATATCTTAAGTTCTATTGAACATTACCCATAGTGCCAGTCAAAATAGTTATTGCCCTGAGTTGAGTATGGGATGGAAATATTGATCGAATAGGGGAATGTGGAAATTATCTGAGGTTATGGAAATATTCAATATCTTGATGTAAGTGTAAGTTTGGAGTCTGTATAGATATGTAAAAATTTTTTAGTTGCATATTTAAGTTTTATGCAAATTATTGTAGGAAAATTAAATTTGTAGAAAAGTAAATAAATATTATTAAGAAGTTTCAGGATTTACTTTATTGAGGATATTCAGAGCAATCCAGATAATGTGATTTCAATCCCCAGTATAGAAATTCCTTATGGCAGAGTGTCCAGGCTCAGTGTAAAAGAATTCACCTCACAAAATATTATCATTATCAAAAATATATCTTTGGCCTCAGGAATTCCAAAGCAGGAGTTGGTCTATGCTATTTTAGTCATATCTTCATGAACACATAGCAAATATCATCTTCAAACAAAAGAAATGAAGGTATTTTGAAATAGTATTAATGAGAATATTTACTTTCAACTTAATTAAAATTAATGGACTAAATGTAATTCTTGATGAATACTATACAATTTGTTTATTTTCTTAAGGCTTAAAAGCTGAACGATATCTTCATGTCTTTCTAAGCTTTCATATTGCTCCCTGCTGGGTGCGTGAAGTTATGAATGAAAATTAGAATATTAAAACAGATAAGTAATTGAATTATTTCTGTGATTTAAAAAATGCTTTGGTGATCCCTGCCTTGGCTCAGTGGTTGAGCATTGACCTATGAACCAGGACGTCATGGTTTGGTTTGATTCCTGGTCCAGGGCACACGCTAGCATTGTGGTCTCAATCCCCAGTGTGGGGTGTGCAGGAGGCAGCTGATCAATGATTCTCTCTCATCATTGAAGTTACTATTGTTCTCTCTCTCTTTCCTCCTCTCTAAAAATAAATAAAAATATATTTTAAAAAAATAAAATACTTTGGTGATGTTTCAATGATTGTTATTATACAAAATAAATTATAAATGTATTGTGAAAATATTACTGCAATTCCATATTTGCTTCACTAACAATCATTTTTTGGCATCAATGCTTAAAACATCTGTAGACTTACTCAAAATAAAACATAGATTCAAATGTATTCATAGAACAAGCATAAATCAAATTCATGGGATTTTAAGTTTTAGTATTTTTATTAACATTATCCTGAATAAATACACTAGGTTTCTAGAGCAGAAAAGATTGTTACTATTTACTTAGAGCAAAGACTGTCTGTGTGGTTGCCCTGTGTTCTGATTCTTACTTCTAGCATGATGTGATAGAATACAGGTATTGCCCTACACAGAAAGGTTCTGCACTGAAAGTAAGGAGGCACTTCAAAGTGATTTTTCTCTGCATATATAAAGAATCAGCTGTTCCTCCTCCCACCTAAAGATGTTTCCTTTGAAACATAATTGAATGCTATGTCCTTTCCTTATTCTGTGTCTTTATTATAAAAATAAATCTCTTGAAGGGAAAAATAGGATCAGAGTTACCAACTTTGCAACTCAAGAATATAATCAAAGTGTTTCATCGCTCTTTGGAATATAAATATAGATTTCTGTGGAGGTAATATCTTTGGATTTGTCCCACCAAGTGTTAGAAATGTTTTCAATGATGTTTCAGCAATGAGGAGGCAAGGCAAATTTACTCCTGCACAGTGGGTGCTGTTGCCAGCTGGAAATCATGGGCAAAGCACACCCAACGGGAAGTCCGTTCATGTTTTATTTCGATGCTGGTCTCCCCCCCTCACTCTGAATTCTGACTTCATTGGTCAGGGCTCAGAGCTTGGGTTCCCATTATTATGCTATTGGCTAATTCAGAGGAAGGGGAGGGGTAAGACAGAACCTAAGATGGCAGCCCCCTGAGAATCTGAAGGTCATGTCAAAATGGCGGGACCTACGGTGGCAGCGAGCTCTTCTTCGACAGAAAAGAACCATGGTTCACTCTCACATAAAAATCAATTATAAATTATCTCCAAAGACTTATTTTTAGCAGAAATAAAACATTTCAGAATGAATTGCTCAGAAAGCCCTATTAGTGAAGAAATATAAAATTAAATTTTCTATAGCTGTACAGATTTTTAAAGGAAAGTTATATAGCCATGAGTAAAGAATAGATTTTTATGAAGAAAAACAATTTTAATTTTATGAGTCCAGTCCTAGTCATAGCATTAAGTAATTTTAGGATAAACAGGTAGTAGAAAGAATAGTGCTAATACCATCATAATTAGATTTTTAGATTCCAGTTTATAATTAACCATTTGTCCTTGAAAACAATGTTGGTATTTAGTGAGGCATGATTTATATCATTGAAATTTAATCCATAGACAAATTACCTTAGACCAATGCAGACAGTTGGGGAGGGGAGGGGGCATGAAACTAGGTTTCTCATGTGTCATTCAATGTCCTTTTCACTACATCATGTTTCTCTGAAGAAATTAACATGGAATCTCCTAATTGGTCCCGTATGTTTAAAAGATAGATGATAGATATATAGATGATGATGATGCTATAGATAATGATGATGATAGATAGATGGTAGAATAACAGGCAGATTATAGATAGAGACAGAGAAACAGAGATACAGAGGGAAACATTATTAAAAACAAAATCTCCCAACTCAGAAATCCTTTTCACAAAGTAGTAGAGGGGGAGAAAACAACACGTTAATTATTATTGAATGAGCATTAAAGCAGATTCTGATGTGCATCCCAGGCAATAGACTAAGAGGTTGCAAAGACAAAAAGAAACCCAACCCTTTTATATAACCAAGCAGATACAACCTACTACATACCCTTTCCTTCACTTAAACAATGACTAGTCCCTCCTTGGGTGCAGGGACTCCAAAGCATCTGTTGTCAAATGTAGTTTATCCCAATTGGTATGTTAATTGTCATTAGACAAAAGAAATATAAATCCTATCTTAATGAGAGCAGTTTGCAAATTGGAACAAGCTGTGCACTGACACTAGAATCTTGGAGGTATGGTGTGATCTTCCTCGATGTTTCCATTTCAAATAAATGGAGCCCAAATTCTTGAGAAAGAACTTCCTGAGTCACAAAGCTGGCAAAAGTTTTATTTAGTTACTTCATTTCCTCTTTAAAAATAAAAACCACTTTAGTTTTCTTTTCTTTATTGAATATATTGAGGTGACACTGATTAACAAAAGTCAAAATTATACAGGTTTCAGGTGTACAGTTCTACAACACATCATCTGTATGCTGTTGTGTGTTCACCACCCCAAGTCAAATCTCCTTTCATTACCATTTATTCCCCCTGTATCCTCCTTCCCTCTCCCTCCCAGCTTCTCCCTGGCAATCAGTGTAAATTCATCCTCATGCTAAAAAGACATTTTGAGATGGCCAATTTTTCTCTTCTACACTTATGAGAGCAGATTAATTCTTTGGGAATCAATTATTTGATACTGTATTTATTAAACAAGTGTTATGCTTAAAATTAATTTTTAAATTTTAGTTACCTTTAAACATTAATTTCCACAAAGGTGAACTTTAATAACATTGCTAGCAGACAGTCTCTTATGTTTATAAAAATGTAAACATAAAGAAACAGTAACTTAAGTGTAGGTAAGATGTGAAATTGGTTTTATTGTTATAGTTTTCTTTAATGAATACGTTTTACATTAAAAGAGAAGTAGAATTCTAGCTCTAATACTTGCTAGCTGAATGGTCCTGGAAAAAGCCTTTGAGCATCCATGTTACCATCTGTAGAATCCACATTTTTTAGGGTCATTTTAATATTTATATGAGATGGTATATATAAAGTTTCTGTAAAGTACCTACATTTAAAAATCTTATTTAATAATTTTAGTTAGCATCAAAGTATTTGCTCACACATTAACAATTTTAATATCAAGAAACTTGGAAATTGATTTTCCATTTTTTCAGGAGAAGAAATTGAAGTTCAGGCAGCCTAAATACTTACTTTATAAACCCTTATTGTGCATGTAGCAAATCTGAGATTTAACATTGTCTTTTAAGTGAAACTGCATTTGTTATTCTGCTACTCTGGGCTGCCTTCATCCTAATTACACGTATCTTTCACTCTGCACCTATAAATGCCAGGCTTTACTTCATTCCCATAAGAGATAATTACATTCTTATGATATTCATACAGCTTTCATCCTTTTGACTCCCAGGTATCTTGAAATGGATTTGATGTGACTAGTACCCAAAGATGCCCAGAGCTCTATTGATACACAGAAAAAGGAGACTGAGTGTTTTTATAGGAAAAAAATTAAATGTTGCTTATTAGTTTGGCTTTATAAACCACAACCCTGGTAAATATTTTAAGTTTTAAAATATTTTTCTAATGTTATTTAAGAAGATTAACATGTTTATTCAACAACTCTAAAAACTTCTTTTCATGTGTCTTCCACCCTCCTCTGCTTTCCCCCTCAAATCCAAAACAGTGAAATAACCAAAATAGAGTTGAGACATACAGTACTTTAATCATTAAAATGCACTATTTATATATCAAGAACCAGCAGAAAGAAGTCCAAAATATAATCATTAGAATTAAATTTATGTATTATCCACAGATATCGTCAATGTTTTCTGATAATTAAGGATACAATAATTCAAGATGCAATTTTGATATAGTTATGTGTGAAAGTTGCCTTTTTACATCTCCATGTAATCATAGCAATAAATTGAGAAAAAATGTCACCCAGAGATATATCACCCATTTATGCAGAAGTCAGAAATCTGTGTTAATTTTAAGCATTTCTAACTTATTTGAACTACTAATGTTAAGATAATTTAATGTATTTTTCACTACTCTGAAAATTATGAGGCATTGCCATAAAAAGGCCATTCTACATGATGTATAATTAATACATAACTATGTTTATAATTTGTGATGGTATAAAAAATGCCACTCAAGAAGTTTCCAGAGAGCAGACATTTGTACAAGGCTAAAGAAGATTCTCTCTTCTCCTGCACTTATTCCTTGATTTTAACTTCCACACCAGGAAAGGAGCCTATTAATGGACAATATAGTACCAGAGTTTTACTTGACCAGAGATGGGGATAATTATTTTTAAGTAAATGTTTAGTCTAGAGGTAGTTCTGTCTAAAGACTCTCATGGAGGGCTGTCAATATGTGCATTAATAGATGTCATGATGTAATCTTATTTCATGCTTCCCTTGTATTCTTTAATGATAGACCTAGAATCCCAGAGGAAAAAGAGAATCCAGGATCAGATCAAGTGGAATTTGGAGGGAGGCAAACTAAGTAAAAGACTTTCCCAAATCCAGTTGACATTATTTAAAATGAACTGAAAACTTGACCATGAAAAAGAAGGAGTTTTGCGACAGGGTCGATGGACCTGGAGATTATTATGCTAAATGAAATAACCAGTCAGAGAAAGACAAACACCATATTATCTCACTTATATGTGGACTCTAATGAGCAAAATAAACAGATGAGAAAACAGAACCAGACACATGAATATGGGTCAGAAGGGTAGGGATAGGAGGGACTGGAAGAAAGAAGCTGAAGAAATTAGCCAAAGAACATTCAAGCATAGCCAATGGATAGGGGACAAGAGTGTGGTGATGGCCAGACAGAGGGAGTGAGAACTGGGTGGAGGAGGGTAAGTGGAGGGGGGAGGAAATGGGGAATCTATGATAGTGTCAACAATAAAAATAAAATAAGAATTAAATTAAATATTGGTAGAAACAACTAAATATAGTTAGGTTAGGATTCATGATTCCTTAGAAAGTAATGCCCAGAACACAAGCTTTTGTTATTAAGATAATGGTGGATAACAACCTATTACCCATTGGTAATAAGTGGGATGGGAGAGGCTCACTCAGTACAAGACAAATACTATAAAAAAAAAATGTATCAATTATGTAGGCTGCAAGTACTTATAGCTGGTTCACCTATCTTTATATTAATCTATTATCAATATTGTGTTCTCATTAGTAATAAACTGTACCCATAAGCCCTTTCAAATGATATAGATAGGACATAACAAATATATGTTAAACAAAACAAAACTATCACTGATGAAAGTCTTTCTGAAATAAAGGGTTTATTGAGCCAAAATTCTAGCCAGAAGGACTAGGACCTGGGGCATGTAGTCTAAACCACCAGTAGCAGGGCTAAGTGGAGAAGGCAACATGTCCATCATCACCATCCTGGAATTGATGACCTTTTATACATTACTAGAGGCCTGGTGCACAAAAATTTGTGCACTAGGGGGTGGGGGTCGCTCATCCCGGCCTGTGCCCTCTCGCAGTCTGGGACCCCTCAGGGGTGACCACTTGCTGGCTTAGGCCTTACTGATCCCCAGGGGATTGGGCCTAAGATGGCAATCAGACATCCCTCTGGCAGCCCGGCAGCCCTCGGGGGATGTCCACTTGCCAGCGGGGAGCAGACCTAAGCTGCAGTCGGACATCCTTAGCGCTGCTGAGGAGGCGGGAGAGGCTCCCACCACCACCGCTGTACTGGCAGCCATTAGCCTGGCTTGTGGCTGAGCAGAGCTCTCCCTGTGAGAGCGCACTGACCACCAGGGGCCAGTTCCTGCATTGAGCATCTGCCCCCTAGTGGTCTGGGTGTATCACAGTGACCAGTCATTCCCAGTCCTTCTGCTGTTAGGGTCAGTTTGCATATTACCCTTTTACTATATAGGATAGAGGCCTGGTGCATGGGTGGGGGCCGGCTGGTTTGCCCTAAAGGGTGTCCCAGATCAGGGTGGGGGTCCCGCTTGGGTGCCTGGCCAGCCTGGATGATAGGCTGATGGCTGTTTGCAGCTGGTCATACCCCCTTCAGGGTGGGGATCCCCACTGGGGTGCCTGGCCAGTCTGGGTGAGGGGCTGAGGGCCATTTTCAGGCTGGTGGGCGACTGCAGCTCCCAGCCTCTTTTTTTTTTTATTCTGGGATTTATTTACCTTCTATAACTGTCACTGGAGCTGAGAGCCAGCTCCAGCTCTGAGGCCCGGTTCCAGCTCCGAGGCCGTGGCTGGCTGAAAGCAGGTATCTGGGGTTTGTTTAGTTTCTATAATTGAAACCTTGTTGCTTCCGGAGCTCAGAGCTGGGCCACGGCAGGCGGGGAACCTTGGCTTCCTCCATCACTGGAGCAAGCAAACCTCCTGTTTGCTTCAGCTGTGTGGCTGCTGGCCGCCATCTTTGTTGGCAGTTAATTTGCATATCCTGATGATTAGCTAATGGGAAGCATAGCGGAGGTATGGTCAATTACCATGTTTGTCTATTATTAGATAGGATGTTTTGGAAAGAGGGATGTAAGTTGTTTTGAAAGAATTTACATTAGCCACAGATAAGGGCAAGAGCGGGGTGAAGCAGCAGCAGTTGTAAGGATAGGTGCTGTCTGCATGGAAGAACTATTTACTATTTTAGACTAGTGGTGGCAACAATCCTAAAAGTTGATGCATAAACAGCATGCTGTGTTCTCTGGTGGTTGATACAGAAGTTGATTCAAAGCTCCAACCTACATTCAAGGATGAGAGTAGTCTTTTGTTTTTTGGCCCACAGCTGTTAAATGGTTAATTACTCATCTCTCTTTCCCTCTCTGGCCTGCTGTAATTTAATTTAGCACATCTTAGAATTGTTATCTTATCAGGCATTATATATAACTCCAGTTATTATGTGTCACCTATTCTACTAAATGTTTTATATATGGATATGAATTCATTAAATTCTTGTAGTATTATTTTCAATCCACTGTTTTACAAAGGAGGGAAAGTGTTAACTTCCCCCAAATTATACAGCTAGTAAAAGGTAGAGCCAATCTTCAAACTCAGGCTCTAAACTTATAATGAACTTATAAAAACTTTTGGGCTTTTCTCATTAGCACTCTCAACCTCAGTACAAGAATAGTTACCATCAATGATCAGAGTTCATATAAATGAAATAGAGTTCTCCTCATTCTGTCCTAAGGGGAACAGAAGGTAGCCTTACTAGGTGTGCAGAGTCCCTAAGTGTATTTAAAAATCACAGTGTTGTAGGGCGTTCATTCCTAAGGGGTTTTGTTTAACCTTAAGCTTCAGAGCCAGTGAAGCTTCCTTAGGTTAGTGCTAAAAATAATCCTGCCAATATCATGGGCCAAACAGGGAGAAGTAAGATTGGAATATTTTTCAAACTACAGGTCAAGATTTTTTTCCATTTTTAAAGTTACAAGTAAATTCTTACATAAAATCAGCTTATCTTTGAAGTATGCACTAGAGATTATGCTTTTCAAAATTCACTGAGAAGAAATGCCCTTCCCATTAGTGTTCTATATCTATCTTGATGAATTTAACATTTGGCTGTTCTCTGATACATGTACAGAAATGGGGTTAGTATTGACTCACGGAGCAAGGTTGTACAATTCCACAAATAACACCAGTTACTAACATATGATCACATTGAGGTAATTATAATAGTGCAGCATTATCTAGTTTAATGTAATTTTGTAATGGAAACCAAGTATGCTGCTTCAAGTGTAGATTGTGTATTTTAAGATAAAATTGAACTTGTTCTAAGAACATCAATATATTTCAAAAATTTTTTTCTATTATAATGGCAAATTATAATCTTGACATCTGTAGAATAGTTCAAATACTCAGACATCTCTCAAAGGTATTGTGAGCTAAAATAATTCCATATTCACCTATATTCATTTTCTCTATTACAATTGAGGAAAATAGAATAAATATAGAAATACGTTTTATAATTGATTTCCAAATTTTATAATGGTGTCTTCTTTAAAATGAAATAGGGCCTTGGCCTGTTTGGCTCAGTGGATAGAGCATCGCCCTTGGACTGAAGGGTCCCAGGTTCGATTCCGGCCAAGGTCACATGCCTGGGTTGCGGGCTCGATCCCCAGTAGTGGGTGTGCAGGAGGTAGCCGATCAATGATTCTCTCTCATCATTGATGTTTCTATTTCTTTCTCCCTCTTCCTTCCTCTCTGAAATCAATAAAGAAATATATATCTTAAAAAATGAAATACATTTTTTCTTAATTTATGTGACTAAAGGTCAAAAAAAATTTTCCAGAAGTCTAAAAGTTTTAAGGCAACATATTTAATTTTTCTATATGAAGTTTACAAGTGGATTGTCTTCTCTCCAAAGAACAGATAGCTATAAAACAATATATATTTCATTAATATAAAATAGTTAATGGTAGTATATGTTGATTATGACATTTATTTATATCTAGACTTATTTTAGCAATTATCTGTTAGTAAAACATCAATATTTTTAATTTTTGAAAGTTTTAAAACACTTTTTAGGGTGACTATAATAAAATATTACATAGTAGGAACATTTTTCCACTGATTTTTAGGGAGAATGGAAGAGAGAGGAAAGACAGAGATGAACATCAATGTGAGAGAAATACATCAATTGGTAGCCTCCTGCAGGAGCCCTGACCAGGATCCTGGGCCAGGGAGGAGCCTGCAATCAATGTACATGCTTGATCAGAATCAAACCTGTGACCCTTTGGTTCACAGGATGATGCTCTATCCACTGAGCCAAACTGGCTAGGGTTTTTTTTGTTGTTTGAAAGTTACTTTTACAAGTGTACACTTGTAATACAAAAGTAATCTTTATTATAGAATTAAGTATTAGAAATGTATATTCATAAAATTGTAGCTAGTATAAGAGAAATTTATAATTTTCAGTGTGTGACTAATTGCAATCAATTTATTCTTGCCACATTTGCTTACTGAGAACTATGCACAAGGTGTATTATAAGCATTAGCAGTGTGGCATGGGAGAGCTGTGAACAAGACCAACTTGATTCCTGTCTTCATGGATGTTATAAACAAATGGGAAATCTAGACATTGAATACTTATCTGGAAGAGAAATGTAGTTTATGAAAATATGCAGACTGCTTTGGATCACATGGTAACATTCTTTGAGGAAACATGGCTTACACTGAAATCTAAATGTTGAACAGATTTAGCTGAACAAAGGTTGTGGCACAAGGGAAATACCTAATTTGGACAAAAGGAACTACATGTGGAAGTGCTTGTGAGGCTTAAACTAAGGAAGAAAGATCTAATGTAGCTAGAATGTGCCAAGTCATTGCTACAAGCGGTCGTTCCAAAGGTCAAAATAAATCCACAAAAGGTTTTTTTCCTTAGATCTTTTTCAGAAAGAAAGAGTAGCCATTGATATATTTTAAAACAAGGAAATAATGTAATTATATTTTTAATTTATAAATAACTGAGTTCAGTGGAGAGAAACTGAACTTTAGGAGGGCAAGAGTGGATGAAGAAAGTCAAATTTTTTAAGCTATTACACTGTGCAAATGAGACATAATGTTAACTTGGACTATAAATCCAGGAACACTTGAAGCAATATTAGAAAGCAATGTTGATTACCCACATGTACTTTGGAGGAAGAGAAATTAGAGTTTAAATTTTGATGTTGTCACTTAATAGGTATGTATGTTTTAACATAGTTTTTTGGCAAAAATTTAAATTATTAATATCTAAATTACTATTAGTAGTATATACATCACATTGCTATTATGTGGATTAGGTTGGTTAATGCTTACAAAGTACTTTGTGTGTGCCCAACTATGTTGTGTGAATACAAGCTACAAATTGGTCATTATAATAATACAAATCATGAGGCTTGATTAAGTAAATGTTGATTAAGGCAGAGAAGGGGGTCAATATTGATCCTACATGAAGACAAGTGCCTGGAGAAGGAGAAAAATATACCAGGAGTATTAAGGAATAGGTTGATTTCAATTTTTAAAAATTATGTCTATCTCCTAGTCGTTCTAGTAAGGTTAAGTTAAAAAATGAAACATATATCATATCTTAACACCTACCAAGTATTAAATAACATTTACATTTGTTTTGTTCATCTGTATTTCTCCTTTTTCAGATACTTCTTTCATCTCTCTTTTAATTAGAATCCTGTTCCATTCTGTCTGTTATCTCTCTCCCATATAACTTTAGCATAGTTTTCTTTAGATACTTGCTTACTTCTGCCTACAAATTGAAAACATAATTTGTCCTTGCAAAAACCATGAACATATCTCCCTTTATTACGGTGTTCAAAGGTCTTAAAGCCTGGTTGACACACATTAGGTTAAACTTCTAAACTATTCTATTAAATTATTTCAATGCTCTGTTTTCATTCAACCTAATAATTTTGCAGATTTACCTACTATTTCTTTTACTTATAATTAAAAAAACAAACAAACTAGTAATTCATGCTTATCCTATAAAATAAAAGCCTAATATGCTAAGTGTCTGGTCAGTGTCTGGTCGTCTGGTCATCCACTCAACCAATAAAAGTGTAATATACTAATGATATGCTAAGGCCACTCAACCTCTCGCTATGATGTGCACTGACCACAAGGGGGCAGAGAGTTGATTGGTTGACCAGTCGCTATGACATGTACTGACCATCAGGGAGCAGACACTCTGACCAGCAGGTGAGTTTGCTGCTGGTGTCTGGCCGATTGGGACTGAGCGAGACAGGCCGGACATGCACTGGAGCCCTCCTACAGTCCCTCCCTGGCTGGCCAACCTCCTGTGTCCCTCCCTGGCCCTGATCGTGCATCAGTGGGGTCCCTCATCCTGGCCTGTGCCCTCTCACAATCTGAGACCTCTCAGGGGGTATCGGAGAGCCAGTTTCGGCTTGATCCTGCAGGCCAGGCTGAGGAACCCCACTGGTGCATGAATTCATGCACTGGGCCTCTAGTTTAATACAATGAGTTTAGTATTCAATTATTTACTTACAAATTCAATTAATATTACTTATATTCCAAAACTAAAATTTTCCTATTTTGTTACCTCTCATTGTATGTCACCAAGTCTCTGCTGTGACATTCTTCCTTTATTCATTCATGAATGTTCACATGCATTTAACTATTCATATGCCTGGTTCATGCCAGTTGTTTTATAAAGCATTAAAAACACAAGATTCATAAGTTTATTGCATAAATATATATTGAACACCTACTTTGGGTGCATAAATACTTTAGGTTTTTGGAATGATTTAGTAAACCAAACCCTGGTAGAGTTGAGCTTACATTTTATTATAGGGAAGTTAAGGCAATTTACAAATAATAATTTTTAGAGTCTAAATGCTATGGAAATAGAGCAGTGAAAGGGAGGTTGAGGATACAGAGCTGGTGGGGGTTTTTGAAATTTAAAGAGAACCCAAGCTAGCCCTTATTAATTTTAAAATTGAGCAAAGTCTTGAAAGAAAGTCAGGATTTTTATTCAGAGATTATATGCAGGAAGATTATTCTAGACAAAAGTTCTAAAGAGGAACAATAAGGATACAAGTGCAACTAGAATAGGAGAGAGGTAATGAGGAGTCAAATGAGAAAGGGCCTTGTAGACTAAATATTTAGGACATTTAGCATGAGTGAATGAATGGGGAATGGGTATCATATATTTTGAGTGGAGAAGGGATCAGCAATTTTTTGTTGTTGTAAATGGTCCAATAATAAATATTTTTGGTACTTACAGGTTATATGTCTCTTTCATAACTGCTTACCTCTACAGTCATGGTATAAAAGCAATGATAGAAAATATATAAATTAATAGGCGTGATTGTGCTTCAATAAAGATTTATAAAACAAACATTAAAGTTTGGCCTCCGAGGTGTAGTTAGCCAATCCTACCTCTGGAGTAGAGAGACAACATAATCAAATGTTTATTTTTGAAGAACTACTCTCAATGCAATGTGGCGAAGAGAATTCAGAGGATCTGAGTGGAAGGACAACCTGTTAGAACACTATCTCTATAACCAACTTGAAATGGTATGATAGCAGCACTGATGGTAGAGAGTAACTGGTTTCTACATATAATTGGTGATAAAGAACACAGGAATTTCTGACTGGTTGGATGTAGGTTGGGAGGGAGAAAGGTCAGTTATTGATTCATATAATTGTAAATTTAGAAATAGTGTCAAATGAAGTAGGAAGAAACTAGGGTTAGAGTAGATTGAGAGGTAAAAACAAAAGTTCCCTTTGGGACGTTATCAGTTTCAGGTGTTATTAGACGTCAAGAATGATGTCAAGTAGGCAACTAGACATAAGAATCCGGACTTCAGGACAAAATCTCTTCCAAAAACAGGGCAATAAATCTCTAGCTTATGGTTTGTTTTTAAAGCCATAGAAGTGAATGTGATCACTTAGACATGAAAGTGCATAGAGAAAAAAAAAGGATCAGGGAGTAATGAATGTGACATGCCAAGGTACACATAAAGGGAAGGAGCTGAACTAACACAAAAAACATAGTAGGAAAGCCTGGTTTTATAAGAAGGCAACTAAGAGGATGAGGTTTTAACAATGCCAGGCAAAAAAAAAAAAAATAACCAAATGCTGACGGTATGTCGAATAAAAGAAAATCTGATATTTCACCACCAGATTAATAAATTTGGAAGTTATTGCTGATATCATTAAAAACAATTCCCTTAGATTAATGGTTGCAAATGTGTGTTTGGATGAATTTAAGGAAATTAAGGGATGAATGAAATTTGAGAAAGCATTCAGAAAACGTTCTTCAGGAATTTGATAGTCAAGGGAAAATATAAAGTAGAACTTTAAATATCAGGGAAAGAAGGGTAAAATGAGAGTTGCTCTTATTATTTAAATGGAAAAAATAAAAACATGTTTCTGTGTCAATTAAAATTGTCAAGAAAATAGTCAAGAAAAGATAATAAAAATCATCTCTCATATGTTCTGAGAGAAAAAAGACTTGTTTGAACAATATCTTTCAGAAGACATAGGGGGAGATAAAATCCAGTCTAAATAGGAAGGATTGGCTTTTCCCACGAGCAAGGATTGTTTGCTTATAGCAGTGATTTTCAACCGGTGTGCAAGTGCACCACAAGAATTTTTAAAACATGCAATACCTGACTATTTAGTAAGGGGCACTGACCTCTTTTCCCTTAGATTGTCAAATTAAAAAATGACAACAGCCAATGCAACAATAGCCATCTGGTGTGGGTTAATCAAAATTATAACTGTTTTTTTGTCAGAGCAGCAAAATACATGTATTTTTATTTATGCTGCAGAATTTTAGTAATTTGTTTGTGTGTGCCATGAAATGAAAAATGTTGAAAATGAATTACTTACAGAAATAGGCAGCAAGGAAGAATGAACAAAAGGGAAATAGGAGGACAAAAGTTATATCAAGAAATGAGTCTTGAAAGTAGAAAGAACAAATATGTTTTTCATAGCAGTATTTCTGAAAAGCATTATGCACTCAAGTTGATGTTTTCTATTTCCACCATCAACAAAACAATGTGCCACAAATGGGTTTCCAATGCATGTAAAACAGATGTCAAGAAACCTTTCATCATCCAGAGACCGATAACATCAGGCATGACCCACCAAGGAAACTATGGATTTGGAATCATCGGAACCCTCTAGGAAGTAATTGAAACATATCTTCAGTGATCAAAAGTTTTATGAAGAAAGGAACTTTGATGAATTGTCTGGCATTTAGGTTTCTTAATGACATTTTCTGTGTTTTATGCTATTTCCCCATGGTTTTGTAGAAAGAGGCATTTCTTCCATCTGTTATTTACCAGTAAACCGAAGAACACAAACAGAAAATTCAAGGAACATATTCACTGACTTGACACTGTAGACGTTTTAAATGTATTGTCTACAAGCATGCAAATCTAAAAAGACTTAATTTAAAAATAGTAAGAAATTAAATGAGGTATAATATGTTTCTAGTTCAAGTGAAATAAATTACTGCTTATCTCTAAACTACTTTGATAATTTTAGTAGATATATATGGATGATCTTATATAAATTGAAATTAAAATATAAAAAATATATAACAAATTGAAAAGCATAAACTTAATACTATTTAAAAATCGCTGATAGTGAGAAAGTTAAAAATCTCAGGAAATTGTTTTATGCATATTAAAATTCTCATGTATGTATCCCATATATTAAATAGTTACATAATTATAATTATTTTATAATATTGTGTTCTTTTAACATTTATATTACCAATACAGTGGGGCCTTGACTTATGAGTTTAATTCGTTCTGTGACGGAGCTCATAACTCAAATTACTCGTATGTCAAATCAATTTGAGACACGTGATGCTAGGCTGATGTTGTGGTGTTCACTGTGACATTTGCTGCACCAACTAGCGGTGGGGTATCTGAAGCTGGCTCGTAACCCGAATTTTAGCTCGCAACTCAAAGCAAAAAATCGGCCAAGAGATGGCTTGTATCTCGAAAAACTCGTTAGTCCGGACACTCGTAAGTCAAGGCCCCACTGTATAGTATACCAGTGAAGAGCATAGACGACATCTGATTTTGTGAATTTTACCTGTTTTGTGAACTAAATAAATTGCTTAAATCACCAGATTATTAGTGTGGTTTTTTTCCTTTGGAAAATTGTACTTATAATAGATATTTTGTCATAAGGTTGTTTCTATAATTGAAATGAATTCATCTCTATATTACCCCTGCACATTGCTTGGAATACAGTCATTACCCAGGACAATTTTATTTCTGCTAGTAGTCACAATGTCACAGCAGTGGCAGTAGAAGAGGTTTTGTGCCAGTGTAGCAACATTACTACAAGTTATTTATAACATGCTCATAGACTAGTAAATTTCCCCAAAACTAATGTGTGTGTATATGTGTATTAGGGCCATGTTTTTTTATTACTGCAATTTTCACTTGTTTTAGCTTTCTATTGAATTTCTTCTTTTATTCAGTATTCTATATTTAAATATTCATTGATTTCCCCATGATGCACCAAAACATATATTAAATACCAGAAAGATAAAGATGAAAACATCAGCATGATTTCTATCATCATGGAATTTATATTATTAGAGAAGGAAGTGAAAAGAAATAGATTCATACTGTAAGGTTGCCATATGTTCTACAAAGGAAACAAAGGATGATGTGGTATTTTAAAACAATTGGGGATAGGGCAGGACCTAATTTGGAGATGTTGTTTAATCTGGACCTGCAAGCTGAGAATGGACACTGGGAATGTTTTAAGCATAGAGGCTAAGCTGTGGTCCAATACAGACATAATAGTTATTGGCCTAAGGGGATAGTAATGCTGCTAGAGAGATAAAATTCATGTTACATTCTTCAGAGGTAGAAGATTAAAATTGGCATTTAATACATTGGAAGTCATGCTGTAATTAAATGGTATTTGAAACATTTGAAATGGATTTTGGGGGAAAATATATTTGAGTAACCTAGGATAGAGCACTGATAAACTCCCACTTTTTGATATAAAACTAAGAGACTGAAAAAAAAATCACCTGGTTAAGATAAGGCTGTGAAAATGCAGAACAAAGTCTAAATAGCTACTGTTTTGTGGAACGAAAGGTAGTTAAGACATATAAAAGGAGAGCATATTACTGTCTGAGAAATCCGAATTACAATCTTTAGTTTCCTGATGTATTTATGTATACTTAACAAAATGCTTCATGTATACATATATCTAAGGTTTAAGAATAAGTAATTTACCTTTTACTATTTCTGTGATTAAAATTCACTGATTAAAATTATTTTCCACAAGTTGCTTATTTTCTCTGCCTTTTCCTATAATCCTTATTCCTAACTTCAATAGTCACCCCCATTTAGAGGGCTGCTTATTTCCTCTTTTCCTAGCTTGTTCTTAACTGACAAATTGGAATTTCCAACTGCCTGCCGGGTGTCTCTGACACATAAACACACATGAAAATAAAATGGTAAAAGTAATATACTACATCAGGCAGAGCTTGTAGCATAAGAACATGTTAACACGTTAGAAGTTTATCTAGCCCTTGCCAGGTTGCTTAGTTGGTTGGAGTGTTGTCCCATACACCAAAAGATTGTGGACTTGCTCCCAGGTCAGTACCATACTGAAAGCAATCAATGGATGTTTCTCTCTCACATCAAGGTACTTAGGTCTCTCTCTCTCCCCTTTGCTCCCTCCCTCTCCCCCCTTCACCCCCCTTTCCTGTCTCTCTAAAATAAAAAATACATATCCTCAGGTGAGGATTTTTTTAAAAGAGTTTATCTAGATATTTAATTTTAAAGCACTCTTGGAAATCATTTTGAGCTCTCATGAATTACTATGTTAAAGTGTTTAGATAGATATTTTAACTGGTTAGCCTAGTAATCAATTCAATTTTGTGTCTTCTCTTTGGGTAATATTTATGTATAGATTTAGCATAAAGTATTTCTAAAAATCCTCTGTCTCCAGGCTCCTTAGCATATGCCTTTTGTTGGGGTTAGATGATATATCTGTCCACTCTATTCCCTCTGAATTTTCACTGCAGCTGGTGTGCTTTTTACCTTAGTTATTCCTCATACACTACTACTTCCTGACTACAGCATTGCATCTACTTGTTTCCATAACTTCATTTTCAAAAATCACTTCTCAGCAACCACTCTTTCATTTTATCTTTATTGTGAAAAGTATTACAGATGTTCCCTTTTTGCCCATTGAACCATTCTAGCCCACACCTATCCCCCCAGCCAGGCCTTCACCACACTATTGTGTGTGTCCATGCGTTATTCATATATACATACAAGTTCTTGGTTAATCTAATAAATTGAGTTTATTATTGTGCATAGTGTAAGTTGGTGGTCTAGTTTCATTTTTTTTTTGTATGTATCTGTCCAACTTTCCCAATACTTTTCCTCTGAGATTCAACAGTCTGTTCCATGCTTATATATCTTTGGTTCTATTTTATTCATCAGTTTATTTTGTTCTTTAGATTCCACATATGAGTGAGATCATGTGATACTTGTCTTTCTCTGACTGGCTTATTTCACTTAACATAATACTCTCCAGGTCCCTCCATGCTTTCTCAAAGGGTAAGCTATTCTTTTTTACTGCTGGATAGTATTCCATGGTGTAAATGTACCACTGCTGTTTTATTCTCTCATTTGTTGATGGGTACTTGGGCTATATCAAGATCTAAGCTATTATAAATTGTGCTGCTATGAACATAGGGGTGCATATATTCTTTCTGATGGGTGTTTCAGGTTTCTTAGGGTATATTCCTAGAAGTGGGATCACTGGGTCAAATGGCAGTTCCATGTTTAATTTTTTAAGCAAACTCCACACTATTTTTCATAATGGCTGCACCAGTCTGCATTCCACCAGCAGTGTACCAGGGTTCCCCTTTTCTCCACATCCTTACCAGCACTTGTCATTTGTTCTAGATCTGTTGATGGTAGCCATTCAGATAAGTGTAAGGTTATACCTCATTGTCATTTTAATTTGCATCTCTTAGATTATTAGTGACTTTGAGCATTTTTTCATGTCTCTTGGCCATCTGTATGTCCACTTTGGAGAAATACCTATTTAGGTTATTTGGCTAATTTTTTAATTAGATGGTTTGTCTTCCTTTTGCTCAGTTATATGAGTTCCTTATATATTTTGGATATTAACTCTTTGTCAGATGTATCATTACGAACTATGCTCTCCTATTCAGTGGACTCCCTTTTAATTTTGTTCATGGTTTCTTTTAATGTGCATAAGCTTTTTATTTTGTTGTAGTCCCATTTGTTTATTTTCTCCTTAGGTTCCCTTGCCCTAGGAGACATATTTGCAAACACATTGCTATGAGAGATGACAGATTTTGTTGCCTATGGGTTCTTCTAGGATTTTTAGGTTCTACAACTTACGTTTAAATCTTTTATACATTTTGAGTTTATTATTGTGCATAGTGTAAGTTGGTGGTCTAGTTTCATTTTTTTTTGTATGTATCTGTCCAACTTTCCCAATACCATTTATTAAAGAGATAGTCTTGACTCCATTGTATACTCATGCCTCCTTTGTCAAATATTACTTGAGCATAATAGCTTGGGTTGATTTCTTGGTTCTCTGTTCTTTTCCACTGATCAATATGCCTGTTTTTGTGCAAGTGCCAGGCTGTTTTGCATACAGTGGCTATGTAGTATAACTTGATATCTGGTATTGTGATCCCTTCAACTTCGTTCTTCTTTCTCAAGACTGCTGTGGCTCTTTGGGGTCTTTTTTTTTTAGTTTCATGTAAATTTTTGGAGTATTTGTTCTAGATCTGTGAAACGCGCCATTGGTATTTTAATAGGGAGTGAATTAAATCTGTAAATTGCTTAGGATGTTATGGACGTTTTAATGATATCAATTCTACCAATCCATGAACACAGTATATTCTTCCATTCTTTTATATCTTCCTCCATCTCTTTTTACAACATTCTGTAGTTTTTCTAGGACAAGTCTTTTACCTCCTTGGTTAAGTTTATTCATAAGTATCTTAATTTTTTGTTGCCATGGTAAATGAGATTGTTTAGTTTCTCTTTCTGACAGTTTATTATTGGTGTACAAAAATGCCATTGGTTTCTGGGTGTTAATTTTGTATCCTGCTACACTGCCAAATTCATTTATTGAATCTAGTAGGGGTTTTTTTGTCGAGTCCTTAGGGTTTTCAATGTACAATATCATGTCATCTGTGAATAATGAGAGTTTTACTTCCTCCTTTACAGTTTGGATGCTTTTTATATTTTCTTGTTATCTGATCACTGTGACTTCCACGACTATGTTAAATAAAAGTGTTGTTAAGGGGAATTGTTTTAGTTTTTGCCATTAGGTATGATGTTGGCTGTAGGTTTGTCATATATGGACTTTATTATGATGAATTATGAGTCCCCACTTTGCTGAGAGTTTTTATAAAAAATGAGTGTTGGATTATGACGAATGTTTTTTCTGCATCAGCAACCCCTCTTATTGGACAAACTGTCTTCCAAAGAAGCACTTTATATTATTTTTATTGAATTTATTAGAGTGACCTTGATTAATAAAATTATATAGGTATATATTCTATAATACATAATCTGTATACTGTATTGTGTGTTCACCATTCCAAGCCAAGTCTCCTTCCGTCACTACTTATTTCCACTTTTCGCTCTTTTACACTCCCCATCCCCCTTTCACTCTGATAATCACTATACTGTTGTCTATGTCTATGAAGTTTGTTTGTTTTGCTTAATGTCTTCACTTTTTTCGCACAGCCCCTCTACACCCTTCTCCTCTGACAGCTATCAGTCTGTTCTTTCTACCTATGAGTCTGTTTCTATCTTGTTTGTTAGTTTATTGTGTTCCTTATATTTCTTATATAAGTGAAATCATATGGTACTTATCTTTCTCTGACTGGCTTATTTCACTTAGCATAATGCTTTCTCTCCAGGTTCATCCATGCTATCACAAAGGGTAACATTCCCTTCTTTATTTACAGCTGAGTAGTATTCCATTTTGTAAAAGTCCTGGGCATCAGTAAATGTGTCCACAGGTATTTATTGTGCAAACTGTTTGATATTTTTCACTTCTCTATTTCTCCATGTACTCATTCAGATATAAATTTCTATAAAGTGAGTGTATTGCCATTTAATTGAGAAATTCTTTTTTTTTTTAAATTTACCTTTATTGTTGAAAGTATTACAGATGTCCTTCTATCTTCCCCCACTTACTCCCTCTACTCCACTTCCACCCCCCCTCCCCAGGCAGTTTTATCAATGAATTTGGTGCCTGAAATTTTGATACTGTTCAGTTAATATTAAGTCACATTTAGTTAATATGATAGGAGGGTCAAAGTGATGAGTTCTGTTGTGGGTAAGTGAACTGTGCTTATGAAACTACTGGAGGACCGGTGCATGAATTAGTGCACCAGTGGGGTTCCTCTGCCTGGCCTGCGAGACTGGGCCGAAACCGGCTCTCCAGCATCCCCCAAGGGGTCCCAGAAACAGGACTGCCAAAGGACCCCACCAATGCACGAGAATGCTCCAGGGTGTGTCTGCCTGTCTCGCTCAATCCTGATCAGCTGGACTCCAGCAGCAAGGTAACCCCCTGGTGGTCAGTGCACATCACAAGGACTGGTCAACTGTCTGCCCCCTGGTGGTCATGCACATCATAGCTAGCAGTTGAGTTGCTTTAGCATATCATTAGCATATTAGGCTTTTATTATATAGGATGTGGGCTATCATTGAAAATGCTAATCTAAAATAAATACAAAAGGCAGCAACTGATGACCCAAATTTGGGCAAAATTCATATGAGGAAGACATTTTTAAGTTTTGGCAGTTTATGATAATATAAAGAAAGAAAAGAAAAAGGAGTGAAAAACAACACATTCAGATAATTTAAACCTATTAGACTAAAAATCAGAAGCCCTGCAAGTATTTTAATAATTCATGTAGAAAATTGAGCAAAATATTAATTCTCTCTTAAGCAAAGTTTTCTCATTTGTTCAATAGGATTACTAATATTCGTTAGAAATTACATGAGAAACATACATATGATAAAATATATTAAAAAGTAACAGTCTAAATGTAGAACATTATTATTTTGTAATTCTTGAATTGAGAAGAGATGGGAAACAATATAAAAACGCACAGATATTATATTTTTTTCTATGTTACTCTCTACATTATTATTATTCAGGGTGGAATGCAGAGATAGGTAAGAAACAAAATACTTTCTACAAAAAAAATTTAGGGATTGATGCTGTTTGAATGCCTTTCCTCAAGAAGTATGTGAAGAAGTACATATAAAAGCTGTCTTTGTAGAATATTGTTAGAATGTTGACATGAGAAAGATGATATGTTACATTAAAATAATTTTTTCTGTAACGGAGGATTAGAGTAATAGATGAACAGGGAAAATAAAGTAAACTATTAGGGATGACAAAATAAAATAATCTTTTTCAATTGTCAAATTGGACAAGACTTCAAATGATAATGAATGCAATGCTATGATGAAACACATCCACTGTTCACATATGGTTAAGGATCTATCCTACAAAGATAAAATACATACTGGGTTTTTTTTAAGACTAATGTCTTTTGTTAAAAATTATCTCATTTTTTATATTCATTACATTTGATGTGATAATATTTTAGACATATTAGTTTAAATAAAATGTATATTAAATTAATTTCACCTTTTTTACCTTTTAAAATATGGCTACTATTAAAACGTATAGTCACCTATGTGTCTGACTTTGTTTTGGACAGAGAATTAAATTTCCTCTACTTATCAATTTATGTTTTTACAAATAAATATTGAAAGTAATGATTTATGCATCAAATGAATGACTTTTATGTTAAGATTTAAATATCTCCCACCTCCCTATTACCTGATTAAATTTAGTAGTAAGTCAAAGAGTGGCAACCACCATGGGGCATTGTCTGTCCCTTTTATTTACTTATCTGAACTAAGACATAGTTCAGATGAGAATGCTTGCGTGTGCTTCTTTTCTCAGAGTATGTTTACTCTCAAAAGAGTCTTTACTTAGTCAGCCAAGGAAAATAACTGATGCCACTACACCAGTTCTTTATTTCAGCTCAAGTAAGAATTTCTTGCTACTTGATTATCTGCATTTTTTATTTTCCACATGCATTTATGCATATGTGAGTTTTATGATAAGAACTTATCAATATGAATTTAAATTATTTTTTAAATATATTTTATTGATTTTTTACAGAGAGGAAGGGAGAGGGATAGAGAGTTAGAATCATCGATGAGAGAGAAACACTGATCAGCTGCCTCCTGCACACTCCCTACCGGGCATGTGCCCTCAACCAAGGTACATGGCCTTGACCTGAATCAAACCTGGGACCCCTGAGTCCGCAGGCTGACACTCTATCCACTGAGCCAAACCGGTTAGGGCTGAATTTAAATTATTATTGAAAAAATCAAACTGCTCTTTTGTTTTTCATAATGTGTTTTAAATATTTATATATATGTATGTGTGTGTGTGTATATATATATATATATACATATATATATATATATACATATATATATATATATAAAATTTTCCATAAGACAGTGCATATTATGGATGTATTTTATAGTATGTTTCAGTAGAATAACAACAATGCTGAACTATTTTAGTAGTCAAGTTTTTAACTAAATATTATGCAAAGGGTTCATTAGATTCCAAAAATAAAAATAAAATGTTGGAGTTGAAACAAAGAAACTGGATTCTTGGCTGCTACACCCCCCATCCACTCACCACTAAGACATATCTACAGAATGATAAATCACAGGGCATCTGTTCTTACTTTATGGGAAAATAAAATTACAAAGAAGTTGTGGAGTCAATGCAAATGCACTTTGTTAAAAATTTTAAATGTATTTTATTATTTTTCAAATATAAGTTTACTGTATTGGTCAATTAAATGTAATTATGTTGTGTCATTTTAAAAATAATTACTTATATTACTTTCTCCAACTCCACTAAACAAAAATGTATTATTCTGTATTATGACTGCTCTCAACTTTTAAATTATTTTTACTCTAACAGCTAACACTACTGCTTCCTGTATTACACTACTACTACTACTGCTATTATAATATTAACATTAATTTAGTCAAACGCAGATTTATTTTTCTTTTCTCTCATACAAACGTTTATACTCTGAATTCAGCTGTTGCTATTATTATTATTAGGGTTTTTAAATAATCTTTTTATCTCTCTCTTCCCAACCAGGAACATATGGGAATGTAAACACAACTACATTGATAAAAGCATTCTGGATTTAAAAGAAGATAGTTAAATTATTCTACAGTCAGCCTCAAAGAATAAATAAAAAACTCAGCAACATACAGATTAAAAATATGATAGGCATTTAGTAGCTTCATCTTTCAGTCTACAAACAAACCAAAAACTAAAACTAAAATTTTAGAACTTTTATCATCTTTTTACTTAAAATTACTTAAGGATAACATTAAAAGTTCTGATTGGGAATGTCACCAAAATAAACAAATAATAATGCTATTGCGTATGTTTTCTAGGGAGTGAATTAACATTATTCATTAGGGCCATTAGGATATTGCGAAGTAGCATTAATTTAAAAACTGTTTTGTTGTTGCTTTTTCTCCCTTTGCAAGGATATTTGTTACTTATTTATTGGTCTTCTCAGGGCAACAGATATTTATATTATTTTTTTTAATTTTCCATTTTATTTTTAGAATCTATGCTTTCATCTTTTCTTGTTTTATCACCAAGTATGACTATGTTTAATTTTAGTATTGAATTTATTCTGAGACACAATCCATTACATGAAATAGTTTTACACTGAATATAATTATTCCAGAGATCAATGTATAATCTTCAACTCTATCTTTATTTCCCTGGAAGTTAAAATTGCAATGGAGAATTATGTTTTATAATATGCAGAAAGACACATGGAATTCTTATTAGATTTGTCACCAAAGAGGCCTTTGTATTGAATGAGCCACCTAAATCAACTTTTCCATCAACTCTGAAGATATTTGTAGTAAAAAGTAATGAGTATCTCAGCTGCAATTTTTTATAGCTCAAAGTAATATATTAGAAAATCAAAGTAAAAGTGCAATGAATAAAATCTGCACTGAACTTTAGATAGCAGTATTGCTAAGGCAATTACATCAAGTTACAATGACCATTTTGATGTTATTAGCAATTGTTGATTTAATTTTGTTAAAAGTTGTCCCATGTTTTCAATAATATATATTAATATGTAGGTCAAATATTAACATTTAATATAGATTTATTTATTGGAAGATATAAAATGGAGATGACAAAAACTTGTAATAGTAGTTCAAAAGAGTCTGTTAAATGGAGTAGATCAAAATGTGTTCTGGTTATTTATTTCAGCTTAATAAAAAAACAGTAACTGTTGTTCAGAAATAAGAAACTGATTATCAGCTTTCAGTATGAATAATGAGTCTTCTAGTTAAAGACACACTTTCTACAAAAGATAGGAAGACAGATGCAAGGTATTACATAGATACAAAAATTAGCTCCATTAAGAAGTGACATGATCTCTTACCATTGAGACAACATGGAGGAACCTAGAGAGATTATGCTAAGCAAAAGAAGCTAGTCAGAGAAAGACAGGTAGCCCTTGATCTTATTCACATGCGGAATCTAATGAATAAGATAAACTGTTGAAATAAATATATTCAGGGACATAGAAGCATGGAACAGACTGTTGAATTTCAGAGGGAAGATTGGGATGGGTGGGTGGGTTGGAAGAGATCAACCAAAGAACTTGTATGCATATATCCATAACCCATGGACACAGACAATAGTGTGGTGAAGGCCAGGGATGGGGATGGGGGGCAGTGGGAAAAAAAAGGGGGACATGTGTAATACTTTCAACAATAGAGATTTTTTTAATAGTAAGACATGAAATATATAGCATTTCAGAAAGTTCTCTATAAATTGTTATATTTATGAAATTTTAGATTGCTTTATCACATAACCAACCCCAAAATACAGTTGTAACAGAAGATTATTTAAATACATATTTACGCCCTAATCAGTTTGGCTCAGTGGACAGAGCATTGGCCTGTGGTCTGAAGGGTCCTAGGTTCGATTCTGGTCAAAAGCATGTACCTTGATTGTGGGCACATCCCCAGTAGAGGGTGTGCAGGAGGCAGCTGATCAATGTTTCTCTCTCATCGATGTTTCTAACTCTCTGTCCCTCTGCTATCCTCTCTGTAAAAAAATCAATAAAATATATCTAAAAAAATAGATATTTGCTTATTAATAAAGAAATTAAATGGTGTGAAGAAAATCTGATATTGACAATAGAATTCTGTCATGTTATTATCTGGTTTAGTCTCAATGGAAACATACATATCAAGATTTTGTCATGCTTATTTAAATTGTATTAAGCAAATTTTCAAGGCAAGAATGTAATTGAAGTAAACATGAAATTGTAATGTTGCAAAGATTAATAAATCAAAGACTAAGATTTTCTAATTTTAGTAATTACCCTAGACTGAGGGTAAATATGTTGTTTTTACTTACTCATACTTAAATTGCAAAATATTTTAATTTTGTTATCTATAGTTACAATAGAGACTACTTAAAAAATTCTGCTAAAAGGGTGACTGAGGCTGATTACCATAGATACTCAAAATAAAAAAGTATGATTATAAAAGATAATTTTAATGTTATATTCCTTTGAAACATATTTATAATATCTAAAAATGCAAAGTAAACATGATCTAACATTCTACCAAAAAAGAGCATGCATTTTAAAATAGATAACATTTTCAAAATGTTCTTCAAATTTTTATATAAATCATATCAATACTTAAACTACAATTTTGACTAATATAGATGTAGAACTCTTTACATAAATAAATACTAAAATATTAAATATATGATTTTTATGTAATATTTGATTTCTTATTTAGATGTTGAATTAAAATATTACAAAAGTAGCTGTTAAGATCAATTCAGATATAATACAGTGTGTGGTATAATTAGTGGTACAACAAAAGTAATTATATTATAATATAAAATAATAGAATTTGAAGTTATATGATTAATTAAATATACAAATAATTTGAATTTTCAACATTAATCTAAATATTAAGGTTTTATATGTGTGACATAATTATTTACAGGAATTCATACTTTAGGATACCTTTAAGTTTTGTTGTTGTTTTTGTTTTTGTAATCCTCACTCAAGGATATTTTTTCCATTGATTTCTAGAGAGAGAACCCTTGACCCTTCAATCTACAGGCTAATGCTCTAACTACTGAGCAAATGAGTCCAGGGCTAAGATAGCTGTAAGTTTTAATAAAAGTTGTAAACATCAGTAAAAGTGAACTAATTGATCCAATGGATTCACTTCACTTAATTAACGCAAGTAAGTGAATAGAAAAAATATCAAGAGCTAGTCCTTGTACCATGTTTGATAAAATACAGGAAAATATAAAGAGTACATTTGAACCAAAAAGTATCAACAATCTGGGTTTCATCATTCTACTAGTAAATATGCAAATTAAGTCAAATTTATATTACTATTCTTAAAATATACTAACTCTCCATTTTATATATTTACACAAAATCTATTAGGTTTTGACAGAGGATGATCCAGAGAATTCCCAGTACCCAAAGGTATTTCTAGAATTTTCTCTGGTCACCATTGCTACTTGAGTATTTTCAAACTACCTCTTAAGAAAGACACACAAACCATTACCTTGGTTATATGAAACTTAGAAAGTGTATACTTAATATTAGTCTCTTTAGACTTTCTGTTTCTACTCCAACATATAAAAAGTTTGCAAGTTGTAAGTCCTGTTTCACAATAAAAAGGCTGAACAATTAACAGACAATGATTTCCCTTAGTTCATAAGAGGATTGAGGTTACAGACCTTAAAGCAAACATTTAACTGGACAAAGTTAAACAAGCAAAGAAAGCTTTCTTCAAGATTATTGAAATGTGGGAGAAAGACTAAATTCACTGAAACAAAAGTGGCAGGGGAATTTTTAATTGCCAGGGTGAACTACTGAAAAAGTACTGGTGTTTGGTGTGGGAGGCGGGGAGGTAGTTAATGGGACATGAGGAGCACAGTGAGTTATTCTGAGTTTGCAATCATGTTTTCTCTGTAATTAGCCCATCTGAGTTTGCTAATTGGCATCCATAGAAGTTAGGCCACTATCCTCTTTTCAAGACTGGGAGATAAGGGTACAATCTCTTTCATAACACCAGCAATGAACAATGAAATTAGAATTTAAAAACATATTATCATTTATATTAGCACAATTAGAAAGTAAACATTTAGTTATAAATCTAACAAAATACGTACAGATCTAAATGAGGACACTAACAAAGCTATGATGAATGAAATAATATTTCATTGTCATGGATAGAAAGACTCAATGTTGTTAAGATATCAATTCTTCCAATTTTACCTATACATTTTAATTAAATACCAAGCAAAGTCTCTGGAAGTAATTTTATGAATATTGATTAATTCTGAATTTTATATTATATTTTATATTCCAAGAAGCATCAACACAATATTGATATAACTGAGAAGAGAAAATCCTCCTTGTATAAAAACCAGACTACAAAGTATGTGAGAGTTGGCTGATTCTTCAACTGTTGAAATTCACAAAACTTACAATAACAAAACATATGAAGAAACAGAAACACATTTAAAAGAAAAAATTAAATGTACATGTACGGACCTTAAAGAAATGAAGATATATGAATTATCATACATGAATTTAAAATTTCCATCATAAGGATATTTGATGACTTAAAAGAGTACATATGGGAAACTAAATAAATCATGGAAACAATGCATTAACAAAATGGAATAATAACAAATAGATAAACTATGAATACCTGGTAAGAAACAAACAAATTATGGAACTGGATATTATAAACACTGAATTGAAAATTTTACTAGAGTAACTCAACAATAGGCTTAACCAAGTAGAAGAAAGGATCAGTGAACTAAAGACAAGACTTTTAAAATTACCAAAACACTGGGGGGAAAAAAGAAGGAAGAAATTTAAGTAGTTTAAAGAACTTATAGGACATCATCAAGAAGAACACCATGCACATTATGAGCATCCCAAAAAGGGGGGGAAAAGCAAAGTAGCAGAGAACTTAGGCTACACAGCAACAGTAATTAAGATCATGTTGTAGTAGTGTAAAGGCAGATATATAGGGCAATTAAACAGAAAACAGAGCCCAGAAATAAACTATTGCATTTAGGTCAAATGATTTTTGTAAGAGGTACTAAGACCAGTCAATGGGGAAAGAACTTTCTCTTGAATAAATTGTGCTGGGAAAACTGGATATCCACATGAAAGACAATGAATTAGGATCCTTCACTAATATCATCCTATCTAATAAAGTGGTAATATGCAAGTTGACCATCACTCCAACATGCAAGATGGCCGCCCCCATATGGTCAAAGATGGCCACCACAAGATGGCTGGCAGGGGAGGGCAGTTGGAGGGAACCAGACCAGCAGAGGATGGCAATAGGGGACGGCCAGGCCTGGATGGGAGGACAGTTGGCGGGGACCCAGGCCTGTAGGGGAGGTCAGTTAGGGGCGACAAGGCCAACAAGAAAGGGAAGTTAGGGGAGACCAGGCCTGCAGGGGAGGATAGTTAGGGGTGACCAGGCCTGCAGGGGAGGGCAGTTAGGGGTAATCGAACTGGAAGGGGAGCAGTTAGGCATCAATCAGGCTGGTAGGGGAGTGGTTAGGAGGTGATCAGGCTGGCAGGGGAGTGGTTAGGGGGTGATCAGGCTGGCAGGGGAGTGGTTAGGGGGTGATCAGGCAGGCAGGCAGAAGCAGTTAGGGGCAATCAGGCAGGCAGGCAAGTGGTTGGGAGCCAGCAGTCCTGGATTGTGAGAGGGATCCCAGATTGGAGAGGGTGCAGGCTGGGCTGAGGGATACACACACACACACACACACACACACACACACACACACACACCCATGCACAAATTTTGTGCACTGGGCCTCTAGTATACAAATAATAATTTAAAATTTATCAAAGATATAAATGTAAGATTTAAAGCTATAAAATTCCTAGAAGAAAAAAATATAGAAATATTTTTAAATTCCTAGAAGTTAAAATCTGTAGAACATTGGATTTTCCAATAATTTCTTGGATATGACATCAAAACCATAAGCAATACAACAAAAAATAAACAAGTAGAAGTACATCAAACTTAAAAGCTTCTGTGTGTTAAAGGATGAAATTAACAGAGTGAAAAGGCAATCTACAGAATGGAAGAAAATAACTGTCAATTATATATCTGATAAGGGGTTTATAACCAGATTATAAAAAGAAGTTCTACAATTCAACAACAAATTAACTCACTTATGAAAGGCCATAGGGCTTGAATACACATTCCCACAAAGAAGACACAAATTAATTATAGGCACATGAACAGATGTTCAAAAATAACTAATCATTAGATAAAAGTATGTCAAAACCACAATTAGATATCACTTCATACCCACCAAGATAGTCATTACCAAAAGGACAAAAAAATAAGTATTGAGATGATGCAGAGAAGTTGGAACCCTTGTGTACTATGGATAGGAATAAAAAATGGTGCAATCATTATGGAAAACAGTATAAAGTTTTCTCAAAAAATTAAAAAATAGAATTACAATATGATCCAGCCATCTTACTTCTCAGTGTATACCTATAATAATTCAAGGTAGGATCTTAAAAAGATATTTATCTGTGTATTAATGTTCCTTGTAGCATTATTCACAATATTCAAGAGATGGAAGCAACCCAAATGTTCACAGATAGATGAATAGATAAAGAAAGTATGGTATATACATAAAATGGAATAATTCACAACCTTAAAAATTATATTCTATCACATGACACAACATGGCTGATCCTCATGGATATTATGGTATGCAAAATAAGGGAGTCACTAAAGAACTGATACTATATGATTCCCTTCATATAAACTCTCTAAATAAGTAAAACTCATAGAAACAGAAAGTAGAAAGGTGGTTTCCAAGAGCTGAGGGAAAAGGGAGTGTAGTTAGTGTTTTGGGGTATAGAGTTTCAGTATTATAAGATGAAAAAATTCTAAAAATCTGTTGCACAATAATGTTAGTAAGAAGATAAATGTTTAGTGTTGTATTTTTTAACCCCAATTTATAAAACATGGGCAAAGACTTTGAAAGGCATGTATCAAAAGATATGCAAATGATCAATAAACACATATTGATGCTCAGCATCACTAATCATTAGGGAATGGCAAATCAACCCCACAAGAAGATACCCCTTCATACATAGAATGGCTATCTCCAATAATAATAAAAGGCTAATATGCAAGTCGACCAAGCAGCAGAACACCCAGTCTCTATGACACGCACTGACCACCAGCGGACATACGCTCAATGCAGGAGCTTCCCCCTGGTGGTCAGTGTGCTCCCACAGGGGGAGTGCCACTCAGCCACAAGCCAAGCTCACGGTTGGTGAGTGCAGTGGCGGTGGCAGGAGCCTCTTCTGCCTCCACAGCGGCACTAAGGATGTCTGACTGCCAGCTTAGGGGAGCGGGCCTAAGCCGTCAGTTGGACATCCCCCGAGGGCTCCCAGACTACAAGACAGCACAGGCCAGGTTGATGAACCCCACCCCCACCCCCAGTGTTAGAATTTTGTGCACCGGGCCGCTAGTTATCAAAGAAAAGAATATCAAGTGTTGCTGAGGACATTGACAATTGGAACCTTCATGCACTGTTAATAAGACTGTCAAATGGTTCAGCCATTATAGGAAAGAGTATGATGCTTCCTTAGAAGTATAATTGCCATATGATCCAGAATTTCCACTTCTGGGCATGTAGCCCAAAATTTGAAAACATACGTACATACTTGTACACCTCTGTTCATAACATTATTCACAAAAGTCAAAAGGTAGAAGGGAAGCAACCCAAGTGTCTATTGACTGAAGAATGGATAAACAAAATGTGGGCTATACCTAAAATAGAATATGATCCAACCTTAAAAATTAAGAAAATTCTGACACATGCTACAATATGGGTAAACCTTAAGGACATTACAGTAAGTGAAATAAGTCAGTTACAAGAGAAAAATACTGTATAATTCTACTTGTATGAGGTACTCAGAGTAGAAGTTGCTATGGGCTAAAGGAGGGAAGAAAGGGAAGTTAATGTTTGAGGAATAGAGCTTCTATTTTGGGCAATAGTTATTGAAAAAGATAGCAATAATGGTCACACAACATTGTGAATATACTTAATGTTATTTACTTTTATACTTATAAATGGTAAAAATGGAAAATTTTCTGTTATATAGATATATGTTTTACAATTTAAAAAATGGAAACAAATAAATATGAGTTTATTATGGAGTATATTTATAACAATGAGGAGCTAGAGAATGTATTTATATTTAAGCTAGCCAGTGAATGAAAGAATTTCACAAGAGGATGTAAATGAACAAAGAATCTTATGTTATGAAGCAGATTATGTAACAAAGCTCTAATAAGTGTGATTTTAAAGTGTGAGAAATATCAGAATAAGGAGTTTGGATTTGTTTCTACAGATAATTGGAAGAAGCTGATTTATATAGCTTCATTTGTTGCATAGAAAGTTTATTTGTTTGATGCTGTCCTTTTAGATGTTGAGTCACGTCTTCCAAACTATATGTTTTAGTCTATGTATTATTGAGTATACCTTCAGTCAGTATTTATAAACAGTGTTTTTATTTGTTTCAATTAGTGTTGACAACATTTCTCTGTACCCTTAAGATCAAAAGCAGAAATCAGGACAGAGATCTCTGATATTTGGAGATTGGGTCCTTTTTGCTCACCCTGACTCTCACAAGCTGTATGGGCAAGCTGTTCCTGGGACTCTTACTCAGCTGCTACCATAAGAGGTGAAATTGAGTGAAATTAATTGTAATTTATCATTCAAGCTTTCCCCTGAAAGATATAAACATTCTGTAGACTCCAGATTTCCAAAATAATAACATTAGGCATGGCAATATTGTCCACATGGGGACACAGAGATCTGGTGCTACTCACACTGCCATCTACCCAGTTGGATACACACACACACAAATATATATATGTGTATTCATATATATATATACATATATATGTGTGCATATTGTACATGAATATACATATATACACATAAATACATACTAGATATATATTAGATTATATCTTTCAACTATTAAAGATAATTTAGAAAGTCAAGGGAGATATAGAGGAATATAATATCGGTGGTTCCCCCAAATACTTAAAATGTAACAGAACAGCAATAAGTGGATTTGAATTGTATGAGGAGTGTCAGAATAAAGAGTTTGGAATCAACTCTACAGATAATTGAAGGAACCTGAACCATATAGCTTTAATGGTTGGATAGAAGGTTTGTTTGTTTGATGTTCTCCTTTTAGATGTTGAATAATGTTTTCTGAACTATATGTTTTAGTATATTTGATGATGAGGTATACCTTTAGTAGTATTTACAAACAGTGTTTTTGTTTGTTGAGGCAATCAAGAAGAAGATTCATATTTGGGATGTATATTTTCTAACAGCTAGAAGAAATGAGATAATTTGGCATTTTATTGATGAGCTTAGATAATAGAAGCTTAGGATTTGTATTTGAATTTGTGTCTGTATATTTGTGGAACCTCTGATTATGTATTGCTATAATCACGTTCATTAAAAAAGAGATAACTACAAATGGAGATCATTATATGGTGCATTTTTTAGTTTTGTCCGTAGGGAGGGTGTAATGTGATTCCACATATTAAATTTCCATTTTCCATATACAATTTATTATTATTGTTGGCTAACTTTTGTTTGTTGCATTTCCTATTTTTTGAATTTCTATTTTATGCTAATATTTTCACTGTTCCTTAAATGACTATCAATACATAGTTGAGTTAAAAGCATCCATAGAGCAGAGAAAATTCTGCTAGAAAATATTTTGGAGATGTGCCTACTCACTATTTACATTGGCATTTACAGTCTGCAGTATAATCAAAATGAGTTAATGTAATGTTGTACTAAGTAAGCAAATGGCTTAATTTTGCAGGAATTAAGCAGTCAGTAAAAGAGGGAATTTGAATTTGGTCCATAAGTGCAGTAACTTGAAAAGAACAGAAAGGTTTTATGTGTGTATGCATAAATGAAAACTAATAAAAAAATATTTCAATATTGGAAAGCAGATCAGATCTTGGTGATTGTAGGAGATGCTAGCACTATGAATTATTTTTCTTCCAACAGATGAAACAAATTGACAATACAAATTCAACAATGATTTAAGTATATTCATATATTTATTTATAATTTTATATCTAATAGGATACATACTGGTGTCAATTTGAACAGTTGATTTTACCATAAAAATTAAAAATATTAAAATAATGTTATATATTTACTATGCATAATGCACTGTATATTTTATATGCCTCAGCTTATTTATTTTTTCAATGTCTTTTGGAAATACGGATACGGGAAATTTGGACTGGAACCCGTGGTGTTCCCCTGGGCAGGGTGGTTTCCAGGATCTTGTCTGGTGGATTCGAAGAATGAAACCATGGACAAGAGATGGTATAGAAAAAGGTGGGAATTTATTGAGAAACAAACACAGACTCCCATGTGGGGAGGAGGGAGAGTCCCACTGAGTCACTTTTTTCCACAGCTTATAGAGGCTGCAATTGTTTTGTGCCTTGATATCCCTCTGATTGGTCACTATCCCCTTTTGTTTTGGTCACTAAAGCAATTCCTGAGCTCAAGCCTCACCTGAAGTACTTGAGGTTCCCTCCTTCTCCCTTATTGTCCTTGAATTCCCTCTGGGCTTTCTTCCCTTTATTCTGTAAATCTGTACCTTTTGCTACTCCCAGATCCCTTATCATATGAAAATGTAACTTCTGCTGCTCCCAGCTCCTTTGTCTTATGGAAATGTACCCTTTGCAGCTCTGTACCCTTGTGCTTTCTCCATGGACCCCTTAATTCCTAAAGTTTCCTAAACCTGCCTATTTCACCTTTAAAATTTCCTTTCAATACTAACTTTTTAAACTTTATTTTTATCACGATACTATTACAGATGTCCCCATTTCTCCTCTTTTCCCACATCCAGCCATCCTCTATCCCCTTTCTCTCTGTCCATCACTGCATTGTTATCTGTTTCTATGGGTTATGCATATACTAGAGGCTCAGTGCACAAAAATTCATGCACTTGGGGGTGTCCCTCAGCCCAGCCTGTGCCTCTCACAGTCTGGGAGCTCTTGGGGGATGTCTGACTGACAGCTTAGGCACACTCCCCGTGGGGAGTGGGCCCAAGCCATAGTCTGGCCTCCCTCTGAGGGAGGCAACCAGCGGGCTGATTGGGGAATGGTGCTGGCTGGGGAGCAGCTGGCCCTGCCTCCCATCACCCCTCAGCTGTTGCCAGTTGCCGCTGCCCCCCAATCACCATTGCCTTTCTCTGCCCACTGGCACCTGCCTTGATTGGCCTGGTGCTGCCCACTCACCAGCCCTCCAACCAGTTGTTCTGCTGTTCGGTTGATTTGCATATTAGGCTTTTATTATATAGGATAGTATGAAGAGAGTAGAATGTATTTAATTGAAGCACTGTGTCAAAAATCAAACACCTGATAAGTTGCTGAGCCAGCATTTCAAGGCAGGCTTTCTACTGCTAAGGTTCTGTGCTTGAAATTTTTTTAGTGCTGCCCAGTGTGAAGCCTAATAATCAATGAGCATCATGGGGGATGAGGGTTTCTGGAAGCAGTGGCTACTTTTTTCTTGACCTAGAAGACTTTGCAGAAGTAATATTTACACTTAGAAAAAAAAATGAACCTCGTATTTTTAAGCTGAGATGGCCAGGGTGCAGTCGAAAATATTTTGAACAGAGTCATTATTATGAACAGAGATATGCAGGTTCATAGTTTTGCAGGAGATATACACAGAGTTCAGACATATTTTGAATGGTAACTTAGAGTCAGATTGTTAAGCGTTTTCACTGAGTTCATAGGATAAAACTTGAATTATATCATATAGGAAATAACAATGTATTTAGTAAAGAAAATAGACTACAAATCATAATTCATAATTTGGTGATCAGTTCCATTAGATTCAAGCAGTTGGACTAATTTGGATGCTGAGTTATCAAGGGCAATGTTAAGAGACATGCATCGATCTTGTCCATTTGTATATATGTTTATTCTCTTCCCCACATGTTTGACTATATAAGATCCACCTATCCTATGGTTTAATAGCACTATGATACAAATCATTCTATTTTAATTCTGCATCTCAATCATATTTTTATGATTTGTTGTTTCTTAGAAAGAACAAAAGTGAATGCCCAACAAGTAAAAAAGATCAACGTTTTTTGTTTTTTTTTAGTCAGATGGAACTTTTTCTGATTCTACACTTTGAACAAAACTGTTAACTCTTATAAAAAAATTCCTTTTTCAAAAATCATTATTGTTAAAAGTATTACATATACCTCCTTATTCCCCATTGGCCCCTTATATCCTTATCTATGAAATGTTATGAATTTATTTCTAATACATGTTGCTATGATAACAATGTAAGATAGGGAGCACGCACTAGTGTGGTAAAGGATTATTAGTTTCTATCTTTTCACCATGTCTGCTTCTGGTCATTACTTTGCAGTAGGATCAACAATCATTACGTTTTAGCTGAACCATTCTGTGCCACACTTAGCAGTTTAATCTAGATTTGATCAAGATAGGCAAGACCAGGCATGGTGCTATGTTAGAGGAGGGTAATGAACAAGGCTTGAATCATTGACTATTTTAAATCTTATCCCATCATTAGTAAGTTAGTTATGGGATTTGAGAAGTCAGAATGATCTTAAAGGTATAGATTATTAGTGACATAAACATGTTTTGGTGTTGCTTTCAATTACTTTCAGTTAGCTCCAAAACTGATCTTTAAGGAGGAATAGAGCCTTAGTTTTCTAAACGTTACTGAATACTGAAATCATGTAGTGAGCTTCTAAAACTCTGGATGACAAAATGATACCCCTTATCAATTAAATCCATATTTCTGAAGGTAAGAGCCAAGAATCATTGTCAGTATTTTTAAAGATACTTCTCCACACCCTCCTCCTGGTGATTCCATTGCCAGGCAAAGTTTTAGGACCACTGGCTTTGGAAAACGTTATTTTCCAATTTGGGGTTCAAACTAAGATTTTTATGTAGGATTGAAAAGCAAACAAATTATTTTAAATTTGGTCATATGTAACATATGTAACAAATGTAACATAAAGCTTACATTATTGCATATCTAGAATTGTAAACAAAAATCTTTCACTTCCAGTGTTTGGATTCAAATGGGCATGGAAGTGGCTGTAGATCCGTAGATTTAAATGTTGGGCAATCACTCTAAATTCATATATCTAAGAATTGTCTCTGTCTCTCTTCTAATTGAAAATGTAGTATTTGTGTTTTTTTATTCCAACAAATCCAACAGAATGCATGATGACATATAAGCCTCGTTCAGCTTAAATGGCTCTTAACTGCATTCAGCAGAACTTACCTTTAGAAATTGTGCAATAAACTCCATTATCAAGTAGATATTACCAGAAATTGTTATCACACTAGAGTTGTATTCTTCTGTGAATTCTTCTGTTATATCTCATTTTATGTTCTTGATTCCACTTAAATTATTTTCTTCTCTTGAAATATTGTTTCTATAACACTACCATCACTTTGTTTTCAGCTGTAACGGCCTTACTTAGTACACATATTATGGCAACTTGTCATTTAGGTAGAATTTATGAATACTGAAGAAGTATACATTTTATCCTTACTATGTTTTATGTATATTTTATATGTAAATAAGCTCCTTTGGTATGTCAGAATTTGTCTTCACTCAATGAGCTATTGACATGATATAGATTTTGTCAGGAAATAGATCTATCGAACAAAATAACCCAATTGCTTAATGGTAAACAAGCTGAAAAGGAAATAGTGAAAGTGTAGCTCAAGTAATCATATCCAATCATGGTCATTATATAGGATACATTTTTATAAGAATGCTAGGTGGTATTTTTTCTTCCCTTTTTTTTACAGTGTGAATTCAGAATGCATTTGCTGTTAGAAAAAAGTTACTCTAGCAATATACTTTTACTAATTACTTGCATAAAGATCAATAATTCATAGCACACTGATATAATAAAGTAAACATACTCTATATTTTATATTAGGTAACTTAGTTTGTATAAGGATATAAGCCTAGTCACTAACTCTACTGGTAAAATATAAGCAGCATAATACAGCTTGGATAAATAATTAAAATTTACTATTAAGTTAATTTTAAAAAAGCACTTGCACAATCATATCATGTTGATTTTATGAACTGTTTATGCAGCAATGAAAGAATTGAGGAAATCTATGTGCATTCTAAATAAAAATCATTAAATATTCGTGAGCTTATTGTGTGGTATATCTGGAAATACAGGGTGCATATATTTATGTGCATACATAAATTAGACTCAGTGTTTTAAATATAAAACAAACATTCCTTACTATCTACAAAAGAATAGTTGATGCACATATTAGAATATTTAAGGTTTTTTTAAAGTATATATTGTTGATTTTTTACAGAGAGGAAGGGAGAGCAATAGAGAGTTAGAAACATCGATGACAGAGAAACATCGATTCATCTGCCTACTGCACACTCCCTACTGGGGATGTGCCCGAAACCAAGGTACAGGCCCTTGACCAGAATTGAACCTGGGACCCTTCAATCCCCAGGCCAAAGCTCTATCCACTGAGTCAAACCAGTTAGGGCACATTTAAGTTTTTTAAAGTTACCAGATGTAGGAAAAAAAAAATGATGGCACATACTATACAAGAATTTTGAGAAGTTACTAACTTCCCAATATCTTTGCAAGAAAAATTCCTTCAATTTAATTTATGCCCAGTATAATCCAATAACTGTCTGAAACATATATGCATATAATTCTGAAATAATTGGTGCACAGTCAAAAGTGTATATTCAAATAAAACAAATTCTGACATTGTAAAATCATTTCCTAGACATTATTCATAAACTAATACTTTTGGAAAATTCAGACTTCATCTTTTCTGTCTAAAGTTGATTCAAATCTTTCTGAATTTTTGACTTATTTTATATTGTACTTATTGTCTGTACAATAGCATTGAAATTGTGATGATTCTCCAAATACTTCCTCATCATTAGTCACATCTTCCTAACTGGATGACAAATTTCAGACATTCACTTGATAACATTTTAAATTTATATTTGATACCACATTATTTACAACTTTGTATACTGCCTGAGGGGAAGGGATATGTATTCTATATATATTTTTTCAAATTAGTGCCCACCTTTAAATCCATTAATTTATGTTAAATCATATGGAACCCCCTGTGGTTTATATGTATTTTAGTCTATTACTAATAATAGTACTATAAGGTTAATATTTATATCATGCAATACAGTTTCATTATACTTTCATACCAAGATTACTTTGCATCTAATGCAATACTGAGAAATTTTATATAGAATTGCTCTCAGTGGAGAAGAGATTGTTGTAGCTCTTAGAGAGGTTGAGTCAATCCCCTTCATTTCATTAACATGAATTATGATCAACTCGAATATCAAGGCAAATTAAAAAATGGGCAAAGGACCTGAATAGACACTTCTCCAAATTCTGGAGATGATTTTGAGAAAAGGAAATCCTAGTGCACTGCTGGTGGAAATGCAGACTGGTGTAGTCACTGTGGAAAACAGTGTGGTGTTTCCTCAAAAAATTAAAAGTGGAACTGCCTTTTGACTCAGTGATCCTACTCTTGGAATATATTCTGAGTCCTGAAACACCAATTTGAAAGAATATATGCACTCCTATGATCATAGCAGTGTTATTAACAATAGCCAAGATTTGGAAACAGCCCAAGTGCCTATGAGTAGGAGAGTGGGTAAAAAACAAAACAAAACAAAAAAAAACTGTGGTACATTGACTCAATGGAATACTACACAGCTGTATAAAGAAGGAATGCTTACCTTTTGTGACAGCCTGGATAGAGCTGGAGATTATTATGCTAAACAAAATAAGCCAGTTAGAGAAAGGCAAATATGTTCTCACTTATATGTGTAATCTAATCAACAAAATAAACTGATGACCAAAATAGAACCAGAGGCATGGCAAACTGCAGCTCGAGAGCCACATGCAGCTCTTTGGCCCCTTGAGTGTGGCTCTTCCTAAGCCTTAGGAGTACCCTAGTTAAGTTAATAACAATGTACCTACCTATATAGTTTAAGTTTAAAAAATTTGGCTCTCAAAAGAAATTTCAATCATTGTACTGTTGACATTTGGCTCTGTTGACTAATGAGTTTGCCGACCACTGGTATAGACTGACAAATGTCAGAGGGGAAGTGGTTGGGGTGGACTGGATGAAAGAAGGTGATGAGAATAGCCAAAGAACATATATGTATAGTCCATGGGCACAGACAGCAGTGTGGGGAGGGCCAGAGGGAGGGGACAGCAGGACCTGGGTGGAGGTGGGAAAAGGGAGGGAAAAGGGGGAACAGCTGTAATAATGTTAACAATAAAATAAGATGATAGATGAGTAGAAATTTATTTTGTCTCAATATAGCATGTTAAAAAACAATCTCAGGAACCATTAAGGGTGTTCATTAATAGTCTTAACTTTAAAGTCTCTGATCTTCTCATTCTGGGAACATATTAGAATTGTACTTTCCTAATTTTTTTTAAGATAACCATGGCCAATGAAATGAGAGATCAAGAAATAGCTGTCAGTATTCTGTAGAAGCTGTAAGTGCCAGTGCACATTTCCCTGTATTGGTTCAGGTAAATAATTTTATTGATATTGGGCTTCCGTTAGCCTCCATCCCTTTGTGACCTTTCTGTCCCTTCTTGATCATGTAGTTTAAATAAATAAATAAATAAACTTTGTTGTTTAAGGACAGTGAGTTTTGAGTTAAAACACCATGTAACAATAGAACTTGATTGATATATTAGTACTGAAACTAAAGTAATTTCAATTATTAAAAAAACTAGAAGCCCAGTGCATGAACTTCATGTATGGGTAGGGTCCCTAGCAGCTGCCGGCTGCCAGCAGGGCCCTCCCTTTCTCACCTGCGGGCTGCTGGCTGGGGCTTTCCTTTGTTATGCACTGCCCCTTGGTGGTCAGCACATGTCATAGCAAGTGATCGGACTCCCTGTCTGTTGAACTTCTGAGAGGACACTTTGCATATTAGGCATTTATATATATAGACTAGAGGACCAGTGCACGAAACTCATGCATGGGGGTGGTCCACTCGGCCCAACCTGCACCCTCTCCAATCCAGGACCCCTCGGGGGATGTCCGACTGCCGGTTTAGGCCCGATCCTGTCTAAACCTGCTGTCAGACATCCCCCTCACAATCTGGGACCGCTAGCTCCTAACTGCTCACCTGCCTGCCTGCCTGATTGCCCCTTAACTGCCTCTGTCTGCTGGCCTGATCGTCCCCCAACTCCCCCCACCCCCCCAACTTGGTAGCCCCCAACTGCAGCCCCCTGACGGCCTGGTTGCTCCTAACTGCCCCGCACTGCCAACATGGTCACCCCTTACTGCCCCCTTCCAGCCTGGTTGCCTCCAACAACCTCCCTATGACAGCCTAGTCACACCTAACTGCCCCCCTGCCAGCCTGGACACCATTTAATGCCCCCCTTGCAGGCCTGGTTGCCCCCAACTGCCTTCCTGCCAGCCTGGTCTCCCTCAACTACCCCCCTGCCAGCCTGCTTGCCCCTCAATGCTCCCCTCTGCCAGCCTGGTCACCCTTAACTGCACCCCCTGCCAACCTGGTTGCCTCCAACTGCCCTCCCCCACAGGCCTGGTCACCCCTCACTGCCCCCTCTGCTAGCCTGGTTGCCACATGCAGCCTGGTGTTCACTCATTTGGTTGTCCCTCACTAACGCCCCTGCCAGCCTTGTCACCCCACTCAACTGTTCAGCCGTCTGTTTGGTCGTCCATTTGGTTGTGATGGCCCCTGGCTCTTTATATATAGAGATTACAGCACACTTAACTTAATCACTATTTTTTTTTCAAACACATTAAATTTGTTCAGTATCATTACTAGATCTATATTCAATTTGGGGGATGGGGTGATAAATACCTATATTCTACATATACAGATCCTCTGTAAAAGAATACACTTTAATTAAGCAATAAACTCAACTGAATTTCTGCTCATAAATTTAATTTCCTGCCTAAAAATTATATCCCTAGAGCATAACAGCTTAATAATAAATTTGGTCCAGCCAGTGTGCCAGACAGGCTTGCTGTCAGATTTGATATAAGGAACTTGCAGAAGAGAATATCTAATCTTCAAATGCAAAAGTGTAAATTATAAAAGTTATTTGAAAGGAGTAAATTTAAATTAAGAATTTTACTGGGATGTGAACCCGATCTTTCTCCTTGTTTACAACCTTCTTCTATTCTTAAATTTTGTCAAGCTATAGAGCTCTCACACTATTAAATTCTTCTCTCTGTCATGTTTAGTGATTTAATGTTTTAACCTTGGATGTTTCATTTCTATAGCAGATGAGTAATGTGTGAGCCCAAGGCAAAGCTCTAACTGCCATCTTCCCAACCTATTTTGCCATTTCCCACTCTCCAAATACACTGAAACACACATGATCTCTCTCACATACACACACATGAAAATTAATGACTATCTCTATTTGTCATTAAGAATTTCATGATAACACAAAACAAGCTCCAGTTGAATACTAAGTAGATAATCATACCTAATAGAACTGGTCTATTATATGTTCCTTATGTCTAACATACATAAAGCTTGCAATATTTCTCTAAGGTTACTGGAGACAACAAAACACATTTCAAACTATTCTTTTGGTCTTATATTATTATATCATACATTCATTCTGCCTCAAAGAGGAAAAAAAATCACAAGCTATTGTTTTCAGTATACAACATACATATTTTCCCTGCTCCATTCTTACTTCCCTGCTCCATTCCCTGCTCCAATGTTCACTTCCACACACACTAAAAGTTTTCTGCCAGATTATAAAACAGGAATTTTTAGGGCTGAAAAAGACAGGTTTTAGAAAATTTTAGAACTTAAGAGAACCATGGAAGAAGCACAGGGCCTAAGAGCAGCAGAAGGTATATTTACATAGAATGAGGGAGCTGGGAACAGCAAAAGGTCTATATTTAAAAAATAAAGGGAAGGAAGCCCTTCATACAGAAGAAGAAGAAGAAGAAGAAGAAGAAGAAGAAGAAGAAGAAGAAGAAGAAGAAGAAGAAGAAGAAGAAGAAGAAGAAGAAGAAGAAAGCCCAAAGGGAGTAGGAAAACAATAGGGAAGGAACGGGGAGAACCTCACAGGTCCCATGTGAGGTTGGACCTTTGAGCTCAGAAGTTACTATAGTAACCAGTCTAAGGGAATAGTAACCAATCAGAGGGGATATCAAGGCACCGGGATCTGTAGCCTTTATAAGCCATAAGAAAAAGGAACTCAGAGCAGGGCTCGTGGGTGGGGGGGAGTTGGGGCACCGCCCTCTATCACCCACAGAGCAGGGCCGGTCAGGGGGTTGGGGCGCTGCCACTGTCACACTCAGGGCAGGGCTGATCAGGTGGTTGGGGCGCCTTCCCCTGTCACGAACAGAGCAGGACGGATAGGGAGGTTGTAGCCCCGCTCCCTGTCACACACAGAACCGCAGCGCGATCAGGGGGTTCGGGCACTGCCCCCTGTCACGCTGATCCCGGTGCTGGGAGGCATATTACCCTTTAACACTATAGGATAGAGGCCTGGTGCATGGGTGGGGGCCAGCTGGTTTGCCCTGAAGGGTGTCCTGGATCAGGGTGGGGGTCCCCACTGGGGTGCCTGGCCAGTCTGGGTGAGGGGCTGAGGGCTGTTTTCAGGCTGGCGGGTGACTGAAGCTCCCATCCGCTCCTTTTTTTCTTTTTCTTTTTATTCTGGGCCAGCTTTAGCTCTGAGTCTTGGCTCCAGCTCTTAGGCCTCAGCTGCTGAAAGTAGGTATCTGGTTTGTTTGGGTTCTATAATCGAAACACTGTTTCAACTCCAGCTCTGAGATCCCAGATGGCTGAAAGCAGCTTTCTGGGGTTTTGTTTAGCTTCTGTATTTGTAATAATGTTTCAAACAGCAAGCTCAGAGGCCGGCAGCGGCAGGCGGGGAACGTTGGAGTCCTCTGTCACTGAAGCAAGCAAGCCTCATGTTAGCTTCAAACTGCCTGGTTGCCGGCCGCCATCTTGGCTGGCAGTTAATTTGCATATCACCCTCATTAGCCAATGGGAAGGGTAGTGGAGGTATGGCTAATTACCATGTTCCTCTTTTATTAGATAGGATTATTTCAAATCTTTATCATTTTAAGTATATATTATTAACACCTCTAGATTTTTATGATATACAAATAATTAAAGTAAAATTACAGATGTAAAATGATTGTTAAATGCTCATTCCAAACTTTTGAACAAAAATTTGATATTGATCAGGAGCTTCACCATCAATTGTTATGTGACTGTGGACCATTTTCAGTGATTAGAATAGAGGTTTTGTTGTGTTGTTTCTTCCTGTAATCCTCCATCTCTGAATTAGTTCTGTGTCCTATTGCTTTTCTATTTCTTAGCATTACTCTGTTCTGTTCTCTCTCATATGATGTAATAAGACCCACATTAGCCACTATATAGTTAATGCTATCTTATTAAAAATGCAAAAATCTAATATGTGCCCTTTAGATACAGCAAGATTTTTCTTTGTATACTGAGTACTTTTGACATGTCAGGATATATATGCATCCATGTCTTTGCCTGGTTGATTTATTATTACAGTTAATAGCAAGTACATGTACTATATGGCCATCTATATGTATATATATAAAAGGCTAATATGCAAAGTGTCCCCTTGGGAGTTTGATCCCTCACTATGACGTGCACCACCACTGGTGGGGGGACGGGAAGAGAGGTTTGGAAAAAAGGAAGGCCCTCGCCGGTAGCCAGAAGACCCCGATCAGCCCTGATCAACAGCCAGGCCTAGGGGCACTACCCATTCACAAATTTTGTGCACCAGGCCTCTAGTTTGCATATAAGCAAATACACAGAATCTCTGTAAAACATAATTTACAAATTTTTAAACATCAATTATTACCTAAACTGTGAGCATTGTTCCCAATAAGTGGCTTTCATATTTTCATATAATAAAAATATTTACAATTTAATTTCCATAAATGCTAAATTTTATCAAATTTCATAATAGAATAATAATACTTAGGTCAAAGAGGAAGAGTATTTACTGAAATTCTATGGCACACAAATATTCACATTATATTTTTGGCCGATCTAACAAAAAATATGTATAATTTTGACTAATTCACACTGGAAAGCTATTGTGTAGGCTGTTGTCATTTTTTTTATTTGCCAAACTAAGGGAAAAGAGGTTGGTGCCCCTGACTAAATAGTTAGGTATTGCATGTTTTAAAAATTCTTGTAGCACACTGATTGAAAATCGCTGGTAGAAAAGGTGAAGTTAAGGATTTTGTTTTAAGTTCCAAGAGGAGATGTGGGCACATGTATAGGAAAATTACATGCCTTCCCCGGATATCACCAGAATAATAGGATTCTATGGTTTGAGTCCCAGGAGAGATTTTCATATTTTTTTTAGGGGGACAGGGGATCAGGGATGAGAATCTGGTTTTTGATTGTGGTACTATTTACTGAGATTGAAAGCTGAGAGCAGGATGAGCCCAAAGTAGTAGGATGAGTGGTGAGAAAAAACAAGAGTTCCACTTTGGGACATTTTAAATTTGAGAGGTCTATTACACGTCTAGGTGGACAAATCAAATAAACCTTGGTATATCAATTGTGGAATTTAGGAAAGAGTTTGTAGATTTACATATTTTTTAAAATTTAACATAAATCTATTCTTAGTTAAAACCTTATGATTTTATGGTTGAAATGTGGACAGAATAGATTGGGCCCAAAATTAGTCTGGAAGATAGGGGAGAAGCCAGTATGAGCATGAAGATAGCAGTGAGTGAAGGAAGAGGAGCACCAGAAACCTTTTTGTTAATGTGGCTTCAGGATTCAATGGTGACTTTAAGTCATCTACCAGACACCTTTCCCCCCTTAGATTTGTAGCTTATTTGGAAATACATTTTCCACAAATGCTTAATGGTCTCCTAATCTTAATGAGTTTTATATGCCAGTAACAAAATGTTAAGGTATTTTAAAGGCCTTGTTTTCAATTCTGCTTTATTTCTTAGTTCTCTTGTCCCATGCCTCTTTCTCAACCTAATGTACATTGAGGATATCATGAAAAATAGATATAGTCTTCATCCTTAATCTATTTATTCCTGAGTAATTTTGTTAATGCTTATGTTAATCCAATTCCAGCTATGTGGGATCCAAGAGCAGTAGTTTTGTTCCGTTCTATATGGCTTCTGCCTGTCCTCTTTTTGATTATTGCATCTTCTGATTCTTTCAGAAGCCCAGAAGCCCGTTTGTTTCTTGTAATATCATGCTCAACATAGTCAATAGCAAGCAATGCATATTTTTATAACTCTTTCTCTTAAAACTTCTGGCCACGTGAGGAAACAATCTTCTCTTTTACCTAGAACAGACATCAGTACAGCAGGTTCTCCAATAATGCCATCTTGTTCAATGTTGTTGAGACCCCATGGGAACTTAACTTGTCTACATCAATTAGCCTATAGTAAAGTTGGTTTTGTTATACATCTCTTAGCTGCAGTTTTAACAGCACATCAGTGATCTTAAGTGAGGACTTACTATATTACTAAGTATTTTTGCCACTGCCTGATAGATTAGTTTTGTCACTGATGTCTTCTCAGATACTAAGCCAACTATTATTGTTTTTTGGAAGCCACCACCCTCCTTTTGCTACAAATTTCTGTATCACTTTTACTCATTTTTCTTTCTTTCTTTCTTTCTTTCTTTCTTTCTTTCTTTCTTTCTTTCTTTCTTTCTTTCTTTCTTTCTTTCTTTCTTTCTTTCTTTCTTTCTTTCTTTTTTTTTTTTTACAAGACAGACCTGGTCACATAACTCTAACCCAACTGGGCAATTTAGAGGAGTGGCTGGGGATTCTCTAAGCACTAATAATAGTCCACATCGCTTGATCATGATTTCTCTTTTAACCTTTCCCTTTTTCTTTCCTTACAAACAGTAGAAAAGAGCAGGACTGAAGAGGGAATGAGTTATTTACAAGAATAAAAGACTAGATTCCCTGAGAAAATTTTTTTAAGTTAGGGTTGCTTACAGGAAGTTGTGCAGAAGGGACAGAATATAAGCTCAGATTCTCTTAGGAGAGAAAGACTGGGTATAGCAATGCTTTCCAACACTGGCTCATCAAGTATTGAGTTTCTTTTGGTAAGTATAAACATCAGTTTTCAACCTAGATTCATGAAATAAGACTTGCCAAATATAGTGCCCTATATTTTATGTTTACTGAAAATATAGTATGCTCTTTATATGCAGCTATCTAAATTATGAAAAGAATGTTTCACTTTGATTCACAAGACATTATTTGTTTAATATGGGAAACTACTTAAAACACATTCTCTAATCCATTCTAAAAATCACCAGTTTGATCACTACAATAGACTCTAGACTTTGCCAATGTAAGTCAGGAACTTTAATTGCTTTGTTTAAAATTGTGACATTTTTAGGGTTCCAAATAATTTGTCAGTAACAGGAAAAGTCTGCAAGGCTCATTACAGAAATCTGACTCAAATGTTGTGATTACTGAGATTAGTAATTTTCTCTAATAGAGAAAATTTGTTGAATTAAATGTTTTGTTATGCTTTAATTTGACTACATTAGCATCATATTATTAACATAACTTAGATAAGTTTCCTTAAAATAGAAAGTATCCATTTTGGAAGTTAGATCTTTGTTTCAGACAAGGTATCAGCATGAAACAGATGGCATAGTCAATTTAGAATACCTCAGGGATTATTTAATAAATAAAAGAGTTATAAAAGTGTGGGCAGAGTATAGCAAATCAGAAAAGATAATATGATTCTAGGGAGTGTATAACGACAAAGCTATTACCACTTCTAAGACCATAAGAAAGGAGGGACGGAGGGAGCAGTTACTAAAACCTGGAAGAAAAGAACAAGAACGGGTAGTTTGTAGTAGGCAGTGACCTTCAATTGTGGAACCCAACCCAACTAGGGTAACCCTGCATGGAAGGAACCTGAGGAATAACTAAATGCCCGCACTTCATGCTTTTACATTTGGTTTATTTCCTGCCAAGGATCTCATTGATTGAAATAAACCACTAGCAAGAAAACAAGAAATCTAATGATGGAGTACATGTAAGTCAGCCTTCCAGGAAAAAGATTTGGGTAAGGAATGTATCAGGGGGAGCAGATTGAGATTTAGTGAAAGGAAAAAGAAAATTAAGTTGGCCATAAAAAATAGTAAGAAGAATAGAATAACTACAAATATCTACCATCTAGTTTATTTTATAAATATTTTTGTGAAATTTGTTCTGGTTTATAACTTTCACTGATTATTGTTGACTAACAGAATGGCAAAACTTTCCTTATACCTATCTAATCAAAGTTGACATAAATACTACAGTGTATTTGAGTTGCTATTGCTAGAATCCCATTTCCAACAAAATATCAATATTTTATAAAGTTTATTTGATATGTAGCTATAATGCAATAGAATTTATTTGATTTACAACAACAAAATATTCATTCAAGGCAATAATCAGATGTCATTAATTAAAATTACTAAATTAATGAAATGAATTAGCATCTTATGTTCAATATTTTTAAAATGTGAGCTCCTAAAATTCTCATATAAATTCCATGCAACAGAGTTAATTTCAATACATATAAATAAACTGATATGTGATTGTTCTATAAATGTTCTATTTTCATATATTACATGAAATTAAATCTAATACTGGCCCCTTATGAACTTATTTAGCCTAAATTAACTTCTTAAGGCCCTACCTCCACATACAGTCACATTAAGGATTAGTGCTTCAGCTTATGAATTAGGGATAACACAATTTAGTCCATAGAAATGATATTTATTAAGATCATTTATAGAGCCAATTAATAATGGTAACTTTGTGTGGCCCAATGGTAGATCATAGGCCTTTGGGTTCTATTCCTGGTCAAGGCCTGTACCTGGTTTGCAGATTTGTTAGCATGACCCAGGGCTGAGGTGCTTGTGGGAGGCAGCCAATTAATGTTTCTCTTGCACATCAATGTTTTCTTTTTCTCCCCTTCCATTCCATTCTCTCTGAAAAAGCAATGAAAAAAAAAAAATCTTGGATGAGGATTAACAAAACAAACAAACAAAATCACTTTGAAATATGAGATAAGGAGTAAGAGTTTTAAAGTTACATATTGTTGTATTGCAAATCAGCGAGCTGGACAAGATGCCTAATGAGCCAATTAGTTAGGAGTCATCTTTTTTTTTTTTTAAACATATTTTTATTGATTTTTTACAGAGAGGAAGGGAGAGAGATAGAGAGTCAGAAACATCGATGAGAGAGAAACATCGATCAGCCACCCCCTGCACATCCCCCACCAGGGATGTGCCCGCAACCCAGGTACATGCCCCTGACCGGAATCGAACCTGGGACCCTTCAGTCCACAGGCAGATGCTCTATCCCAGGGGTGGGCAAACTTTTTGACTCGAGGGCCACAATGGGTTCTTAAACTGGACAAGAGGGCCGGAACAAAAGCATGGATGGAGTGTTTGTGTGAACTAATATAAATTCAAAGTAAACATCATTACATAAAAGGGTACGGTCTTTTTTTTCAATAGTTTTATTCATTTCAAATGGGCCGGATCTGGCCCGAGGGCCGTAGTTTGCCCACGGCTGCTCTATCCCCTGAGCCAAACCAGTTAGGGCTCATATTATTTCTTTATAAAATAATTGTATATCAGTGTTCAATGTGTGGTCTCTGATATCATCATATATACTAACTGTGTGAACTTGAGCAGCTATTTTCTCACTCATAATCTGAAATGGAAGTTAATAGATATAAAGCATCTTCTTCCCACATGATGTCTAGCAAATGGAAAGCACTATTCTTAGTAAGCCAATTACTTACTATTAAAACTTTGACTTAGTTCTAGGCTCAATCTTAGCAGTAATAGCAATAGTACTACTAGTAGTATATTTAGTATTACTATCATTTAGTAAATATGTTTCTCTTGTATAGTTCAACAAAATAACATGGATTAAAATTTAACAATAACACAATAGGTTTAAATATTGCCAGTTTAGCCAACAAGAGTTTATCTTCAAATTTAAGAGTAAAGTCACCAAAAACACATATATAAAACAGTGGGATAAGAAAGACATGACTTTCACTAGGGCACACTTTAGCTAGTTTGTGGAAAACTACTAATATGAGCCAGGTCATTTCTCCTGCCATGGTATTTATCATTTTATAACTATTACCAGGTTGACAAACAAAAATAAAGAAATCAGCATGTAACTTGCCCACAGACAAAATTTTTAACATCAACTATTAATGTGCCAAATTCTAATAAGCCGAGTGTTACACGGGGATTAAAAGTTTTAAAGTGCTTTCAAATCAACCCTGTGGGATATACAATGTAGCCCCCCTCCCTCTTTTTTTTTAGGTTAGCAGTTTTTATTACTATACTTTCATTTAATTTATTAAGGTGACATTGGTTAATAAAATTATATGTTTCAGGTACACAATTCTACATCATCTGTATATTGTACTGTGTGTTTACTACCCCAAGTCAAATCTCCTTCTAATATGGATTCCCCCTTTACCTTCTTCTCCCTTCCCCCACCCCCCTTTCCTCTTCCAATTACCATACCATTATCTGTGTTCATGAGTCTTTTTATCCTGGGGCTGAGGATCAAACCTGCAACCCAGGTACATGACTGGGAATTGAACCCGCAACCCTACAGTAACCACACCCATGCTCTGACAACTTAGAAACACTAGCCAGGGCTGAACTGTTATTTTTTTTAACTTTATTTTTATTGTTGACACTACTACAGATGTCCCCATTTTCCCCATGTTTGCCCACCTACACCAGGCCCCTGCCCCTCCTTCCCTCTGGCCATCATCACACTATTGTCCATGTCTGTGGGTTATGCATATATGTTCTTTGGCTAATCTCTACAATTTCTTTCATCTATCCCACCTCAAACCCACCCCACTCTCCTTTCACAACTATCAGTCAGTTCCATATATCTATAGCTCTGTTTCTATTTTGTTTATCAGTTTATTTGGTTCAGTATATTTCACATATAAGTGAGATCATGTGGTATTTGACTTTCTGTGAATGGTTTATCACACTTAGCATGTAATAATCTCCTGGTCTATCTATGCTGTCACAAATAGATAGACCTGGAGATACCCAGTGATATTCCATTGGGTAAATGTACCACCACTTTTTAATCCACTCATCTGCTGAGGGCACTTGCCCTGTTTTCCTAAGAATAAAGAGCTAATATGCTAATTAGACCAAACAGCAGAACTATCCCCTGAACATCCTTCCAGATGACCGTCCAGATGATCTTCCGGACAAAACTGGGCTGCAAGGCAGTTGGTGGGAAGGCCCACCACCAATTTGGGTGTGGGTGGCCAATCCAGGATGGGGCCAGCCAGGGGGAGGGGCTGCAGGCAGTTGGCTGGCCAGCCCTGACCCAAATCAGGGTGGGAGGGCTGCAGGTGGTTGGCAGGCCAGCCCCACCCCCAATCAGGGTGAGGGGCCAATCTTGGACAGTGCCAGCCGAGGGGAGGGCTGTGGGTGGGCCAGCCCTGCCCCGTGGTCAAACTCCTAGTCGAGGGGACAATTTGTATATTACCCTTTTATTATATAGGATAATCACTTTGCTGTACATTGGATCCCCAGAACTTATTCATCTAGTATCTGTAATTTATAACCTTTGACCAAGATCTCCCTTCCTCCACACCACAGCCCTTAGCAACCAACTTTCTACTCTGTTTCTATGAGTTCAGCTTTTTTAGACTCTCTATATAAGTGAGATCAGACATTTTTTTTAATATACCTGTTGGCTATATCAATGTCTTCTCTGGAAAAATGTCTATTCAGTTCCTCCGCCCATTTTTAATCAGATTTTGTTATTGTTATTATTACTATGTTGTATGAGTTCCTTTTATATTTTAGAAATTAAATTTTATCAAATACAATATTTTCTCCCATTCCATAGGTTGTCTTCTCATTTGCTTGATTATTTCTTATGCTGAGCAGAAGTTATTTTAATTAATGTAGTTCTACTTATTTATTTTTGCTTTTTTGATTTGTTTTTTAGGTGTCATATCAAAAACATTATTACCAAGACCAATGTCTAGGATCTTTTTCCTTGTTTTACTCTAGCAGTTTTATGATTTCAGGTGTTATGTGTAAGTCTTTAATCCATTTTGAGTTAATTTTTTATGAGTGGTGAAAGATGGGGGGTCCAATTTGATTTTTCTGCCTATGATTACCAAGTTATTTCAACACCATTTATTAAAGAGACTATGTTTTCTCCATTGAGTATTTTTTGTTCCCTTGTCTAATATCAGGTGACTGTATATATGTGAAAACTTAGTAGTTTAGTAGCAACACGAGTAAGAACAAATCATATTACAACACTCTGAGGAATTACTGAGAATTTATATAACGTTAGAGGTAAGGCAATCAATTCACTTTATTTGTTTCATATTTGATTGTCTTATAAATAAAATTATATTCTTCCTATGTATTCCCTAAATCTATTTTTTTTAAAAAAAAACAACCTATAGACAATGAATATCTTTGTTCTGAGTTAGAATTTATTTTTCATTGGAGAGGTCTCTTCATGCTTCTTTCAGATGGAATAAAGGCTGTGTTAGGCTGTGTTGTGTCCTAAGAAACAGCTTTGAACTTATGGACAAACAGAGATTATAGTTTTAAAATGTAAATCATAATTGAATTAACTATGTATTTAGTAATTGCAGATTAGGGCAGTAGGATATTAATATATACCCTAACATTTTGTGAAAGATTTTTAAACAATTTATTCATATTTAGCATTATGACATCCTTGCTGTTGCTCTAATATACATAATTGCACCCTGCTGTGCCTTGTGTCTTCTTGGTATAGAAATACATGTTTCTCTGTTAATAGTTTTGTCTGAAAATTCTAGATATTCTTTTCATAAAAATAGATAAAATTAAGTTTTAATCTTGTATTTATACTGTCCCAAAATATTGATATTTACCAAGAATAAAAATCTATGTTTAGAATATGAGCAGTACATTTGTATTAATGCTGGTAACTTTAGAAAGAAAAACATAAGCTTTATTTTTAGTTTACCTTCCCTTCCCTCTTTCCTTTCTTTCTCTCATTTATCACATAGATTGAATGAGTTAGCTATACTTTTAAATAATTTAAAAATTACATTATAAATTTTTCTCTTTTTATAACGTGAAATTAGACATAAAACATATCAATAGTTGTTTATTTTAAAACCAGGAATGGCATTTTGCTGTTAATATTATACTAACTCTTAATAATGAATTTGATTTCCCCAAATTGATGAGGAAATTGCTGATTATGTGAGGTTTCCATTCTTAGTAAAAATGAATATTAATATTGTAAAATGATGAATTGCTAATATGGGACATTGAGCTTGCAATCAACTATAAAATATCCCTCTTATAAAAGACATGAATTTATAGTGATAATTTTAGAACTCAATTCCATTTCTAATGCCATGTATAATAAAGGAGTAGATAATTCTATAACCCTTCATGGGAGAAATAATGATTTTTCTTTTTTTAAATGTTTATGTTATTATTCGGGGGAAATATTTTAACTGTGTAATCATTATCAGCATTTTATTTTTAAAAAGTGTTTCAGAAAGAAAGAAAATAAAATGCCTGCTTAATTGTAGAAGAAAAATATCTAGTGAAAAATGTTATTTAATTAATTGAATTTATAAAATTTATTCTGAATTTTATAACCACAAAGTAGTCAAGAAATGTTATGTTAAATTTAGCTCCATTTCAGTTAAGAATATTGCTGAAGTGTATTATTTTTCTTTAACAGAAATAAAGTATCATTGTTTTGGATCTATTTCTAATTAAATGTATTAGAAAAAGAATCTTAACTGATAAAAGGAGTACTTTTTTTATTTGGTATTAAGAAAAAGTTCTAAGACTATGCTAACTTAACAAGTATGATCTGTACGACTAGGTATGATATAATCAACCCAATAAAATATCTATAAATAGAGATACCAGACTATCTACATTTAAATATTTCTGTGTTGCAACTATAAAAAGAAATCTGAGAAAAAGTTACAACATTGATAACAAAGGATTAGCATCTCTGATATTTGCATGAAGTACCTCATGCAACAGTTCAGATCATTCCCTGTCTTCATGGTCTGACCGTTTTTTAGTCAAGGTATTTCTGTAGCAACTGGCACTTTGTTGCCTGTCCCTGTTTTCATGTAGATGGGCCCTTAGCAAGTCCCAATCCATATAATATTTTTTTACCACCAAACTTAGGGTTTCCAATTTGACCTGTAAGTATGAAACATCTCAGTTCATATACATGAGCAACTTAAATTTAGGGGTCAGTTAAAATCTAGGAGTGCAAATCTTTGACTAACTAGAGGTCCAGTGCATTAAAATCGTGCACTGGTCGTGGGGGTGTCCCTCAGCCCAGCTTGCACCCTCTGCAATTTAGGACCCCTCGGGAATGTCTACCTGCCATGCCAGTTTAGGCCCAATCCTGTGGGATTGGACCTTAACTGGCAGTTGGACATCCCTCTCACAATGTGGGACTGCTGGATCCTAACCACTTGCCTGCCTGCCAGCATGATCACCCCCAAACTGCTCCCCTGCTGGCCTGATTAACACCTAACTGCTCCCTGCTGGCCCAATCGCCCCCAACTGCCCTCCCTGGCAAGCCTGGTCCCCCCTAACTGCCCTCACATGCCAGCCTGGTTGCCCCCAACTGCCCTCCCCTGACAGTCTGGTTGCCCCCAAATTCCCTCCCCTGCTGGCCTGGTCTCACCCTCAACTGCCCTTCCCTATTGGCCAATTTGGTTCTGATTGGTCAGTTTCTATGCCAGTCAGTGTCAAAAGCTTCACCTCTTAGATAGCCATTGGCTCCTCACAGTTGACCCAGATTTGGTTCTGACTGATCGGTTTCTATGCCAGTCACCATCTCTGAGCCTATCAATGGGGCCTGATCAGAAAGGTAGGGCTGATCAGCAGCCCCGGTGGAGGCCTGGAGAGAAATGGAAGCCAGCTGCTGAGCAGACCAGGAGCTAAAGAGAGAGGCAAGTGCTGATCAACAGCTGCCACAGAGGCTACGGATCAGACCCTGCTTCTCTCTTTAGGCCTCTCTCTGGGCCTGATTCACAGCCTCCTCAGCAGTCAGTGCTGGGTCACTGTGCCTGCAGTCATAGCAGCCATAGCTGACTGCAGGACTGACTTCCGGTTGGTCGAGGCTCCTGGTCATTGCAGATGTGACAGACCCAGGGTTTTTATATATTAGAATGGGATTTAGGAGCCAGCTCATAAGTTCTTACTCCTTCCTCTTTCAAATTATTTTTGTTGAGATGGATTCATTTCATTGCTACTCAGAAAAATGCCATGAGATCGACCAGTCAGTAAACTTTAGTACCAAGTGATAACCAACCTTTTACTGGCTCTCATTTTTCTCCTTGTCTCCTTGCACTACCCTTTCTCAAAAAAGAAAAAAAACAATCACATGACTCTTTATTTCAGATTCTGATTTATGGGATTTCATACTAAAACATGTAAAAATTTGTTATAAACAAAAAAGACCAGAGATATTTCTATAGTATAAGAAATAAGCAAATGACAAAAAATATATAAATCACAAACCAAGAAAGATTGTAGAAAAATTAAAACGATTAGCCTTGCCCTAACCGGTTTGGCTCAGTGGATAGAGTGTCTGCCTGTGGACTGAAAGGTCCCAGGTTCGTTTCTGGTCAAGAGCATGTACCTTAGTTGTGGGCACATCCCCAGTAGGAGGTGTGCAGGAGGCAGCTGATTAATGTTTCTCTCTCATCGATGTTTTTAACTCTCTATCCCTCTTCCTTCCTCTCTGTAAAATAAAATCAATAAAATATATTTTTTAAAAAAGATTAGCCTCATTACTTATGAAATGTAGGGTAAAATGTGATCTTCCCAAATGTAAATGCTTTTATTTTTTAATCTTTTATTTATTTTTAAGTTTTTAGGAGATTAGAGCTTTTTTTAAAGTGTGTGTGTGTGTGTGTGTGTGTGTGTGTGTGTGTGTGTGTGTAATTGATTTCAGAGAGAAAAATGGAGAGGAAGAGAGAGATAGAAATATCAACGATGAGAGAAAAAATCATTGATCTGCTTCCTTCATGTTGCCTACTGGAGATTGAGCCCACAACCGAGGCATGTGCCTTGACTGGGAATGGAACCATGACTCCTGGTTCATGAGCTGATGTTCAACCACTAAGCAACACTAAATTTAGCCAGGCTAAATGTTTTTATTTATTAAGAGCATCAAATATTGAAAATTTTCAGGGAGAAATCATACATTGTTGAATAAAATGGGTATGTAAAAACATTCCCTCTTCAAATATTATAATAATAAATGTTCACTGAGTGATTGCAATAAGAAAGTTATTTCTCTCAGTACTTTTGTTAAGCAGATAGCTGCTAGGGCAGGAGTAGGGGAAGGGGGATGTAGAGGGGTAGTTTATCTCACCCACTGAACAAAGAAGTCAGCAGTCTTGGAACTTGCCCAGAGAAAATTGCCAAATGTTCTCATAAATTCTGGGAAATGCTGCAACACTGTAAAAATGAACCTTGAAATCTAGTCTATTGCCCAAAATATCTAGCAGAAACCTTGAAACATATAGACAGGAAAAGTTAAGACCCTTGAACCCCCATCAGGCAGGGCACTCAGACTAGCTGAGTTGCATGCTTGTGCTTTATGCTAAATGTATTCTTAATTAATTATTTTGCTTTTGTTCCTTAATAAATTTGCTTGCTTTGCTTCAACACTGTCATCTGTTACTTGTCTGAATTCTTTTTTGTGAGTGTGACAAGAGCTGAGGAGGGGAGAGGCCCCTTAAACTCAGGCAGCTCTCCTGTAACACTTTGCATGTTTTATTTTTTTATTTTTTTTTTTATTGCTTAAAGTATTACAAAGGGTATTACATATGTATCCATTTTATCCCCCCGCCCTAGACAGTCCCCTAGCCTCCCCTATCCCCCAGTGTCTTATGTCCATTGGTTATGCTTATATGCGTGCATACAAGTCCTTTAGTTGATCTCTTACCCCCCTACCTCCTGCACCCCAACCCTCCCCGGCCTTCCCGCTGCAGCTCGACAATCTGTTTGAGGCAGCTCTGCCTCTGTATCTATTATTGTTCAAAAGTTTATAATGGTCTCTATTGTCCACGAATGAGTGAGATCATGTGGTATTTTTCCTTTATTGACTGGCTTATTTCACTTAGCATAATGCTCTCCAGTTCCATCCATGACGTTGCAAATGGTAAGAGTTCCTTCCTTTTTACAGCAGCATAGTATTCCATCGTGTAGATGTACCACAGTTTTCTAATCCATTCATCTACTGATGGGCACTTAGGCTGTTTCCAAATCTTAGCTATGGTGAATTGTGCTGCTATGAACATAGGGGTGCATATATCCTTTCTGATTGGTGTTTCTGGTTTCTTGGGATATATTCCTAGAAGTGGGATCACAGGGTCAAATGGGAGTTCCATTTTCAGTTTTTTAAGGAAACTCCATACTGTCTTCCATAGTGGCTGCACCAGTCTGCATTCCCACCAGCAGTGCACGAGTGTTCCTTTTTCTCCACATCCTCTCCAGCACTTGTCGTTTGTTGATTTGTTGATGATAGCCAGTCTGACAGGTGTGAGATGGTACCTCATTGTTGTTTTGATTTGCATCTCTCGGATGATTAGTGACTTTGAGCATGTTTTCATATGTCTCTTGGCTTTCTGGATGTCCTCTTTTGAAAGGTGTCTATTTAGGTCCTTTGCCCATTTTTTGATTGGATTGTTTATCTTTCTTTTGTTAAGTTGTATGAGTTCCCTATAAATTTTGGAGATTAGGCCCTTATCAGATATGTCATTGGCAAATATGTTTTCCCACACAGTGGGTTTTCTCGTTGTTTTGTTGATGGTTTCTTTTGCTGTGCAGAAGCTTTTTATTTTGATGTAGTCCCATTTGTTCATTTTTTCTTTAGTTTCAAGTGCCCTAGGAGCTGTATCAGTGAAGAAATTGCTTCGGCATATGTCTGAGATTTTCTTGCCTTTGGATTCTTCTAGAATTTTTATGGTATCCTGTCGTACATTTAAGTCCTTTATCCATTTTGAGTTTATTTTTGTGTATGGTGTAAGTTGGTGGTCTAGTTTCATTTTCTTGCATATATCTGTCCAATTTTCCCAGCACCATTTATTGAAGAGACTATCTTGGCTCCATTGTATGTTCTTGCCTCCTTTGTCAAATATTAATTGAGCATATTGGTTCGGGCCGATTTCTGGGCTCTCTATTCTATTCCATTGATCTATATGCCTATTCTTGTGCCAGTACCAGGCAGTTTTGAGAACAGTGGCTTTGTAATACAACTTGATATCTGGTATTGAGATCCCACCTACTTTGTTCTTTTTCAGGATTGCTGCAGCTATTCGGGGTCTTTTTTTATTCCAGATGAATTTTTGGAAAGTTCGTTCTAGATCTCTGAAGTATGCTGTTGGTACTTTAATGGGAAGTGCGTTGAATTTATAGATTGTTTTGGGTAGTATGGACATTTTGATGATGTTGATTCTACCAATCCATGAACACGGTATGTTCTTCCATCTGTTTATGTCTTCCTCTATGTCTTTTTTCAATGTCCTGTAGTTTTCTGAGTAGAGGTCTTTTACCTCTTTAGTTAAGTTTATTCCTAGGTAGCTTAGTTTTTTCGGTGCAATGGTAAACGGGATTGTTTTTATAATCTCTCTTTCTGAAAGTTCACTATTGGTGTATAGAAATGCCTCAGATTTCTTGGGGTTAATTTTGTATCCTGCTACATTGCCAAATTCATGTATTAAGTCTAGTAGCTTTTTGATGGAATCTCTAGGGTTTTGTATGTATAATATCATGTCGTCTGCAAATAAGGACAGTTTTACTTCCTCTTTTCCAATTTGGATGCCTTTTATTTCTTCTTCTTGCCGAATTGCAATGGCTAACACTTCCAGTACTATGTTGAACAGGAGTGGTGAGAGGGGGCATCCCTGTCTTGTTCCTGTTCTTAGGGGAAATGGTGTTAGTTTTTGTCCGTTGAGTATGATGTTGGCTGTGGGCCTGTCATATATGGCTTTTATTATGTTGAGGTATGATCCTTCTACTCCCACCTTGCTGAGAGTTTTTATCAGAAATGGGTGTTGAATTTTGTCAAATGCTTTTTCTGCATCAATTGATATGACCATGTGGTTTTTTTCTTTCAATTTGTTTATGTGATGTATCACGTTTATTGATTTGCGGATATTGTACCATCCTTGCATCCCTGGGATAAATCCTACTTGGTCATGGTGTATGATCTTTCTGATGTACTGCTGGATCCGATTTGCTAAGATTTTGTTGAGGATTTTGGCATCTATGTTCATGAGGGATATTGGCCTGTAATTCTCTTTCATTGTGTTGTCTTTACCTGGTTTTGGTATTAGGGTGATGCTGGCTTCATAGAATGAGCTTGGAAGTGTTCCTTCCTCTTGAATTTTTTGTAGTAGTCTGAGGAGGATAGGTTTTAGTTCTTCCTTGAATGTTTGGTAAAACTCCCCTGTGAAGCCGTCTGGTCCTGGGCTTTTGTTTGATGGAAGCTTTTTGATGACTGCTTCAATTTCTTCCATAGTTATTGGCCTGTTGAGATTTTTAGATTCTTCCTGATTGAGTTTTGGAATGCTGTATTTTTCTAGGAATTTGTCCATTTCCTCCAGGTTGTCTAGTTTGTTGGAGTAAAGCTGTCCATAGTATTTTTTAACAATCATTTGTATTTCTGTGGGGTCTGTTGTTATTTCGCCTCTATCGTTTCTGATTTTATTTATTTGGGTCCTCTCTCTCTGCTTCTTGGTGAGTCTGGCTAGAGGTTTATCAATCTTGTTTATCCTTTCAAAGAACCAGCTCTTGGTTTCATTGATTTTCTGTATTGTTTTTTTGGTCTCTATGTCATTTATTTCTGCTCTAATCTTTATTATCTCCTTCCTTCTGCTCACTCTGGGGTTTTCTTGTTGCTCTCTTTCTAATTCTTTGAGTTGTAGAGTTAGATGATTTACTACCATTTTTTCTTGTTTTTTGAGATAGGCCTGTAGAGCTATAAACTTCCCTCTCAGGACTGCTTTCAATGTGTCCCATAGGTTTTGGATTGTTGTGTTTTCATTGTCATTAGTTTCCAGGATGTTTTTAATTTCTTCTTTGATCTCATTGGTAACCCAATCAATATTTAGTAGCATGCTATTCAGCTTCCAGGTGTTTGAGTATTTTGGGTTGTTTTTATTGTAGTTTATTTCTAATATTATGCCATCGTGGTCTGCGAAGACGCTTTTTATGATTTCAATCTTCTTGAATTTGGGGATACTTTGCTTGTGACCCAATATGTGGTCTATTTTTGAAGATGTCCCATGAGCACCTGAGAAGAACGTATATTCTCTGGCTTTGGGGTGAAGTGTTCTGAAGATGTCTATTAAGTCCATCTGATCTAGTGAGTCATTTAGGATTGCTGTATCTTTGCTGATTGTTTGTCTATAGGACTTATCCAGTGCTGTCAATGGTGTATTAAAGTCCCCTACTATGATTGTATTGTTGTCGATCTCTCCTTTGATATTTTCCAGGAGTTTTTTTATGAATTTGGGTGCTCCTACATTGGGTGCATATATGTTTACCAGGGTTATATCTTCTTGTTGTATTGATCCCTTTAGTATTATGAAGTGGCCTTCCTTATCTCTTGTTAAGGCCTTCACTTTGAGGTCTATTTTGTCCGATATAAGTATTGCTACCCCAGCTTTCTTTTCCTTTCCATTTGCCTGAAAGATATTTTTCCATCCTTTCACTTTCAGTCTGTGTGAGTCCCTTCTAATGAGGTGGGTTTCTTGTAGACAGCAGATGTATGGGTCATGTTTTTTTTATCCATTCAGCCACTCGATGTCTTTTGGTTGGAGCATTTAGTCCGTTTACGTTTAAAGTTATTATTGAAAGGTACTTGTTTGTAGCCATTTCTTTTTGTGTGTGTGTGTGGCTGTTTTCTTTCTGAGCTTTTTATTTCTTCTTTTTATACCAGTCCCTTTAGCATTCCTTGCATTGCTGGCTTGGTGGTGACAAACTCCCTTAGTCTTTTTTTGTCTGTGAAGCTTCTTATTTCCCCTTCAAGTTTGAATGATAGCCTTGCTGGATAGAGTATTCTTGGATTCAGTCCTTTGCTTTGCATCACTTTGTAAATTTCAGTCCATTCTTTTCTGGCCTGATGTGTTTCTGTTGAGAAGTCATTTGACAATCTAATGGGAGATCCCTTGTATGTAACTTTCCGTCTCTCTCTTGCAGCCTGTAAGATTCTCTCTTTGTCCTGAACATTTGCCATGGTGATTATGATGTGTCTTGGTGTGGGTCTTTTCGGGTTCACCTTGTTTGGGACTCTCTGGGCTTGTGTGACTTTTTTCTTCCCCACCTCAGGAAAGTTTTCTGATATTATTTCTTCAAGTAGGTTTTCTAATCCTTGTTCATCTTTCTGTTGTTCTGGTACTCCTATTATTCGTATGTTGTTTCGTTTCATGTTGTCCCAAAGCTCCCTTAGGCTCTCCTCCTGTCTTTTAATTTTTTTCTCCAATTGCAGTACATTTTGGGTGTGTTTTGCTTCCTTGTCTTCTAATTCACTTATTCGGTCCTCCGCTTCTCCTAGTCTACTGTTGATACTTTCAATGGAGTTTTTCATTGCAGCTATATCACTCTTCATTTCTTCTTGGGTCTTACTTAGGTTGTTGATTTTTTCATCTGTTTCTTCTAGCTTCTTCCATATGTTATCGATTTTTTCATCTGTTTCTTCTAGCTTCTTCCATATGTTATCGATTTTTTCATCTGTTTCTTCTTGCTTCTTGAAGAGGTTGTCGATTTTTTCCTCCATCCGGTTTATGCACTCTAGGATCCTTATTCTGAATTCTTTATCTGTCATGTTGCATGCCTCTGTATTACTTAGCTGCTTTTCTGGAGAGTCCTCCTTCTCTTTCCTTTGGGGGTTTCTTTGTCTACCCATGTTTGATCTCACTGACATATCTAGACGTTGAGTTGTTCAGTGGTTGCTCCCTTGGTGGCAGTGACTCCTTGGTCTGTGGTTGCTCTTCGGGCGGTTGCGGTAGCAGCTGCTCTTCAGTTGGCAGCAGCTCCTCTGGTGGGTGCTGTTCACAGCTATGGTGGCTCTTCCGGCTGGTGGGGCGAGGTTTCACGTACAGCTGCTGTTCCTCAGCAGAGGATGAGGTGCTCAGGAGGTTGCTGTTGCTTGGATCTGCTGCGTTGATTTAAAGGCACAAAATACAACACAACAAGGCACCACGTACCAGGCACTATACACAAATATATTCACGATATTAATAACCCCAATTAAAGGTGACCACCTGAATTAAGAGAATTAGGGGATAAGGAAGAAGGAAGAGAAAAAGATCAAAGAGAAAAAGGAAAAGAAAAGTAGGGACCAAAAAAAGGGAGTGCAAAAATGAAATTGGGAAAAAGGAAGGGGGAAAATAAAAGCGAGAAAAGAAAAGAAAAGAAAAAAAAAGAGCGAAAAGAGAGAATGAAGTGGAAGAGGGAAGAGACTTTTTATATGAGGAGAATACTCCTATAGAACAGCCATTAATCCCAACAAATTCCAGCAACAGCTCCCTGGATATGAATGCAAACTAAAAACAACCAATAATATAACGATGAAAATAGAATGGTGAACACTAATCCCAAAATAAAATAAAGAAAAAATAAAATGGCACTTTAAAAAATGGTAAAACGGTAGCAGTAATAATACTGGTTAAAAATAAGAAGGTAGTAATTAAAAGGGTAAAATCAGGTGATGGAAAAAGAAGAAAAGAAAGAAAAAAAAAGAAAAAAAAGAAAGAAAAAAAAAAGAACAGAAAAAAAAGAATGAAAAAAAAATTGGTTTCTTAGTTAAAAAGTGAAAAAAGAAAAAAAAATTGCAGTAGTGAAGGTCCTTCGTTTCTTCTATTCTTCAGTGTGGCTCGCCTTAGACCTTCCAGGTATTCAGGAGAGTGTTGAGTTTCCCTGCGATATACTGTTCCTCTGTGTTGTAAACCACAGTCCTTATTTTAAAGCATGCCGCATTTATTTCCCAGACTGCCTTATTTTGTGTTTAGCAAAGAGTCAGTTTGTGGGTCAGCCTCTGGGTGGCAGTGTTCTGGGGTTGGCCTCTGAGGCTATAGGGCCTCTCTGTCCAGTGGAAGTTCACTGCCCAGAGCTGACTGCGTAATAGTTAGTTACCGGCGCTATGTTGTTGCTGGGATTGAAAATCCCCCTATAGGCCAGACCCTGTTAACTCCCAGGGACTGATCAGGTTATCTTAATCCTTGATCTCCTACAGGGTGGAATCTGCATGTGGCTGTGCTCCTTGCCTGGGGGCTGGGGGGAGGAGACTCCCTCTCAGGAGCGGGCGGCTGCCCCAGTCCGGGGCTCTGGGGTGTCTCAGCACTCAATTCACTACCACCTCTCCCGGCTCCCCCTCTTTCCCCAGTCTCTCCCCAGATTCCACTCCCCAGCACACTCTCCCTCTCTTCAGCACAGGTGAGTGTCTGTATCCGAAATGTCCCATGAACAGGATTCAGTGAAAACAAACAAACAAATGCCAGCCGCGGAAACGGGGAAGGCTTGGTTTCTGTAAGCTTCTTCTCTTACCGGGACTGCATGGTCAGGTCAGCTCTTCAGGCTGCCCCCTTTAGGCTCAGTCCTCCGTGATCACAGAACCCAGCTCTCAATTTCCCTGGCGGCGCCAGGAATCCCGCAGTTCTCCTTCCCCCCGTCAGGGGCTGTGCCTGTCCCAAGGGACGCGGCTGTCTGCCACGCGGTCTCCCTCCGACTCTCTGGGCTCAGAGGTCTGGCAAACTTTCCTGCCCAAATCCCTGGTTTTTTTTACCTTTCCAGGGGAGTTCTGCTCTTCCCGGCTGCAAACCCTCTCACCAGCTGAGCAATTTCGCCAATTCGGTGTGAGTGTTACTAGCTTCAGCTGCTCGTTCCATTTGCTCCGGGACACGACCTGGGACACGTCTGCCTATATCGCCGCCATCTTGGTTCTCCCCGCATGTTTTAAATAATATAATCCTTAAGTCAATTCTACCATTTTACCATTTTTCAAATAAAAAAGTTGAGAACCAGGGGCATTAGGAATCAAAATCAGCATTCTCACTCCAGAAGATATTTACTGTCCTGCCCTGCCTATTATATTTTGCAGCTACAATGGTAAGTTGTAGATACATGCACTTCAACATTAGGTTTTGCTCCTGTTGCTGACCCTAGTGCTCAGGCTTCAGATTACTGGGGCAACCACCTCTAACTCAAAGGTCCTAAACACCCAGCCTACAAATAAATGTAATTAATCATTTTGTCTGCTTGACTCCTCTGGTAGTCTACTAAAAACCTATGGACCTATTCTGGGAATAATAACTTAAAATAGTAATATATACATATATATATATTATATAGAATTATTTAAATATAGTAATATGTGTAAATAAATACACTTAAACTATTTAAATATAATTTACAAAATATTTTTAAAAATTAATTTGTGATGTAGAAATGTATAGGCTTCTTTAACAAGATATTATCATAGTTCCACTTTAATTTAAAAGTAAGGATGATTCAGAATGACTGTAAATGACATTTCAAGATATATCTGCAAGATTCATGGACCCTAAATTAGAACCTCTGACATAGGTTTCCTAAAGCCCGATTTTTAGGACAATGGTTGGCTACAGTGCTCAGAAGTTGAGTATTTCCCTTCCCCAGGGCAGTAAGGCTCAGCAAATGTCCCAGAAGTTTAACCTCTGGTTAACTAGTTCCCCCTGAAGGTAGGCCTTCTTAAGAAGAAAATAGTGCTCTGCTATATTTCAAAAATGGTTCCTTTCCCTCTGCCTGTTAAAATATGTGGGCATTTTTTTCTGTTACTTATTATTAGAATCTGGTTAAGCTTCTGGAAATACGTAAAACTCACACAAGTGTGGAGGCTTTCAAATAACTGGGTCCTCTAGAATTTTTAAGTCTCACAATTGTCCCTAATGAGTCTTCAGCCATTCATCACAGTTCAGTTTTTCTAAGGCTGAAGTGGTTCCCCCAACAGTTACTATTCTGGAATCTTTGCTCCAATTGTTATGACTCCTTGTATTCACTTACCTGACTCTCCAATCTTGGAGGCAGCCATTTTCTCTAGGTTCTCTCTTCTGGATTCAAGAGGAGTCAAATTTTTAGTCTATTCAGATTTTTACTTGGTAGGATGGAGTGGAGACTTACAAGTTCTTTAAATGGGGATACAGAAACTGGAAGTCCTATTTTTTGTTATTTGGGAAGAAAACTTAGTGTATAGTTTTTAATTTGACACAGGATACCTTAATATATAAACTTCAAGATTAGGACCCTTGATTAAAACTTTCAACACAATATTTATATATCAAAATATACTTTACATGTGACAAGAGTACAAATTGTTAACTAGAGAGTTCTTAATTATAAAGGGTACAGAAACTATATTTAAATAGCAAAGAATATGTAATGAGTCATCCTTCAGTTAAATCTTTAAAGTACATTGAAATGAAAAAACAATTGTATTAAATTAAGTTTTTTTTCACGAGAATTGTGTTTTATTTCACATGTCATTCATTTAATTTAGCCACATTTAATATACCATATACAGTATAACCAATATTTTTCACAAGCCTTATTTATAAACCAAGACCAAATTCAAAGAAATATTCAGCTCCATCTACAAAATTAAAGTTTGACATTTCTCTCATGCTTAAATCATTCAATAACTTCTCATTATATATGAGATTGGTGACATTTTCTGTAAAGGATCAGATAGTACATAATTTAGGCTCATGGATCATGTGGATCATGCAGTCTCTGTCACATGATGTAATCTGTTGTAGCATGAAGGTAGTTAATCCAACCTATGGCTGTATTCCAATAAAACTTTCTTTACAAAAAAAGATGGCAGGGAAGGTTTTTCAACACTTAATGTATAAGAAAACATCCACAATTTTAAGAATGTTTTACAAAGCACTTCAATAGCTGACCAACCCACACATCCATTTATACTGATCACTAGTCTCTATTCCTTACTTTATAACCTTGGCATTTGGAACACCTTACCTTTCCTTAAAAGTACTGTGATGTGGAATCACCAAGAAAACCCGCAGGTTAATGATTCACCACATGGAATCACAGAACTCAGCAAAGCTGTTATACACTCAGTTATAGTTTACTAGGGGCCCGGTGCACGAAATTCGTGCACTGGGTGTGTGTGTGTGGGGAGTGTCCCTCAGCCCAGCCTGCCCCCTCTCACATACTGGGAGCCCTCAGGCGTTGACCCCCATCACCCTCCAAGCGCAGGATCGGCCCCTTGCCCAGGCCTGACGCCTCTGACAGAGGCGTCAGGCCCGGGCAGGGGACCCTCATTTCCCCCCATCACTGGTTCTGCCCCCAGCCCAGGCCTGATGCCTCTGGCCCAGGCATCAGGCCTGGGCAGGGGACCCCCAGACCCCTCCGATTGCTGGCTCTGCCCCTTGCCCAGGCCTGATTCCTCAGCCAGAGGTGTCAGGCTTGGACAGGGGACCCCTATCTCCCCCCAATCACTGGCTCTGGCCCCCGCCCAGGCCTGAGGCCTCTGGCCCAGGAATCATGCCTGGGCAGGGGACCCCCATCTCCCTCTGATTGCTTGCTCCACCCCCCGCCCAAGCCTGACGCCTCTGACCCAGGCTTCAGGCCTAGACAAGGGGACCATCATCTCCCCCCAATCCCCGGCTGCGCCCCCCGCCCAGGCCTGATGCCTCGGCCAGAAGAGTTGACCCTCATCACCCTCTGATCACCAATCACCTGATTGGCCCCTTGACCAGGCCTGAGGCCTCCGGCAGAGGTGTCAGGCCTGGGTAGGGGACCCCCAACTCCCCGCGGTTGCAGGCTCCGCCCCTGAGCAGGCCTAACGCCTCTGGCTGAGGCGTCCAGCCCGGGCAGCGGGGACCCGCAGCTGCAGCGCCCCGCGATCGTGGGCTCCGCTTTAGGCCCAGGCAAGGGACCCCTAGCTCCCAGAACTGCCAGTTTCGACCGTGTCCAGCTCCCATCGCTGGCTCCACCCCTACTTCCTGCTATCACTGGCCAGGGCGACAAAGGTGCCTGATTTTCCGATCATGGCTGGGGGGCAGGGCAAAGGCGGGCCCAGGGCCGCCTTTGCCCTGCCCCCCAGCTCTTAGCTCCCCCCTGGGTTTCTGATCACTGTCAGTGGCAGGGGGCTTCTTCCTGCTTTCCCTTTTGCCTCCCTGCATTGTGCCTACATATGCAAATTAACTGCCAATCTTAGTTGGCAGTTAACTGCCAATCATAGTTGGCAGTTAATTTGCATATATCCCTGATTAGCCAATGAAAAGGGTATCGTCGTACGCCAATTACCATTTTTCTCTTTTATTAGTGTTGATTACAGCAAAAGGGTACAGAGTAAAATCAGCAACAAAAATCATTGCAAAAGTCAGAGCGTGGGAGGGACCAGGTGCAAGCTTTTAACTGTCCTCTCCCAGTGGCATAATGAAGACAGGCTCAGTTTTCCCAGCAGCAATGTGTGTCAATACAAATGAGTATTGACAAGCTTGGAAGCCTTGTAGGTTGCCATCCTCCTTTGGTGACCAGGTTTTTATTGGGAATGGGTCAAGGTAGACATGATTGACTGCCTGTAGATTTGACCTTAGTTATTCTGTCTCCAGCTTCTCTCAAAGTCAAACTAATACCATATGGTCCAAGGCCTCACCATGAGTCACATCATTAGCATAAACCACAGGTAGGCAAACCACGGCCCCTTGAGTGTGGCTCTTCCACAAAATACCACGTGTGGGCGTGCATGTACAGTGCGATTGAAACTTCATGGCCCATGCACAGAAGTCGGTATTTTGTGGAAGAGCCACACTCAAGGGGTCAAAGAGCCGTATGTGGCTTGCGAGCCACAGTTTGCCAAGCCACAGTTTGCCTACCATTGGAACTATCTGGCATGGCCCAGGTCTCAAATAAGGAAAGCCATTCTTAAAGGTCCAAGGGCTTTGAGATTACCTCTCAGTGTTATGCCCAGATTTCAAGATCCCCAATAGACCAACAGAGAGCCAGCCGAGTCCGATGCAAAAGCAGAGAGTCTCTTATTCAAACCTGGGTCTGGCTCCCCTACCCTCCTTACTGACACAGAAGCAGATGGCAGAGAGAGACCTAGCCCAGTGTGAAGAGGAGTTTTATAGGGGGGTGGAGTAAGGGGAGGAGAGGGGACTGTGGGCCCTCCCAATTGTCCAGGCACAAGTCAGTGTCTTGTTACACAGGATGTGGTCATATCGATGGCTTGCACTTCCCTTGATTATCATTGGTTAGTTTAGAGAAATCCTGGGTGTGGCTAGCAGAGGCTTGGGCTTCCGGAAAGAAGCCTTGCTGAGCACACGGCTCTGCCCAAAAATGGAGGACCCAGGGTAAGATGGAGGGCATAGTCCTTGCCCTTTCACCAGAATCTAAGCAAAGGTAAAACTTTCCCTGGGATGTATAAGATTTGGGCAAGAACTGCAGAGGTAATCCTATGCAGAGCGTCTAAATTGTTTTGAACTTTTGTCTCTTGATTCAGACAGATGCTTTTCTGCCTATCTCATTTTCCAGAGAGAAATAAAGATGCCATTCACTGTAAACTCCTTTTAGCATGAGAATTTTCTTAATCACCTTTGTAGTCCTAGTACATTTATAGAGTATAGTGCCCAAAATAGAGTAGTGGTTCAATAAATATAAAACATATCTGAACAAAGTAGATGAAAGTTTCTTCTTTTTTTAAATACATATTGTCTGGAAAGGATACATATATTGGAATGCATTGTTAGATAACATAAAATTACCCTCTTATCATAGTTATCAATTGTGCATCTTACTGAATGTAACATCCACACATAGCTTTCTCATCTTAGAAACAGATGAAAATGCAACTTGCAAAGCATAATCTATTATTTAAAGATGAAAAGTAAAGCAGGAAGTATGAAATATCATTAAGAAGATATGAGATTAAACTTTAGGTATTTTTCAATCATTATTTCTACAAACTTCATATAGTTCTCAAAGATAAAGTTTGGCAAACTATGATCCACCACCTAATTCTGGTCTGGTGCCTCTTTTTATAAATGCAGCTTTTTTGAAGTATTTTATACCAGTTCATTTATGTATTGTCTATAGCTGCTTCCACACTAAAATGGCAATGTTGTGTAGTAGCAAGTAGACTGAAAACCATGTTGCCCAAAAAGCCTAGTATATTTTCTACTGGACTCTCTACATACAGAGTTTGGTGGTGACCCCTGCCTGACTAATAAAAAACTCACAACAATAAACTCAAAATATATAGTTTGAGTTATTTGATTAGTTGCACACCTGAAGCAATTATGTTTAATGTTTTAGGTGTCAGAATTAGAATCTTCATTTCATCTATTAAAAAATTATAAATAAATGATGGTGGATATTAGAAATCATATGTGTATATATATACATATACATATACACACATATGTATATACATATATACTGAGTAGCCAGATTATTATGACTACCTGACATTTGTAGGCAAATTAGCTATACTTTCGCACTGAAGTTGCTAGAGGGCCAGACCATTATAAATGTCTGAATAGCACAACATACCTAAGTATCATTGCTGATCAAGTTCATCCTATCATGGTGATGGTGTATTCCAATGGAGATGGCTTCTTCCAACAAGACAATGTGCCATGCCACGGTGCCTGTATTGTGCAGGAGTGCTTTCAAAAACATCAGGGAGACTTTACCTTGCTTAGGGGGCCCGCCCAATCACCAGATCTCAATCCAATTGAACATTTGTGGGACAAAGTTAAAAGAGCCATCAGGCAGCTGGTTCTACAACCATCAAATCTCAGAGAACTGGACAGTGCAATTCATAAGGCATGGTGTCAGATCCTCGCATCACCTTTCAACATCTCTTGGAGTCAATGCCAAGAAGAATCGCCACAGTATAGGAGGCAAAAAGTGGCCCAATGAAATACTGATGGGTGGTCATAATAATCTGGCCACTCAGTATATACACACACACACACACACACACACACACACACACACACACACACACACACTAGAGGCCCGGTGCACAAAATTTGTGCACTAAGGGGCAGGGGGGTCCCTCAGCCCGGCCTGTGCCCTCTTGCAGTCTGGGACCCCTCAGCGGATGACCACCTGCTGGCTTAGGCCTGCTCCTGGGTGATTGGGCCTAAGATGGCAATAAGACATCCCTCTGGAAGCCCGACAGCCCTCGGGGGATGTCCACTTGCCAGCGGGGAGCAGGCCTAAACGGCAGTCGGACATCCTTAGCACTGCTGAGGAGGCAGGAGAGGCTCCCACCACCACCGCTGTACTGGCAGCCATCAGCCTGGCTTGTGGCTGAGCAGAGCCCCTCCCATGTGAGAGTGCCCTGACCACCAGAGGGTAGCTCCTGCATTGAACATCTGCCCCCTGGTGGTCAGTGTGTGTCATGGTGACCAGTCATTCCCAGTCCTTCTGCTGTTAGGGTCAGTTTGCATATTACCCTTTTACTATATAGAATAGAGGCCTGGTGCACGGGTGGGGGCCAGCTGGTTTGCCCTGAAGGGTGTCCTGGATCAGTGTGGGGGTCCCGCTTAGGTGCCTGGCCAGCCTAGATGAGGGGATGATGGCTGTTTGCAGCTGGTCACACACACCCCTTCAGGGTGGGGGTCCCCACTGGAGTGCCTGGCCAGTCTGGGTGAGGGGCTGAAGGCTGTTTTCATTCTGGCGGGTGACTGAAGCTCCCAGCCTCTCCTTTTTTCCTTTCTTTTTTTTTTATTCTGGGATTTATTTTCCTTCTATGGCTGTCAATGGAACTGAAAGCCGGCTTTAGCTCTGAGGCTCGGCTCCAGCTCCGAGACCTCGGCTGCTGAAAGCAGGTATCTGGGTTTGTTTGGCTTCTATAATTGAAACACTGTTGCAGCTCCAGCTCTGAGGCCCGGCTGGCTGAAAGCAGGTTTCTGGGGTTTGTTTAGCTTCTATAATTGCAACATTGTTTCTTAGAGTACAGTTCAGAGGCCGACAGCGGCAGGCGGGGAACTTTGGCTTCCTCCATGACTGGAGCTAGCAAACCTCCTGTTTGCTTCAGCTGCCTGGCTGCCAGCCACCATCTTGGTTGGCAGTTAATTTGCATATCTCCCTGATTAGCGAATGGGAAGCGTGTTGGAGGTATGGTTAATTACCATGTTTGTCTATTATTAGATAGGATGAATTTTTTCTATTATATCTTCTCTCTCCTTTTTTTAAAAAAATGGTTAATTTATGGCCTGGCTGGTGGCCCAGTTGCTTGGAGCCTCATCCTATACATCAAAAGTTATGAGTTTGATCCCCCATTAGGGCACATACCTAGGTTGCTGATTCATCCCCAGTTGGAGCATGTATATCTGTCTCTTTCCCTTCCTCTCTAAAATCAATATAAACATACCTTTGGGTGAAAAAAGTTGTTAATTTATATTTTGTTTTAAACATTGGTTGTCATATGATACAAACTTTAATATATAAGATCTATGTTTGTGATAATATTTTCTTAATAACATTTCAATTTTAATAATATTATTTCAATTTAAATAATATTAATATTATATTCCTTTTAATATATGCTTAGTGATTAAAGAATGGTTTCTTTTTTGCACACTGTGTATGGCTTTTTGCAACTATAGCCATTTTCCTGGGCAAGGAATGCTGAGTGTGTTGACAGTGTTTTAGATATGGCACTGAAGAGGTTATTCTCCATCATATTTTTTTATTTCCTTAAGTAGAGTTTGACTGGTTGAGTCAAGAGGATAATACTAAGTTATATTTGAGAATCCCATACCAATGGAATCTTAAGCCCCATACAGCAGGATGAAGTTCTTGTTGTTTAGCTGCTACTTTCAAAGAGATATAGCAAGAGGGATAGGAGTAGATTCCTATAGTCCAGGGGTCCTCAAACTTTTTAAACAGGGGGCCAGTTCACTGTCCCTCGGACCATTGGAGGGCCGGACTATAGTTAAAAAAAAAAAAACTATGAACAAATTCCTATGCACACAGTGGCGGCAAAAACACCCGGCAGCCTGGATAAATGTTTTCGGCGGGCCGCATGTGGCCCACAGGCCGTAGTTTGAGGACCCCTGCTATAGACCCTTCAGATCACAGCTTCAGAAATATATCTAGCCACAAGTGTGAGGGCCAGATGCAATTATAGAACACAGATATTTGACAAATAAAATAATCAGGTTGTATTTTATAACAAAATTTAAACACAATGTGGGAGAAATTGTGCAACTGGTCTTTGAATCAGGCAGATACTTGTAAACATGAATTGAGTTAGAAACCTAAATATGAGAAATGAGTGAAAGCTCAGGGCTTAATCACAGATGATTTAGAATCTGTTCTTGGTGCTGTGGTACAAGTTAGAGTGGAAGTAATTGAAGGGTATTTGATGAGCAATTAACAGTATAGTTCTCTGTTTAGCGCTTCTTTTTATCCGACTGGCCATTGAGTCTGGGAAAAGGTAAAAACATAAGGTGGCATTGAATGCTCCAAAATTCAACATTAATATGACCCAGATACATGGGGCCCAGAAAGCCATTACAAGTTATGATTTATCCTCATTTTTTAAATGAGTGTTTAAAAATTCTCTGATTGGGCGTCAGAAAACACTCACAAAATGCTCTTTATTTTTATGCAGCATATGTAATGTTGACCAATACCTCTCTGTATTTGATTATAATTATTTTTTAAAATACATTTTTACATATTTCAGAGAGGAAGGGAGAGAGAGAGGTAGAAATACCCATGATGAGATAGAATCATTAACCGGTTGACTCCCTCCTGCATGACCTCTACTGGGAGCAAACCTAAATGGGAAGCAAACCGTGACCTCCTGTTTAGAGGTTGATGCTCAACCACTGAGCAACACCAGCTGGGCGAATAGATTCCAATTATTGTTTTACTTTTTCTCTCTAGCATCTAAAGAACTTTATTTCCTTCTGGCTTTGATTTCCCTTCCTACCCAATATTTATGTTTACAGGATAATAGAAATATAGTTTCATGACTTTAATAGAAAATAAAATTACAAATATGTTAACCAAAATTAATAAATTGAAAACACTGTGACAACAAAAAAAGAGACAAAATGGAAAAGACTATAGTAAACACTAAATGGTTTTACTGTTTCACACTGATCTGTTGTTATTCAGTAATGCAGAAACAAGTGCCAATTGAGATTATTAGAAAAATATAGATTGTACCAGAGATAGTGTGTTATCCACAGAATATTATTACTCATAAGAGTAACTGGTCAAACTTTATGGGGTGTGCTTTTCATAAATGGACATATAGGAAGGCCACAAAGAGAAAAGATTCTGAATTCAGATAGCCGGGCTCTGCTATTTAATAAACTCAATCATTCTTTTCTTTGAGGACACTCATATGAAAAGTGATGGGAGAATAAGAGTACTTCTTTACTGTATTGTGACGTTTAATATTTCATAATTCAAATGTCTAAAGTCGTATTAGAAGGTTATGATGCTGTGTGCCTTAGGGACTGAGTTGCTAACTTAGAACTGATATATTAATGGCTTTGCATCTTGAAGGCCAATGTGACACTAAGGATAAAAATGCATTTGTCGCCCAGCCAGCATGGCTCAGTGGTTGAGCATCAAGCTTATGAACTATGAGGTCATGGTTCAAGTCCAAGTCAGGGCACATGCCTGGGTTGCAGGCTCTATCCCCCGTATGGGTCATTCAAGAAGCAACTGATCAATAATTCTCTCTCATCATTTATATTCCTCTCTCTCTGTTCTTCTCCCTCCCTCCCTGATATCAATAAAAGACAATACATATAAAAAATAAAAAAAAATAAATAAAATGCTATTGTCTGCAAGTAACAGAAACTAATTCAAACTTAATAATGTAAACAGTAAATAAAATAGTATATTATTCAACACAGAGATAGATAGGAAAACAACCTATTTTTTTTTCTTTCTCTCTGGTCTTTTAGTCAATGCAAGCTTTGCCCCAAAGGCGATCCCTCCCTTTGCCATAAGATGACAGACAGAGAAACTGAAGCTACACACTGGACTCTAGGTCACAGCCAGAGAGAGATGTGAAAAGCCTTTCTACTAAACCATGGAATTGTAGTCCTTCCCTTCAAACTGATTATTTCTTATTCACCTTGTCTGTGCACCAATTCATTTAATTATTTGCATCTACTCCTAGAGGTCAGGAGCAGGGAATTGAGAAAGTTTTCCCAGATGTCTGCAATACTGTGGCATCCAGCAGAAACTGAAATAGAATGAATATACATTAAAACAAAGTAGGAAGGAGCAAGTTCTACATGGACAAAAACAGTGTTCACTACATACAATAGGAGCACTTTTTTATATCACACTGATTTTAATTCATGTGGAATATCATTTTAGCAGGAAAATTATGCACTGATAACATAACATGTTACTAATATAAAGAAACTCCCACACACAAATGTCTTTTCCACTTGTGTACATTTGCCTGGATTTTTTTAAAAAAGAATGAAAGGCTGATATATTTAACAGTGGCAATATGTGCATTTATCCATAAAAGACTGATGAGAATACAATTTCCTCTAAATATATTTTGATTAGGGCATCCTTAGTGCTACTGTGGGGATGGGAGAGGCTCCTGCCACCACCGCTGCACTGGCCAGCCATGAGTTGGCTTCTGGCTGAGCAGCACTCCCCTGTGGAAGCTCACTGACCACCAAGGGCAGCTGCATTGAGCATCTGCCCCCTGGTGGTCAGTGCATGTCATAGCAACTGGCTGTCCTGGTCGTTCTGATGTTAGGGTCAATTTGCACATCACCTTTTGCTTACATAGGATTATTATATAGGACTAGGAGCCCGGCTCGAAATCACACAGCCCCACCCACCTGTCTATTGACACCCAAACCTCTCCATGTATAGCTCCAGCGTGCCTGACCCAACTTCCGACCCCTCTGGCCTTCTCTTGCTGCTTCAAGCCCCACCTTCAGCCCCTCCAGTCACCTCAGGCTGGTCCAGCCTTCTCCAGGCGCCTCCCCACTTCCACCCCATCTCCGGAGCAACGCGGCGGCTCCGGCCCATCATGGCGCTGGAGGAGAGCATGGGAGCCTCCCGCCTGCTGCGCTGTGCTCCTTCCCCTGGCAGGTGGGCGGCGGGGTGCTCTGAGTGTGAGCAGTGGGTGGCAAAGACTAGTGAAGGGGGCTCTAAAGGCTCTCACCCCCACCCTCCCCGTCACAGGATGGTCCCACCTCCTCCGGGGTGCCTCCCCACTTCCGCCCTGTCTCCAGAGCAGCACCCCACCATGCACACGCAGGCAGCCTCCTGCGATTGGTCATTATGCATTATGGCATCCTAGCCGTTAGCATATTATCTCTTTATTATGATGATGTTTTTCATATAAATACTATCATAAATTTATTTTCTATTAATTTTAAACTAATTTCTACTAGGCTATCACTATTTTCTTTTAAAATGACTCATATTGCATTCGATTGAGGAAAAAAAACAATTAATTTTTCTCATTGCAATGCTTAAAATATTTGTTTTAATGACAAGTATTTGCTATATTTTAAAACCTAATTTCAAGAGTGGGTACTGAGAGGAAGAATAAAACATAAACTGCAGATTTTGCTAATGGGGGAAACTAGTCTGAAGAAACAGACAGGCTGAAAATAGAAAAGTCGATGGAGTAATCAATACACTCAAAGGAGGATGAAATAGAGGATACGCAAGTCCCATGATTAGTAAGCAGACAACAATTCATAGCAGCAAGCCTACGAAAAATACAATTCATTTCTCTACTATTTAGAGAAGGAATGAATCTGCAAACAACTCTCAATATTCAGACTCTCAATCAATTAAGAATATTAATGAGAAAGTGGAATTAAATATTTAATCATATGTAAAAATTGAATATAAGATATGCTATTTGAATTCTTTATTGTTATCTGTGTAATTTTAAAATATATGTCATTTTAAGAATAACTATTTCAAATAATTTAGCACTTTGAAAATTTCCACTCCTTGTGTTCGATTAAGCTTTAAAATAAAAATCCCTATTAAAAATCTATTCTATGTAGCATCACTGTGATTTTCCCCCTTTATAACATAGACTTTTAAATTTAACAAAGAACAAAAGTGACTTCAAACGCAAAGCCAAAAATTGTTGGAGACTTTTAATAGGTTTAATATGTTCTTTCTTTTTTATTTTTTATTTATTTATTTATTTATTTATTTATTTATTTATTTATTTATTTTTATTGCTTAAAGTATTACAAAGGGTATTACATATGTATCCATTTTATCCCCCCGCCCTAGACAGTCCCCTAGCCTCCCCTATCCCCCAGTGTCTTATGTCCATTGGTTATGCTTATATGCATGCATACAAGTCCTTTAGTTGATCTCTTACCCCCCTACCTCCTGCCCCCCAACCCTCCCCGGCCTTCCCGCTGCAGTTTGACAATCTGTGTGAGGCAGCTCTGCCTCTGTATCTATTATTGTTCAAAAGTTTATAATGGTCTCTATTGTCCATGAATGAGTGAGATCATGTGGTATTTTTCCTTTATTGACTGGCTTATTAAAATCTAGGTATATATTAAATCATTAAATCTGGTCCCAGAATGACCAGCATCATATAATTATCATTTTGTCCAGTAAAATATATTTGAGTTGTGTGTGCTTGTGTGTGTGTGTATACATGTGCACAGCAATAAGGGTGACAGAATTCAATGAGTAGTTTTTGTTTCTATGTGTGTGTGTTTTCTCTGATGGCAATACATTAGTAATTATTGAAAAACCTAAAAGTTAGTTCTAAATTATCAGACCTTCTCCCATACTATAGTTTTAAATTTTTACATATTGGACTATACATAATCCCTATCATAAAATCAAAAGCTGTGTATTAAGTAAACATATGAGTTACATCATGGCATTTCCATGCAATCTTGTCAAAGAGGGAAAACTAAGGCCTGTTTCAAATAAATTATTTTTATAGAGAAAACATATAAAGCAAGGGCTTTGAAGTAGACTTGCCTCCTTTAAGAATGAACAACATGTTTCAAAGTGGCAATAAGAACATTCGAAGTTAGCAGTAATGATTGTCCATTGGCATTGGCATAGGGGCCAACATTCTTTAATTCAGATTTTATTAAATTATAAGGTACATGTGGGTAGGATTTTACTTGTTTTAATTTTTGTTCAGTGCTATATTTCCAGTTTCTAAAATCAGCATTTGAATGTGATCTGTTCAAATCAGTGTGTGCTGTACTAAATAATTAATTAAATAAATAATATTGTTGCTGCTTCTCTGCTCCTCAATCCAGAGTTGCTTCTTCTTGAAGCACTGCAACAAAACTTAAACATTTTAAAGATTTTTTAGGTGTTTTCTTGTGATGGCCCATGATCTATTAAACCCATTGGCTTACCTCAAGCATAAAAGTCAGTAGACTTTCTCTATAGATTATTTTTTAAGCCCCACCTGGAGAAAATAGTTTTAAAGTCATAGTTTACCATTGCATAATACAAATATTTAGCTTATGTATGTATTAGAAAAAGAAGTTTCTATCCAAAAAAACACAGAAATTGTTAAGAGTATATGCTTGAAAGACAGGATTAGGGTATAACAGACAATTCCAAAAACTGTCGGTACACATACTAAATATTACAACTTTGAAGGATCAGGTGTACAGAGTTTATGCTGTAGACAAAAAGCAAGAGGATTATATGAACTGATTTTAGAGTTAATTCCTTCCCGAGTGTTAACAGCTGGCAGGAGGATAATCTGAGAGCCTGTACTAGCTGGATTCTTGAGAAGGCTAACACCCCAGGTTGTAGGTAAAAGAGAAGAAATAAAAGACCAAATAGCTTTTAGGGGCTAGAGGTGCTACCCACTAGAGGAGGCCGGCATTCAGCACAGTGTCAGAAGGAAGAGTAAGGACGATGGAATTGCTTGGGCAAATTTCGCCCCACTCCACCCAGGGCAGACTGCAGAATCCAGTACTCCCAGTGAGTGCAGTCAAGGAGGCTTCCCTAAATCTTTCCATATCCTCTGAAGGGAGGAAAATGTGGTCAGATTAAACAGATATCCCCAAATCCTCAGGAATTTGGGATAAGGAGGAGCTAGATTATGTGGAGATGGCTACCAAGGTATTAATAATGAGTAAGACTGCCGTCAGTCCATCAATCATATTACTAAGTCATAGAGACAGAAAATAGTTATGAGACTACTTACTCCCTTCTCCTTTGAGGTAAAGAAGATATGTAAACACACAGAAATACAATATACAGATGAAGGGAGAGAAACCCAAGGAAAACCCTGAGTTGAATAAGCAGTTAAAGCAAAGGGAACTCATTTCCAAATGGGAAAACATCACTTTAACCTTATTAATAATTGGCAATAGTAACTATCCTGTGATCAAACAACAAAAGATCCCATGATTTATGCTTAAAGAGATATAAAAATAGGTACTATTTTACACACTTGATTCTGGAAGTGTAAATTTCATATACATTAAATTGGTAATACATTGTTAAAGAAGCTATGGGTGGTTTCATAGTCCAGTCAAAACTAATCCTTTGCTGCATTTCAGTGTATCAGAATCACCTAGAGCAGTGGTTCTCAACCTTCCTAATGCAGTGACCCTTTAATACAGTTCCTCATATTGTGGTGACCCCCAATTTCATTGTTACAAATTGAACATAATTAAAGCATAGTGATTAATCACAAAAACAATATGTAAGTATATATGTGTTTTCCGATGGTCTTAGGCGACCCCTGTGAAAGGGTCGTTCGACCCCCAAAGGGGTCATGACCCACAGGTTGAGAACCGCTGACCTAGAGGGTTGGAGTAACAAAGACTGCTGGGGTGGAAACTGAGAATTTGTATTAACGCTTTTCCAGGGGATGCTGATGCAATTGGCCTAAAATCAACTCATTATCAACCAATTCCATGTTGTATATAAACGCACTATCTGGCATTTGCTTTAGTCAAACTCCCCATAGTTTTAGCAGTTCCACAATTTTCTATACCCCAATTAATAATCAAGCTTAAGAGAAACGGATATGCTTCTAAAATAAACCAAGGTCATTTTTTTCTTTGCAATTGTACTGTGAGGAGGCAGTTCAATTAAATCATAATGTGTGGGACATGCATAGAAAAATCTGGCCTTCCTTTATGGATCCGTTCTTTCCTAAATGTTATCTGGTCATTGCCACTTACCTTCTAAGGTGAAATGGTTGATGTTTCACATTGTATTAAAGATCATAGCAAAATTAGTATTAATGAAAAGTACAATCTGTGTGATTGTTCCAAATTTTCTAATTTAATTTAGTAGCAAATAAACTATAACTGTTGAATAAATGCAGACTATATTTGCCTCAGATAGAGAAGAGAATATGGCACTGATATAGCATAATTTACTCTCATGTTAGGTTACAAGGTGTAATTGATACTAATAAAAGCAGATGTCTAAAAATTATTGGGTAGATTCATGGAGGTGACATACTATTTGAGCTGTGCATGGGCACCTAAAAAACATCTTAATTACCCTCCTTTTCTTTAATATTATAGAAAAGTGTAGCAGACTGCCAACTGGTTGTATTAGTTACGTTGTGATATATACTTGATTATTCCATATCAGAGTTGGGGACTGAAGATGTCTTGATATATTATTGTGGCAGAGCGCATAAAATCCTTTTTGACCTCAGGAATTAAAAATCTTAAAAATCTTGTATGGTACATTTAAACTCCTAGTCTCACAATCTGGGGTCAAGTAATGAATACACTAACTAAACAGAAAAAATATTTTAAAATACAGGGTGTATGGAGCTTTGCGCAGTGGCAGTATCCTTTCCAATGAGGTTTATCTGGGGCACGATTGTTAATTTAAGAAAAAATACAGAAGTTGGCAAAAGTAAGCTTATAGTTATTTGTATGGAAAATATAGTTATAGCTATTTGTATGGAAAATAATACAATCACAAATAAATAATACAAAATAAACTCTTTAATGTACTCACAATTGTAAACCTACTTTTTAAAACATATATATTTTATTGATTTTTAACAGAGAGGAAGGGAGAGGGATAGAGAGTTAGAAACATCGATCAGCTGCCTCCTGCACACCTCCTACTGGGGATGTGCCCACAACCAAGGTACATGCCCTTGACCAGAATCGAACCTGGGGCCCTTGAGTCCGCAGGCCAACGCTCTATCCACTGAGCCAAATCGGTAAGGGCTGTAAACTTACTTTTGACCATCCTTGCATATTAATTGAACAAAAACTATATATGTGATTTTTCCCAGCATTGTTGTAAGCATATATGAACAATGTTAATCCTCATAACAAGACAACGAAGTAAGAACATAATGTTAGACATTTAAATATTTTGCCCAAGTAGAGTAACTGGAATTAACAATTGGCATTTGGGAAGGGACTCTTAATGTTGTCAATAAAATTGAGAATTGCCCCCCCCCATGAATCTGTTACCAGATCTGTGGGTCCCCTTAATTAAACAATCATGATAGTTTTCTTTTTCTAGATACCTCTGCACAATTATTTATCCTCATTGGCTTTTTTCATTTTCCATTTCATTGAATTTTCTAATTTTCCTCCTAACTTACTCATTGTTACTATGTCTGACACCTGGGTTCCCTTTCTCCTGCCATTTGATAAATCAAACTCTCAAAATTAAGAAATCAGCCTTCTACTTTCCCTAGTTTACTTTGTCAGTTTCACCTATTTCCAGGTTAACAGATTGTATTTTCAAGATTCTAACACCATTCTCATCCCAGTCTTTTTCTTTAAGATTTTTTTTTTCTATTCTGTACCTTTAGTGAATGATTAATTTTATTGGTTCTACTACTAAAATATTTCTATTTCTTCCCTAAAATAAAGACTCTAAAGCAGGCACTTTCACCACTTAATTAGTTAATAAAGTTTAAAATGCCATGCAAAAGGATTTATGAAGAAAGACAGTTAAAAAGTACTCAAATAATTTAAATACTTAATAGATACACAAGACAGAGCAGAAAAATAAATCAATAACTTACTTTTCCAAATGTCATGTAATTATTGAGCACCATACTCCAGATCTGTGTCTACAGCTCTAGAATCCAGGAATATATAATTTTAAAATAGAGAACACATATATTTTATATTGTCTTTTCATGCTCCAATTCACTATATGGTGATACAATGAGAGCCACATGTTTATCTGAACATACATCAGACTTTGTACCATAAGAGAAAAAAAAAGAAAAGAACACAGAGTTTCAATATAGTGGCAGCCATATCTGCCTCTTATTCCTCTTATTCCCTTTGGAGAAAATCATGTTGAAGGAAGATAAGGAAATGTTCCTAGATTAGTACAACTTGTATATGAGCAAATGTTTCTATGGTAAGGAAGAAAAACATTTAAAGGGTTTTTACCCTTACAGTGTGAGAAAATGGCTCACCCCCGCCTGCGGTCCCTCCCTGGCTGGCCAACCTCCTGCCAGGTGAATATTGGCCTATAAAGTCTAGAGGGGATGCCTGCACCATTAAATATGTAGGTGCTAACACAAGGCTATCAGAAACAAAATAATCAATGAAACATCATACCACAAAAGGAATACATAATTATAAATTACAATGAAAGGATATCACCAAACAAAACATTCTCTATATTATGAGAGTCTCAGTAGGAGGAAGAGACAAAGGGGCAGAAAACTTCCCCTAAAGAAATAATGGCTGAACTTCCTAAATCTAAACAAAGTTATAGACTTGCAGGTACATGAAGTTTCTATGTTCCCATACAGATTCAACCTAAAAATGCCTTCACCAAAGATGCCTTCACCAAAACACATTATAATAAAACTATCAAAAGTCAAAGAAAATAAGTTTTAAAGCAAGAGAAAAGAAACTCATTTCCTACCAGGGAACTTCTTAAGGCTATTAATTTGTCAGCAGAAACCTTGCAGGCTTTAGAGAGTGGGACAATATATTTCAAATGCTGGTGGAAAAAACTTCCAACCAAGAATACTTTATCTGGTAAAGTTGTCCAGAAATTAATGAAAGATAAAGATGTTCCCAGACAAAAGCTGAGGAAGTTCATTACCACTAGATCTGCTTTATAAGAAATGCTAAATGAAGTTTCATTGAAATAGATTTAAGTGGCCTAATATTGATTTCCTGATTACCAATTAAGCAATTTTATAATTTATACTAGAGGCCTGATGCACAAATTTGTGCACCAGTGGGGTCTCTTGGCCTGGCCTGCAGGATTGGGCTGAAACTGGTTATCTGACATCCCCCAACGAGTCCTGGATTACAAGAGGGTACAGGCCAGGCCGAGGGACCCCACCCATGTACGATCGGTGCCAGGGAGGGATGCAGGAGGTTGACCAGCCAGGGAGGGACCGTGGGAGGGCTCCAGGGAGTGTTCGGCCTGTCTCGCTCAGTCCCGATCAGCCAGACCCCAGCAGCAAGCTCACCTACTGGTCAGAGACTCTTACCCCTGGTGGTCAGTGCACGTCATAGCGACTGGTTGAACAGTTGACTGCCCCCCTGTGGTCAGTGCATGTCATAGTGAGCGGTTGAGCGGCCTTAGCATATCATTAGCATATTACACTTTGATTGGTTAAACAGCCGACCAGACAACTGGACACTTAGCATATTAGGCTTTTATTATATAGGATTATCTATACTAATAAAAGCCTAGGTGGCATCTCACCCTCGCGCCATCACAAGAGGACTGCCCCCATGTCATCAAAAGATGGCTGCCTCCATGTCATCACAAAATGGCAGTCACAAGATGGCCACCCTCACGTTGTCACATGATGGACGTCACAAGATGGCTCCCCCCATTGTCGTCATAAGATCAGGGGAGGGAAGTTGGGAGAGAGGTCAGGCCAGCAGGGGAGGGCAGTTAGGGGTGATCAGGCCAGCAGGGGAGGGCAGTTAGGGGTGATCAGGTCTGCAGGGGAGGGCAGTTGGAGGCAATTGGGCTGGCAGGGGAGCACTAGGCATCATCAGGCTGGCAGGGGAGCGGTTAGGAGCCAATAGTCCCCGGCAGTCAGACTTCCCCTGAGGGGGTTCCAGATTGGAGAGGGTGCAGGCTGAGCTGAGGGACACCTCTCTAGTGCACAAATTTCATACACTGGGCCTCTAATATGTATATGTATGTGTGTGTGTGTGTGTGTGTGTGTGAGATATATATATACTATAGGCCCGCTGCACAAAAATTAGTGCACTCAGGGGGGAGTGGGGGTCCCTCAGCCTGGCCTGTGCCCTCTCGCAGTCTGGGACCCCTTGGGAGATAACGACCTGCTGGCTTAGGCCCGCTCCCAGGTGGCAGAGGGCAGGCCCAATCCCTAGGTGCAGCCCCTGGTCGGGCTCAGAGTAGGGCCGATTGGGGAGTTGGGGCAACGCCCCCTGTCATGCACAGAGCATGGTGATCGGTAGGTTGTGATGCCACCCTCAGTCACGCTCAGGGTAGGGCCGATTGAGGGGTTGGGGCACCGCCCACTGTCACACTCAAAGCAGGGTTGATAGGGAGGTTGCGGCGCCACCCCCTGTCACGCACAGAGCAGGGCCCATGGAGGGGCGGTTGGGGCGCTGCCCTCTATCACCCACAGAGCAGGGCCAATCTGGGGGTTGAGGTGCCGCCACTGTCACACTCAGGGCCTGACCGATGGGGAGGTTATGGCTCTACTTCATCACACACAGAGCAAGGCCCGGGGCGGGGGAGGGGGTTGGGGCGCCGCACCCTGTCACACACAGAGCAGGGCTGATCAGGGGGTTGGGCTGCCGCATCCTGTCACACACAGAGCCGCAGGGCGATCAGGGGGTTGGGGAGCTCCCCCCTATCAGGCACAGAGCAGGGCTGATCAGGGGGTTGGGGCGCCGCACCCTGTCCCGAACAGAGCAGGGCGGATAGGGAGGTTGTGGCCCAGCCCCATCAAACACAGAGCCGCAGGGCAGTCAGGAGGTTTGGGAGCTGCCCCGTCACGCTGATCCCGGTGCTGGAAGGCCTCGCAGCTCCGTTGATCCTGGTGCTGGGAGGCATATTACCCATTTACCATATAGGATAGAGGCCTGGTGCACAGGTGGGGGCCAGCTGGTTTGCCCTGAAGGGTGGCCTGGATCAGGGTGGGGGTCCCCACTGGGGTGCCTGGCCAGCCTTGGTGAGGGGATGATGGCTGTTTGCAGCTGGACACACACCCTTCAGGGTGGGGGTCCCCACTGGGGTGCCTGGCCTGTCTGGGTGAGGGGCTGAGGGCTATTTTCAGGCTGGCGTGTGACTGAAGCTCCCAACTGCTCCTTGTTTTCTTTTTTTTTATTATTCTGGGCCAGCTTTAGCTCTGGCTCCAGCTCTGAGGCCTCTGCTGCTGAAAGCAGGTATCTGGTTTGTTTGGGTTCTGTAATTGAAACACTGTATCAACTCCAGCTCTGAGATCCTGGCTAGCTGAAAGCTGGTTTCTGGGGTTTTGTTTAGCTTCTATATTTGTAACAATGTTTCAAACTGAAAGCTCAGAGGCCAGCAGCGGCAACCAGGGAACGTTAGCTTCCTCCACCACTGAAGCAAGCAAGCCTCATGTTAACTTCAAGCTGCCTAGCTGCCGGCCGCCATCTTGGCTGGCAGTTAATTTGCATATCACCCTGATTAGCCAATGGGAAGGGTAGCAGGTGTATGACTAATTACCATGTTTCTCTTTTATTAGATAGATATATTTGTATTATGCCTAGCCACTTGAAAGATAAAGTGGTCAGCTCTATAATATAGCTATAATTCTGTCTTTAGTAATTATATTTCAAAGTACATGCATAATAAAGAGCATTATCATCATAGCCAAAATATATTGCTATATTAATTATTAAATGTTATCTGTGTTATATTTTAAAAGCCATTTGTTTCTTTTTAACCATCACCCCCCATTTTTATACTTGACATATGCTTATAGCATTAAGGTAATAATCGAGTGAAACAGAATCATTCAAACTGCATTTTATTATGATGGACATCAGGAAAGAGTTACCCTCAAAGGCTTTAAAACAATTTTCACAAAATTATGTCAATCATTGTCAAAAGAGGATACGTTGAGACAATAAGTGAGCAGCTTGCTATAAGTGTGCTGAAAAAGTAAATTTCAATAGTGTTTTTCTTTGCTTTCAAATATTATATTTCATAGTTTATCTTAAAGCATTTGAAAAATCTATTTTTCTAAAAAATTGATATTTTTTTAAACTATATGTATACAATTAAAGTAGGTAGAACCACAAAATTCAATTATTATTTTTTATTATCAAACAAACTCACTCTTTCATAATCAAAGTGAGATACTCCAGGGCATGAATTGCACTGTGTTAATTCACACTTAGGTGCATTGATAGTTCAGAGCCCTCAGCCTCATGCATAGCAACACACTAGGTGTGAAATATTACAACACAATTCACAACCTGTCATGTCTTATGGCTTAATTAGGAATGTTTATGATCTTGTTATTCATGCTCTATCAGTAACAGACGACTAAAAAAGAGACAAGGGACTATTATTTGCAGAATAGTGTCATCATCATCGCATAAACTGAAAGCTCAAACTGTGGCTTAATTCAGTCTGGAATCGTAACAAGAAGTAATGAAAATATCATAGAAAGGTGGCACAGCACAAATACTGTGCCCAGGAAAAGAACTGTGAGGCAACATATGTATATATTCTTTGATCTATTTATTGGATCCATGGATTTTTGGGAGTAGTTACTAAGGTTAGAAAAAGATTCAGTCCAATCATGTAAGAAAACTATATTGATATTGTAAAAGAGGAAACTGAATTAACCCATCAAAATAACAGGGAATTTTTTACTTTTAATACATAAACTAAAAAATGATTTTGTTTTTTTCTCTGATAATAAAATTAATTTCAGTATTTCTTATAACTAAATGACTGCTTGGTAATCCATAATTGTTGGAAACTATGTTTTAAATTTTATATTCATGTAGTAGTAAATAAATATTTAATACTTTATATCAGTTAAGAATTATGTTGTAAGGTATGGTCATTGACAGAGGGACAGGAGTCTGAGGGTAGATGGAAGAGGCAAGGGGGTGACTTTGGGTGGTGAACCCACAGTACATTATGCAGATGATGTTATAACTTGGGGTTCAGCAAGCAGATTGTCCTGTGAGTTCTTGTCTCACAAAATTTGAAGAATAAAATTCACAGACAAAAAGGACTTATTAGTAAAACTATGGAAATTTATTGGAAGCAAACTCCCATGTAGGGAGGAGTTCTCAAGGGGTAACCAACCAAACCCCTTTGTCTAAGGTTTTTAAAGGTTGGGAGTTCTTTGTCTACCCATGCTCCCTTCTAATTGGACTCCTTCCCCATTTTATGATCCCTCAGGTTCCTAATTGGTCAATCTTTTGCAGATTATCATTTTCAAAGTTCAAAGCCCACTTGGTGCCCCCCTCTTCTTCTGTTCCTTATCTTGTAACATTTCTCTATCTTCTGTGAATGTATGTCTTCCTCTCCCATGGGTTGCCCCCCACTTTATTTCCTGCCTATCCTGTCTCTGAACTCCTTTCAATGTATTATAGAACTGTACACTTGAAACCTGTATGGCTTAATTAACCAATGCTACCTCAATAAACTTAATAAATACAACATAAATTCAATAAATTCTCTAAAACAACATAATCCAATTATGTTGTATTAGAGAAAAGTTTATTTTAAGAGTTTTAGTGTAAAGAGCACCTACAGAATGATCTGAGAATTATAATAAAAATGATCTTGGGCCCTAGCTGGTTTTACTCAGTGGCTAGAGCAGGGGTGGGCAAACTTTTTGACTCGAGGGCCACAATGGGATCTTAAACTGGACCGGAGGGCTGGAACAAAAGCATGGATGGAGTGTTTGTGTGAACTAATATAAATTCAAAGTAAACATCATTACATAAAAGGGTATGGTCTTTTTTTTTTTTTTTTTTAGTTTTATTTATTTCAAATAGGCCGTATCCGGCCCACGGGCCTTAGTTTGCCCACAGCTGGGCTAGATTGACAGTCTATGGACTGAAGGGTTCCAAGTTCTATTCCAGTCAAGGATACGAGGCTGGATTGTGGGCTTGATCCCCAGTAGGGGGCGTGCAGGAGGCAGCTGATCAATAATTCTCTTTTATCATTGATGTTTCTATCTCTTTCTCTCCCTCTCCCTTCCTCTCTAAAATCAATGAAAATATATTTTTAAAAAAGGAGTTGAAAAAATGATTTTGGGCATGAAGTTTATTAAAATATGATTTAAATATATATATATATATATATATATATATATATATATATATATATATATAAAGAAATTAGAATCAAATAAGATATTTTATTTTTACTTATGTCTACTGTAGATTGAGCTAATTATTGTTCATGTACTCAAGGAAAATAGATCTTTATATTTATACTAGAGGCCCAGTGCATGAAATTCATGCACGGCTGGGGGTTCCTTCAGCCCAGCCTGCACCCTCTCCAAATGGGGACCCCTTAGGGAATGTCCAACTGATGGTTTAGGCCCGATCCCACAGAGACATCCCTCTTGCAATCTGGGACCACTGGCTCCTAATTGCTCACCTGCCTGCCTGCCTGATCGCCCCTAACCACTCTGCCTGCCTGCCTAATTGCCCCAAGCCTCTCTGCCTGCCTGCCTGATCACCACTAACTGTTCCCCTGCTGACCTGATTACACCCAACTGCTCTTCACTGCCAGCCTGATCTCACCCCCAAGTGCCCTCCCCTGCCCGCATGACCTCACCTCTAAATGCCCTCCCTGCAAGCCTGATTGCCCCTAACCCCATGCCAGCTTGGTCTTGCCCCCAACTGCCCTCCCCTGCCGGCCTGATTGCCCCTAATGCCTCTGCCTCAGCCCCCACCACTACGGCTTTGTCTGGAAGGAAGACGGACATCCGAAAGATGGCCAGTCAACCCCATCTAATTAGCATATTACCCTTTTAGTAGTATAGATAGATTATATAGGATAAGATTGCCTAAATGGGGCAGGGGAAACCTTTTTCAGAAGAAGGAGATGCTCTTGGAAGACAAAATTACATAATCCCTATATCTGGACTGATATGCACTATATTGCCAAACTGGTCATTAAAAAATTAAACCGCTTTCTTTTACCTTACACCAAACAGCTGTTGCCCTTAAAACCCCTCCTCAGCCCCCACCTTAGGTTCTGCCTTCACAGTTCACCCAGATTAGGTTCTGATTGGTCGGTTTCTATGCCAGTCAGCATCTCTGGGCCTATCTCCGGGCCTCTCTCTGAGCCTGACCTGCAGCTGCCCCACCCACCTGGCCCTGCCCATCCCCCCACAGCCCTGCCCACTCCCTGGATGCCAGCCTTGCTGTGATAGGAGCCTGTGGGCCACAGGGGAGAGACCGAGAGGTGCTCCATGCACTTCCTGGTGTCTGTCCATCTGGTCATTTAGGTCGTGATGGCCCCTGGCCTTTTATAATGTAGATATTTTCACTGGTCCAAATGTATCCACTAGAACCTGCAAGTGGATGGTAGTTAAAATAACTGCTAAGGCTATATCTATAGTTTTGTGTGCATGTTCATTTCATCCAGTAGCTCAAGAGTTTAGTTTGTTTTTGTGTTGTTTTTTCTGGTCCAGAAAGGTCAAATATTTATCATGTCAGTTGGATATGGTTTAAAACCAGATAATTCTAGTCTTTTGTGAAAGTAGGAAAGGCACGATTGCTTGGCATTTTCTAATCAATTTGCATTTAATTTCCTTAAAACATTTGAAAAATAATTGCATAATTTTTTTTTTATTAAACAAATAATCATATTTGTTTTTATTTGGACTTTTTCATGTTTGTATTCTCAATGATTACTAGTAACAGCTTTTCCAGTTCACAGTTTATGTATAATTACCATGTATTCAGCGGAGCAAAATTTTTTTTTTTTTTTTTATTGCTTAAAGTATTACAAAGGGTATTACATATGTATCCATTTTATCCCCCCGCCCTAGACAGTCCCCTAGCCTCCCCTATCACCCAGTGTCTTATGTCCATTGGTTATGCTTATATGCATGCATACAAGTCCTTTAGTTGATCTCTTACCCCCCTACCTCCTGCCCCCCAACCCTCCCCGGCCTTCCCGCTGCAGTTTGACAATCTGTTTGAGGCAGCTCTGCCTCTGTATCTATTATTGTTCAAAAGTTTATAATGGTCTCTATTGTCCATGAATGAGTGAGATCATGTGGTATTTTTCCTTTATTGACTGGCTTATTTCACTTAGCATAATGCCAGCGGAGCAAAATTTTAATGACTCTTTAACAACACAGAAAGTAGTCAATCATTTGCCAAATAATTACAGTAGCTCAAGTCACCAGTCTATGAACCAATGATGTTGCTAATCCTGGGGTTTCCAACATGAAGATGAGTGAGTTCAGTCTTTCTTATTCAAAGTCTATATATATTTTCTTCTGATCAATGTTCATGCCCTTGGCATGGTTTTTCAATTTTTGAGTTTCACATAATTATTTTAAATGAGACTCAATAGCCTTAATTTTTAGGAGAGTATATGTATTTGCTGTATCCTGTTCTCTTTAGGTATTAAAGCTAATAATCAGCCTAGCTTTATTTGAATATGTATATTTTTCACAAAGATAAGGAGTAGGAAGTATTCCCTATGTATTTTTTAAATATATCTTTATTGATTTCAGAGAAGAAGGGAGAAGGAGAGAGAGGCAGAAACATCAATGATGACAGAGAATCATTGATCAGCTGCCTCCTGCACACAGGGGATCGAGCCCACAATCTGGGCATGTGCCCTGACCAGGATTCAAACTGTGACCTCTGGAGTCATAGGTTGATGGTCAACCACTGAGCCATGCTGGCTGAGCTGCCTTATGTTTTCCACTAATAGTAAGTTGACACAATCCTCTTGCTGTTTATATATTATCTCCATATGCTGCGACATATTTCCACTGTGTTTTCCAAAGACAAGATGAATAGTTTCCTTTTGTTTTAAAACCTTTCAAAACTGCCCATAAAAAATCCAACCCGTAATCCCATTATTCAGATTCACAATTATAAATTAGTAAATGGCTAAAATAAATAGCAAAACTCAAAACACAGATTATCTGGTTTTTATTTTTCCCAAGTGTAATTTTTTTTTTATTGCTTAAAGTATTACAAAGGGAATTGCATAATTTTTAACAGCAACAAAAAAAAGAAGCAGCTAGTGAGATACTGATCTTTTATTAAATATTTTTAAGTAAACTGGTATTCAATAAAAAATTACTAGTTCTGAGATTGACTGATTTAATTTAACCATTTTAGGCATTACTCATGCATTCATTCAACTTCTAGGAGGCAGCACTATGATATATTTTGTCTATTCATAGATTAAGTTTGTCTATTTATAAAATTAAGTTCATAAATATTATAAAAGGTAAATTGAGGATATAAGAAAAATTTTGCTAAAGTATTATTTCAACACAATGAATATACAGTTTCTCTACAGCAACTCTTAATAGTTTTAATAACAAAATAATAAAACAATATAATTAAGTAATATGACATAATACTTGTACCTTTATCTTGCTTATTACTTAGTAGAGATAATAAATCTGCATGTAAAGTTTTGAAAAATCCAATGTTTATTTTAAGTGAGATTATAAACATACTACAGAGGAATCAGAGTCAAGAAAGAAGACTCCCACTGGTTTGTTCAGAGAATTCTCCTTAGAGCCTTGAACTCTAAAACTGAAAAGTTGTCAGCTAACTTCAAAAAGTTCATACTATTACACTTTTGATTTTATATTGAATTGGGTTATAAAGATATTTTACCAATCAAAGAGATTAGTTGTTAAATGCAGTCAAATGAAAGAGAATTTGAATCAACTTGGCATTGTTCCTTTTTCAACCTAATCTCATCGCTATCTTTCAATGACCCAAGAGTATGCTTAAGATAAAAAATAATGTATTCTTGAACAATAGGATGATTTCTACTTTGAATTGAAAACTTGGATCATTACCTTAATATTATAGTTTACACCTGGTATCAATAGAGTGTTATGAGCCTCTGCCATCCTTGGGATTCAGGAGAAATATTTGGTAACTGGTAGCAACACAGAGACTATTTTAGCAGCTCAGTTTTACAAGGAATTAAAAAAAAAATCACTAGCAGGTAAAGCTATTCATTTGTGAATAGGACATTATTATCTACTGAATAACTGAATGCAAGATCATTTATCATTGTCAGTCTCTGACACCTTTGCACAATGAAAGGGTATGTGATTACTGAATAATTTGGAATAATTTAAAAATACAATCACACAAACTGCTTAAGAATACCATTATATTTATGTTAATAATGCAATTCACTATTTGGATTTCTAACTGACTTTTGGCATGTTTTCTACAACTATTTTCCTACTTTTTAACAAGGTGAAAACAACTGCAAACTTTGAACTATGAGAGAATCTCTGTTTCCTGTAGAAACTTAGCTTATGCCTACATAGTAATGTAACTGAAGTTTTCCTAAATTCTGTGAGAGCAAATTATTCTTTTACCAAAATACCAGTCTTTCACAATGAAAAACAGTTTTGTTCTCCGATGTAGAGCCAATAAGATAGTTACATGATTTGATATTGTGCTACTTTTATAATTATATATGTAACTAGTGGACTGTTGCACAAAGATTCACGCAATAGGCCTTCCTTCCCCTGGCTGCCGGCACCAGTTTTCCTCCGGCACCTGGGACCCAGACCTTTGGTCTGGCCACAGCAGCAAGGCTTGGCTTCTCCACTCCAGCTGCTCCCAGCCCCTCCTTTTATCTTTTTCCAGCTCCTTGAGTGAAGCTCAGGGCGGGCTGGAGGCCTAGGTTGCCACCAGAGATCCAGGCCAGCTGTGACCCAGGCCCCCAGCTCCTCCTTGAGTGGAGCCCTGAGTGGACTGGAAGCCTGGGTTGCCCCTGGTGACTGAGGCCCCCAGCTACTCCTTGAGCGGAGCCCAGGCCCCCAGCCCCTCCTTGAGCGGAGCCCAGGGCTGCAGGGAAGCTTGGCTTCCTCCATCGCCGGAAGCAGCCCAAGCTTCCTGCTTACTACAGCTCCATGGCCGCTGCCATCTTCAGTTGTCTTCAGTCTTTGCTCCATGCCTGTGTATGCAAATTAACCACCATCTTTGTTGGATTAATTTGCATAGTCGTTCTGATTGGCTGGTGGGTGTAGCAGAGTGGCAGTGTGATGGAGTGATGGTTAATTTGCATGTTTCTCTTTTATTAGTGCAGATATAATTTTATAAACTTTATCTCTATATTGGTTATTGTATATTAGTCCTTCATTATAGCAAATACATTCTTCTGAGTAAATGTTTAATCATTTTACTCAGTTTTAACAGAATATCCTCCAAATCATAAATGAGCTTTTTACCTTTAACTTGGCAAATGATCATGATGTCCCTAAGATTCCCCTGTGCTTTACTAAATGTTTCTTTGTGACTGTTGGTCCCTGACTTTTTTTTTTTTTCTTAGAGCATTTACTTTAGAAAACTTGCAATTATAAATTCTTTCTCTACCCGTTTGAGAATCAAATCTTTTCCCAGCCTCTTGCTAGGTATACAACCCTGGAATACCTTTTTCAGGGAACTGGGAGCCATCCCCTTTTAAATATAATCAATAAGAAAGATAGAACCCCACCCCCCATGTCTCCTTGTCATTTTGGGAGAGTAGGATTATAACTTTTATAAGTGCCAATTAACAAAAGTAGATGGACTACTCACATTGACCAACCTCCTTTCAACATCTAGTACTTTTCCACTAGCTCACCTCAGTGCTTAGAAACTCTCTTCCCTTTTATTTTGATAGAATTAAGATAAAACTTTCTCCCTATTACAGTGGATTTGAATAGTGTCTTTCTTGCCTCTGTAACTTTTCTGGTTTAATTTTTCTTTGGCATAGATACCAATACATTGGTAACTTGGAAGTTATATTATTTCTGTAGAGAATTACAACTTCTGTTTCATATTGCTTTCTTTCATGTGTTAAGAAATATATTTGAGGATTATGAAGTACAAAGTTTATTACTGAAAAAGAAAATATTAATTTGCAAATAAATTTAAAGTGTATTTATTAGAAGAGAACAAGCACTACCATCTGAATTTTTATATGCTCTCATAAATATGCCCTCCCCTCATATTGAAACCTCACTCTATTAACGACCCTAGAGTCTTCCTAGCTACTTTGGCTTGAAACATTAGGCATGTTATATTCATCATTTATTGTACATCTACTATATCCCAGACAACTTAGCTGCATCATAGGTTACCTCATTCTATTTGAACTGAATATCTGTGAAAGATATTGCCTATTCATTATTCATTTACAGATAGAATATGTCTAAATAATTTTTGTATTCCCAATAGCGTCTATTATTGTGCCTTGGATAAAAGGCACTTTTAGAGTGAGGTATAGAATTCATGTATTCACTTGATATTCAAAGTCAATATCTTTTATAAATAAGATAGTTATATGATTTGATAATGTGCTTTTACAATTATATAATGTATAATATAATTTTATAAAATTTATCTCAATACTGATTCTTGTATATTAGATATTTATTCAACAATACAAATAGATATGTCATGTACTTTTGAACAGAAAAACAGATTTAGTATGAAAACATAACCAAAATTCTAAATCCTAATAAGTAAAATACCTGATTAAAAAAGTGTTTTAATGTGTTATTCTTTTAAGGTAGTCATGAATTTTAGGATGAGAATGATCATAATTTTAAAAACCATATTTTAGATAATCTGCTTAAACTACAAGAGGTTAAATTTAGGCAAGCCTCAAATTTTGAAAATTAATTCCAAGAATCATCTAGATGGCAAGAAGGACCTAAACTTGGAAAGCAGGAGTAATGATGAAATTGAAGGATATATAAGAAATAATTTATGAGCACTGATCACTCATGTATATTGTGTGTGGAAAAGGAAAGAGTTAAGTACCATTCTAAGATTTTGTGATGAGGGCTAAGGGGACACTGTGAACAGAAACAGACATGTGAGGAGAGGGACTGTGTAGAAATAAAGATGAGAAATCAGAAATCAAGATGGCAATATGCTGGGAGGAATTAAACAAGAAACAACGGTCTTTATAAATAGCCATAGAGGAGAGAGAATTTTAGAATTGAGCAATGATACTTAATTGAACCTAAGATGAGAATAAATACGGGAAAATATGCATTAATATAATTCACCATTAATCCTCTTTATGCTGAATTGTACTATACATACAGTGTTCTGAACTTCGCATTTTTGTTTGAATATATGTCTGAAGTATTTGTCATAGTAGTACTTAGTGTCCTCGGTCATTACTGTTTAAAGATACATAGAAGTGCTCTGCATGGCTATACCATTATTTATTCAAACCTTCCCTTTTTGATGGACAATAAAGAAGTCTCCTGTCTTTCCACCTACCAAACATCTCTTCTAATTAGCTTTGCTTTCTATATCTTACCTCTCCTATAATTTCTTTTTGAATATAGAAGAAAAAGTATATGGAAGGAATACATAAACCACATGAAAAATTAGCCAGTAGCAAAATAATAACAATAATAATAATAATAATAATAATAACAACAACAAAATATTTCAGTAAAAGAAGATATAAAGATGTTACTATTTTTAACTTTTTAAAATATTACACTTTCTTATAAAAGACTCATTGACATTCATTGGTAAATGATTACTTAATTTCATATGGGTGATTAATCAAATTTAACTTCTAAAAGTAATCCATCTAATTATTTTGTTCAAACCAGTTAGTATCTACTTTCACTGTAGATTATTTAAGTGAAAGTCTTAGAAATTTCTAATACACCCCCTTTTTAGGGCCAAAGCAATAGGATGATATAAGTATCTGCCTTGGATGTTAAAAATGGCACACCCTAAAATACACAAAACACTCTGTGGCTCTGTCTCCTGCAGTTCCACCTTTTAACCCTAATCTAAACAAAAAGAGGAATACAATTACAAAATAACTTTGCATCATTCTTGAGTTAGTAAAAGTTTTTGAATTTTTACTTTTACTAGTATGACAATATTTTGGAGATTTGCCTACATTTGCAGCCTCCTGCGGAGAATCTCAAATGAAAAGTACATGACGTAGAATGTCATAGCTGTCCACCAAATTTATGATCGACACTGTGATATAACTTTGTCACAGAATGGCTGAACATGCTGGAACTGCATTCCTTGCTCACATTAACTCAGGTGTGTAGGTGATTAGCTCTCACCAGCCAAATGGGATTTGTTAGTCGTGTGCCACTTGTTTGTAATGACATTAATGGGACAGGTTGCTGATTTGCTCTTTCTCCTTCTCCAGCTAGGTATAGATGAAGGCCAGGCACTACAGGGTGATGGAGTTTCAAATTGAAGGAATCCTTTGTCTGATTTAGAATATAGATGAACTTGACTGCTTACTTGGAAAACCCCACCTGAGAGATGGTCATATGAGAAAAACATAAATTTCTATTATAACACACTGAGATTTTCAGTACCTAGTATAACAACAATTAATATAGAATAGCACATGAGTTCATTTTAAATGCCTTCTGAACCCTTCCTTCCTTCCTTCCTTCCTTCCTTCCTTCCTTCCTTCCTTCCTTCCTTCCTTCCTTCCTTCCTTTCAAATCTATATATTTCATTGAATCAGTTACTATAATCATTGACTGAAGTGTATGTAAGAAATATTCCAAAAAACGTAGCCTTCTATAACTTATTCTTGAAGACCTTAATGACATACCCCAGTTAGGCTACAGTGAACTTCTGCAAAAATTCTGATAGTAAGAACATCAAAGGAGAATGGTAGAGAAATAAGGACACTTGTAGAGGTAAAAGACTCTTATTTTTCACTTCAGCTTTACTAAGCAACTTCTCAAGCCTAGTTAGTTAGATGCTCCCCAAAGCATTCTGGCTTTCTTTGGTGCCAATAAGTCTATGAAGAAATAACCTCCCTCCTATCTAGAGAGAGATATAGAATTTCCTGTTAATATAAAAACTAGAGATCTGGTGCACAAATTTCATTCACTGGGGTGTCCCTCAGCCCGGCCTTCCCCTTCTCACAGTCCGGGAAGCCTCAGGGGATGTCCTACTGATGGCTTAGGCTCTCTGCCCATGGGGAGCAGGCCTAAACTGCAGTCTGGCTTCCCTCTGCTGGAGGCGACCAGCTGATCAGGGAAAGGCACTGCCCTCATCACACCTTTGCTGCTGCCTCTGCCAGCCACGAGGCTGCCTGAGCCTTAGGCCCTCACAGCAGCAGCGGCCATTGGCAGATTGCCTGAGCCCTGGGCCAGCCCTGGGAAAGCAACAGCGGCCATCGGGGGCTTGCCTGAACCTGGGCCCAGCCCTGGGCAAAAGGCAGCTGCCATCTTGTCCCCAACACTGCAAGTCCCCACGCACCCGTGCCTGCTGCATGTGCAGCCTGCTGATCAGTCGTTACTGTGATGGCATTCCAACAAATTTGCATATTACCCTATTATTAGATAGATCATATTTTTGCAAAGAATTAAAAATGCATTAAATAATGGTATGTAGAGTTCTAAAAGAAAAAGAAAAATTAGGAAAATATAAGAACAGGATTAAACAAACAACAAAATCCACTCATATATCTGATATATATTCCAACAACTATGTCGTTCCCTATCTTACTTGTTCAATTTCCTCCCCTCCATTAATGGAAGCAGCTAGAGGGAAATATTATTCTCAGCTATTATTTAGTGTTTTCTGTAATTATTCACATCAGATTCTGCTTAGCTTTTGAAACTTGGTTTTCCCAAATGACTACTATAAACTTTAAACTAGGTTCACATGAACATTATATCTTTTTAATAAAAATATAATCTATTTCAATAAATCTATAGATTCCTATCAGTTACATCTCTCAAATATAAGGATTGTTTGGAGAGAGATCACCACTCTGAGGGTACAGAAAGGGATGTAAATTTAAATAATAAATTTCCCATCACAAATTCCAATATGCCTTGAAACAGGCATGTCCTACAGTATAATTGATCTTCAAACTTATTAAAGGGAAGACTATTTATATTCATAATCAGGGCATTAAAGATAGAACAGAAGAGAAGTTGTTTTGTATGTGTTACCATTTTATACAGAAGCAAACTAGTAGTAGGGGTTATTTCCAAGTCTAATATCCATAGTCAAAAGCCATGACTACCTTACTCACGTATCAGACTTTTAACCTTCCAGAAAGACATTCTCTTAGGGAAGAATGTAGTTTCCTATTATAGTAAAATCTTCCTTTCTTGTGTCTCAGTTCAGGTTATGTCGCACAATTCAATTTTTTGGAAACATGAGATCTTTCTATAAAAAATTATATTTTATTTAAAAAGAGAGGACTGTTTGCTTTTAAATGGGTTTTAAGCTCTATCTTATATTTCATATGGACTTGAAATGTAACATTCATGGATTATTCTGTCACCATACAATCTAAGTTTCAGTTTACTCATGACTAGAACATTAACAAGACATATTAGAATTAGACAATGGGAGATTCACACTTTAACACTACATTCCCCCCTCTATATTCCTCACAGTGGTGGTCTCTTTCCACATAATCATCTCCCTAGCAGATGGTAACCATAAACGTTTGCATATGAAAATTATATTAAAGCATTAACATTTTTGGAAATTTGGACTAATGTCCCTGAGTTATCTATAATTTTTTAAATATATTTTTATTGATTTCAGAGAAGAAGGGAGAGGGAGAGTGAGATAGAAACATCAATGATACAAGAGAATTATTGATTGGCTGCCTCCTGCATGCCCCACACTGGGGATTGAGCCCTAACCGGGAATCAAACCGGTGACCTCTTGGTCCCTGGATCGATGCTCAACCACCGAGCCACAAACAGCTGGGCAATAAATTTTGTTAATGATAAATTTCTTCAGAGGTCTAGAACTACCACAGTTTTACCCATCCATTTTTCTCTCTGGACTGCCCTGGCTACCACCCCTAGCCTAGTTCTTTCCTGCTACAATGTCATGTTCTAAGAAAATTTTCTCAGATCTCAAGACTCACTGAGATTCCTTTATTATGTTCTCTCATGAGAAGCTTCTCTTTTTGTTCATATCATTTATTTATTTAGTGATTTTTATTTGTATCTTTCTTTCCTTCTGTCTTTTCAAATTAATTGAAAAATGCTAAAAGCACTCAAGAAGATGATTGGGTCTGTTTTGAGTCTTGTTGAACTCCCATGTAAGGGAGTATTTTCAGTGAATTTATGGGAGCTCAATATATTAATACATTTTATGTAATATGGAGACACAACTTTATCCTTGATTGTATTAAAATATTAGAATATGTATACAAAATAAGAACTGCCACTAAAAAATTTAAGATTTCATGCACTTCTGAGGACACACAGCAATAGAGACCACTTATACTACTGTGTGCTTATCACCAGAAAACTTTACATGTCATATTTCTGTTTTCTTCTTTCTTTCTGTATTACTCTATGATTTTTAGATATCCTTGAAGTGAAAATTTCAATTTAAAAAATACAACTTTCAGCTAGAAAAAAGTACAGAAGGACATTGATATCAATATAGCTTTGGGGATAGTCAGAAATAAGACCAGAGGTTAAGCTGATTTTTCTGTAAGTCAAAGGCCTTTTTCTGTAACTAGGCTTTTTAGAGAGTTTTTTCATTCTATTCTAGTAGCATCCTTGATTACCCTCCACCAAGGTAAAGCATGAGAAAAATCCTCCCAGCTCAATAAGTTTCATAGCACATATTTCATTACAGGACATGATGTTCTACAGTGTGTCCCAGAATGATGCTTTATCACTTCCCTAAAATGTGTACTTAGAATAGAAGAAATGTTTGAATACCATACGGTTATCATGGCTGTTCTAATGATGCATTCCAGGTTCATTGTTGTTTCTTTAAAAAAACAATGACGTGGGGCAACCATTTTTGTATGTTTACCAAATAATATACAAGACAAATATTTATTACATCACTATAAAATAAGAACTGGATCATGTAAAACTATACACATTACCTGTTTAAGCCTGAAGGATTAAGACAAAATATGTCCCAAAGATTTATGCCATTAGAAAGCAATCAGTAGTCTTTCTATCTTATCATATACTAGTGGCCCGGTGCAAGAAATTCGTGCATGGCGTGGGGGTCCCTCAACCTAGCCTGCACCCTCTCCAATCCAGGATTCCTTTCACAATCTGGAACCACTGGCTCCTAACCGCTCACCTATCTGCCTGCTTGATGCCCCTAACTGCTCCCCTGCCAACCTGATTGCCCTAACTGCCTACCTGTGCTTCCCTCCTGGCCTGATACCCCTAACTTCCTATCTGCTCTCCCCTCCTTGCCTGATCGCCCTAGCTGCCTATCTGTTCTCCCTTCCTCTCTGTGCCCTTTGGATCCCCAGGGCAGGCATGCTGAGAGCTCTCCGCCACGGCCCCGCCCCCATCCTGATTGGTCATTATGTGACGCGTCCTGGCCAATTTGCACATTCCTCTATTATTAGAAGAGATGGCATCTCATGACAATGGACATAATTGATCTGGTATCAAATGCTTGATTATTTTTTAGACAAGTATGTATGTGACAAACACAAATTTTAACTTATTCTCTTCAGAGAGAATTGGCATCTTGAAAGCCAAATCTTCACTTATAATTAAATTGTATACTATATAAAAATAACTTGGCCTTTTTTGTCTCACTAGAAGCAAAATTTTTACTATTTATTTTATAAAATCTCCCTTTTCTATTTTATATTCTCAAAATTGTTGACCAAAGCCTAATTTACATGGAAGAACACCTTCCAATTAATGCAGATAGTGAAAAACAATTTGAGTCAGGATAAATGAAAGCCTTAGAAAGTTATGGGATTAGTGCCATAAATCTGTCAAGATTTTACAGAATAAGCATGTTAAAACCGTCTACTGAGATAGAAAGTAGATGTCAACAAAGAAACACCTTAGGTAGGTAAGGGATTCTGAGATTTAAACACCTTTTTGATTTATACCTCTTGACTACTCATAAATAGATACTTCACCTGTCTACCCATGTGAGGTAGAACTTATTTAAATACATTGATTTGGGCTTGAGTTGAATATTTTTTTTACAATAATAATTCAGCAGTTTCTTGACAATCCATGCAAATGGAGGAGAGCTGGTGCAGATAAGAGAAAACTATAGTTTAGTGAAACTACAAATTAAATTTTATTTCAATCAGAGGAGTGAAAAATTATTTGCCACACCAGGGAAATTGCCTCAGTATAGTCTATTGGCTGTGCACCAGAAAATGGAGTTGTGTTATAATCATTTTCATTTGGCTATCAATCGTATATTCTGTCTAAGTACCTAAAATTTGACACTACTTTTATAGGTATGACATGTATTTATTTATTTCTTTTCCCATTCCAAGAGAGAATTATTAAGTAATTTTCTACTATGTACAAAGTGTGCCTTATTATGTCATTTCGACAATATGATAAAACAACCCAATCAGTAATATTTATAACTTATCTGAAAAGTTAAATTGCCTCTCTGTTAGGTATAAAGGCTTAATTATTTTCAATTTATTTATAAACAATATGAGTGTAGATATGAGCTTTTAGTTTTATATTATATATTATTTGTAATATATAATACTGTCTATCAAATTGGTAATTTATGTAGTTAGAAGGATGCATACATAGAAAGGCATATAATAGGACTTTGGGTTGTACCCAAAATAGTTATGTTCAAGGAAAAATGATCCAGACAGGCCAGAACTTGTGGGTGTTTGTACCTCAAGCATCTATATATCAAGATGTTTTTAAAGGAAATGTAACTTGCATGGAAGAAATCAGTAAAGAGGCACTTGAACACTGGAGTCAACTTGACATGTCTTCTGTATAGAATATTTCTGAGTTCCTGTAAGAAAGGGGTTAGAACAACAAACCCTAATTAATTCCTGTTATGAGAATAGGCCATAGGCAAATTTGGAAGTATGAGGGACAGACGGACATTCCTAATTTTTTTTGCACAGAAAGGAAAGAACAAGCTATACTATTTGTGTACCTCCAGGCTCAGGAACTCAGTCTTAACAAGGAGAGTGACAGCAGTGAAAGTGGCAATGCCTGGTTTTAAATGACTTTGTAAGTAGCCAACATCACAGAGGGGATCAAAATAGAAGAAAGATAGGAAAAATGAAAATAGTATTTGTGATTATACATGAAATTTCCCAAAGGACTACTAGAAATGACTAGGGAGAGAAGACTTTTAAATGGGAATTAAGTTCCTATGCTATATAGATAGAATTCAAGAAGCAGTTAAATTGGACATACAGTGGGGTATTGACTTACGAGTGTCCTGACTAACGAGTTTTTTGAGATACCAGCTGTCTCTCGGCTGATTTTTTGCATTAAGTTGACAGAGTAATTTGAGTTAACGAGCTCCTTAACGAACTCGATCTCGGAACGAATTAAACTCATAAGTCAAGGCCCCACTATATTTTTAATTTTATTTTGTGCATAAATATAGTTTGTCAGGCATACACAAACACAAATATGTAATATATATACACATATATTACATATATATACATATATATATATATAGATGCATACCCACATATATATAACACCAAATAAATGGAATCATGTCTCTAAATGTATACTTACTCTCACACAGTGCTAGTGTGTATGTGTTTAAAATATGCATTTACTTGCATGATTACATTTATTTGATAACTAGAGGCCCAGTGCATGAATTCATGCACTGGTGGGGTCCAGTTGGCCTGCCCTAATGGGAGCCGATTGGGGGCAGGGCCGGCTAGAGTGAGGGGGTGCAGTTGTTCCGGTCGTTCCAGTCATTCTGCCATTTGGTTGCTGGGCTTTTATTATATAGGATAATGATAACAGACAATGATGACAATCAGGAAAAACAACACAAATTTATCTGCTATCTAGTTCTAGAGTAAATTTCTTTATAGTGATTGAATTATTTTCCTAGGGCTATTATAATAAAGCATCACAGAAATACATTATCTCATGGTTCTGGAAGCTAGAAGTCTGAAGTGTTGACAAGGTTGGTTACTTCTGAGAGCCATGAGGAAAGGATCTATTTTTGGACTCTCTCTTTAGCTTATAGATGGAGATCATTTCCTTATGTCTTCATGACTTCCTCTACCTGTACATGTCTACTTCCAAATTTGTCTTTTTATAAGGGCATATAAGGACCAACTGAATTAGAACTCTCCTAATGACCTCATTTTAAAATTAATTACCTCTGTTAAGATGTTATCCCCAGAATACAGGCAAATTATGAGTTACTGAAGGTTAGAATTTCAATATGGTTTGGGGAATTTTTGTTTATTTTGAGGGGATTGATGATACAATTCAGTTTAAAACAGTGGTTATTACCTTTATCTTGTAAATGAGAAAACTGGGCCCATTATACTCAAAGAATTCTGAGGTTCTTTGTCAAATGTCGATCTTTTATTTAGGAATGTATTGGCATTCTTTGGTAAGGTTGTGGTGGAATAAAGTTAAGGGAACTTACTTGTCAGAATGCTCCTTATACCACATGTTTTTAAATAAAGGATATATTTCCTTACAGTTTGTCAAATTTAAATCTATAACTTGATTCAGTCTTTTATAATATGCTGAACAAATGTGACCTTGTAAATGTTCTCTTAAGAACATAATCCATATTTTTACTTAATGTTTTTCCTGTTATGGTTAGAGAAGAATCACCTTTCATAAACAGAATCTTAGAAAAAATGCCTTTCAAAACAGGTACTAGACTGATTTCTTTTGCTTGACTTGCTCAGAGTTCAATGCCATTGACAGCGATAATGCTGGCTTTTGATAAGCAGTTTAAACATGAATTCAAGAGGCTGTCAATGGCTCAGTGAGCACCAGGCCTGTTTTGAACCACAAATGAGATGTTCAGAAAAGGTCTATTGGTGCACTCAGGCTACCAAGCATAGTGGTTAGTTCCTGACATTACTGCCAGAAGCACCGTATCTGAGAAATGGCTTCTAAGCACACTGAAGAGAATAGTATTGAAGAAAACTTGAAAATAGATTTTATGGAATGGGAGAGAAATTTGTTTTGATATTGTAAAGATAAAACTTGAAAAGACAGTGGTTCTTGCCTGACCGGCTTGGTTCAGTGGTTGAGCATAAACCTATGAACCAGGAGGGCATGATTCAATTTCCAGTCAGGACACATGCCCGGGTTGTGGACTCGATCCCCAGTAGGGCGAGTGCAGGAGGCAGCAGAATGGTGATTCTCTCTCTTCACTGATGTTTCTATCTCTCTCCCTCTCTGAAATCAATAAAAATGTATTTTTAAAAAGAGAGTGGCTCTATAAAAGTATATTTTATATGTTTCATTATTTTTAAACTGGTTTTCTTACCTGACACTAATTTAAAATGAGTTAAATCTTATAAAGCTACATAGAAATTAGTTTAATTTGAGGTTAGGCAAAACAGCTGAATGTCTTATACAAATTCAGTCTCTAGCCTCATGTTGTAAGCTTGATGATTTACTTTTCCCCTGTTTCTAAGATTTGACTACTTCTTTTTTGAAAAATTAAGACATGGAGATACAAGATTGGAAGTTCTTTTATAGTCTAATTCAGTGTTCTTAGTCAATGTTTCTAATATCTCTTTAGGAATGATACATTAAACAGAGATAACTGAAGAAAATCTAAATAAACTGATTTGAGCTCATAAATTACTCAATTGATTCAATGACCCCAAGAGTTATCTCCTTTTTCTGTGCAGGGTAGAAACAGAAGCCCAGCAACACTGAAGTTCGGTTGAAAATCTATAGTCAATAAACATTTTTCAGTGTGAGAATTGTAGCCATCATTAATATTCAAAAGGCATCTGCAGGGGGGAAAAATCATTATTGCTCTCACTCTGTAGAAAGGAAATCATTATCATGTTCTACATAAATGACTCAGCCAAAACCCATTGCTCCATTTCATCTAATCCCAGCATCTGGGAACTTTGAGATTTTTTTTATTGTATTCAAAAAAGACAACAGCAAATATTTGAATATGTTCTGGACCTTAAGCTTTTGGGTGTCCTATTCTCCAGAAAAACCAAACAGTTTAAATGATGTTAGTCTTCTTCTACAGGGATGTGTATATATATCCCTGTAAATATATAGTGATATATATCTACGCTACTTATATAGATATATATCACTAGTATATATGTATAATGGCAAAGAAAGAATAAATTGTAAATGAATTCTTATTGGTTGAGTAAAAATAATTCCATACAGGTGATCCTTGAAAACTGATGATGTTTGAGATTATTAACATCATAAGGTTGATGTGCTGACGATAATTATTATTGCTTCTCAAAATATATTCTTCTTGTTATCATTAGAGATAATGGACTGAATAAACAATTGTTCTGGTATGACATAACCATTACTGATATATTTTTTTTAAGGAATGCTTTTTAAATAAAATACGTTTTTTTTAATTTTTATTTTCTTTCAATTTATCTTTATTGTTGAAAATATTACAGATATCCCTTTTTTTTCCCCCATTGAGTCCCTCCAACCCATACCCACAGGGAGAGGACAGGAGAGGGAGAGAGAAACGTCTATGTGAGAGAGAAACACCAATCGGTTGCCTCCCACGTGTATCCCAACCAGGGAACAAACCCACAACCTGGGCATGTTCCCTGACCAGGAATCAAACCAGCAAACTTCAGTGCATAGCATAGGACAAAGCTCAACCAATTGAGCCACACCAGCCAGGGCATTACTGAGATATTAAAAGAAAAATGTAAAATATAAAAACGACCATATTCCAAAATAGTATAATAAGCCATTAAAATTTTAGTCTCATGACACCAAACTCTGTTTTACTTCATCTCTCTTTCTCTCATGTTTCTCTACCTCTGCTTCTGTCTCTATTTATGAACTATTGCTATTTTTTAAAATATAGAATTAGAGACTTAGTCATCTTTCCTAACTCTTACATTTACATTCAGAATGTTAGTACTTGAAAATAAATTCACCTTTCCAACTGTGTGACATTCATAAGTTTTATAACTTAAAAATTGAGAAAATGCCAATACTCGTTAGTAACATCTATAAATATAAAAGCCTAAGTGACCGTTATGACCTAATGACTAAAATGACCAGAACGACTGGTCAACCAATTTCTATGACGCACACTCAATGCAGAAGCTGCCCCCTGGTGGTGAGTGTGCTCCCACAGCAGGAGTGCTGCTCAGCCAGAAGCCAGGCTCACAGCTGGTGAGCACAGCTGTGGTGGCAGGATCATCTCCCGCTTCCATAGCAGTGCTACCGAGTGGCAGTGGCAGCGGCAGGCGCAGTGGGGCCCAGGTAAGTGGGAGCGGTGCAGTGCCAGGCCCCGGCTCAGACTCAGGTTTCTCCCCAGCTGCCTGCCACTTAGCACTGCTACATCCCTAGTACCCCATAAGCCTACAGTTACAATCTCTGGAGAACAGTTGAAGCGCAGACACTCAGATTAACCAAGATGAGCCTGATATCACCGCCGGGGTCCTGGAACTCTGCCTCGGCCATCAAGATCAAATCTCATCCCATACCAATTGCCCTGAAGCTACAGAGGAAAGCAGCAATATAACAGTGGCCATAAGGTGGCAACTGACAATCGGGGTAAAAGTCAAAGAGAGCTGGATCTGGGGGGTGGGCCTTGGGAAATAGAGCACCCGCACCCGCTGATATCCCCAACTTTGTATTGTTTACCTTGGAGCATCTCTTATCTGGCTCTGAGCAGTGGAAAGCATCCAACACAGCCCAAAGCATTCAACCGGGGACCACCCAGCCAGCAAAGTGTGACCCTGGCTGCAGAAGGGACATTTGGAAATATTTTTTCAGGAAGCTGCAGGGAGGAGGACAGACTCCCCACACAACTTCCTGGTGGCTCACGGGGATTTAGAAAGTCCCCAGGCACACGGGCACAGGCTCCCAACTTCTTTTCAATTTTCAAGAATCCATGCACTGGGCCACTAGTGATTACAATAATTGAAAGTGGTAATATATGTGAAATGTATAAACTAGATCAACCCACAATTTTTATGTTCAATAATCAGTGATGAAGACAAAAATAATTATGATGATGATTCATGTTCCTATTTCAGAAACAAATTGGATGCCTTACATTATTTTACATAGTATTTTAGTATTAAGTTTTTTGTTGTTATTTTTTAATGACAAACTGCCAAATCACTGCAGCTCGACAGCTCCTGCATTGAGCATTTGCCCCCTGGTGGTCACTGCACATCACAGCAACTGGTCAGACAGTAGGAAGGACACTTAGCATATTAGCCTTTTATAAACATACTAGGGGCCCGGTGCACAAAATTTGTGCAGGGAGGGGGCATCCTTCAGCCCAGCCTGCACCCTCTCCAATCCGGAACCCCTTGGGGGATCAGGACTAAATGAGAGTCAGGCATCCCTCTCACAATCCGGGATCACTGGCTCCTAACTGCTCACCTGCCTGCCTGCCTGATCACCTCTAACCACTCTGCCTGCCTGCCTGATCACCCCTAACCACTCTGCCTGTCTGCCTGATCACCCCTAACCACTCTGCCTGTCTGCTTGATCGCTCCTAACTGCTCTCCCCTGCCGGCCTGATCGCTCCTAACTGCTCTCCCCTGCCAACCATATAGCCCCTATCAGCCTCTGCCTTGACCCCGCAGCAGTGGCTTTGTCAGGAAGGACATCTGAAGTCCAGTCTAATTAGCATATTACCCTTTTATTAGTATAGATAGATAATTGGTTTATGTCTTAATATGGGTGCCCCAGAAACAAGCCCTAAGGTATGCATTTAAATGAAAGTGATTTATTAAGAAGGTAAACTGGTAGCCAAGTAGCAAAGTAAGACAAGAAAAGGTGCTGTGTCAAGTATAGCTCCACAAAGGATGAGTTGGGTAACTCGACAAGAAGTTCTAAAGATCGTTTTTAGGTGATATCACTGAGTTATTCGAAATAGGAATAAGATTACTGGAGTTACATACTCCCAAACCCATCAGTGACTGTTTAAATTGTGCATAGAGGAACATAAATTCCCATTGTTTTCTGAAAAAAGGGGATCTCTGGCCACGAAAGATAGGCCTCCAGGCAGACATGGGTGTTGCTGTTGTACAGGAAAATAGTAAAGAGATCCTGGGAGATGTTGGAGGAGCACTAAGCATTTTCCACTCTGTTGTATGGACAAAGCCAAAATTCATGAGCCAGACTTTTTCTTAAAAGACAAAGTGCTTTACTGATAACTATTTAGCATGTTGTTTTGTTAAAAATAATATTGAGTATCAGACCAGAAATATACAGAAAATAAACATTTGAGCAATATTACTACTTTAATGAAATATTATATACTACATTTTAAATTAACACATTTGACTTATCACAGTACATAAGCATAGACAGAGCCTATTTAAATATGTGCATTTAAATAATTATGTGAACGTTCAAATAATCATGCCCCATCAATCTTCTTCAAGGATCATTTAAAATTTTTTCTAACAAAGGCGCCAAATAGGTGATGGATGAATAAAATACACAAACTCGGTGTAAAGAGCCAAATAATTTAAGGTTGGCTTTTTTCCTAGATTCCAGAGCTGACTAAAAGGATTTTTCCTTGACAAACACACAAAATGGAATTTAAATACAGAGCATTTTGTTTATAGCTTGACTGTCTAATTTAATGTGACATTGATACAAGAAGAAATGAGCCAAAATGACACTTAAGATGTTTTAAACTATATCTCCTAAAGTTCAATTCTATTTTGAAAAATATTCCTTTGTGCATAGTACAATTATGGATTACCTTGGAATTGTAATAGTTTGATTGTACTTGGGAAACAATATTACATTATATTTAAAAACCTTAATTTTGTTTTAATGAAATTTTATTTTTCTTTGGTTTTTTAAATACACCATTGAAATAAAATCATTGTTTTTACCATCATTTACAATAGTAAATTTTACTGTAGCATTAATCCTCCAAATTTGATATTACAATTTCTCAATATGAATTATAGTGAAATAACTGGAAGCTTAGGACTTGTTTTGAAAATCAATTCCATATAATGTGTTTTAAGAGAAATATATGAATTTAAACAAGCTTAAAATTATGAATTAAAATTTATTTAAAAATCACCTAAAGAAAACAGGATGGTCCCACCTGTTATTGAAAGGTGCGCCGCCCGCCTCTCTGGGCAGTGCGGGAGGAGGAGTCTGGCCGCCGGGCTCTGGAATCCCTCCGCGCCCGCCGTAGGGCCTGGCCTCCCTGGAGCGGGTCCGAGTGTCCGGACCGGCTGCGTGGCCGGCGGCGGGCCGAGGGGTGGGGCCAGGCGGCGACCGACCACGGGGGAGGTCGTGGCCCCCGTGGTCGGCTCCCTGCTTGCCCACGCTGGGGCCAGGGGTCCGTGCGGCCCTCGGGGCCCGGTCAGGGGGGCCTGCGTGGGCCGGCCGCCGGGCCCCATGAGGCATCGGCTCCCCGGCCCACAGCGGGAGCCCAGCACAGGCTGCCACCCGGCCGCTGCCCCCCGGACCGGGCGTCCATGCGGGCCGCGTGGACCCCCAACCCCAGTGTGGCAGCGGCGGCAGCGGAGTGGGGCGCGTGCCCTAGCCCGGGGAGGCCGCCGTGCTGCAGTGCACCGGCCCCGTGGTCCGGGCCTGCTCCGAGCGGATGCTGCTCTTCCAGAGCTGGGCCGCTCCACCGGCCGCACCCCGTGTGCTGGGCCTGTGCCGCCCAGACGCGCTGCTGCGGGAGTCCCGGTCCGCCCGCAGGCCGGCTGTGGGTGTTGTGCGGGAGGGCCATCCTGCCTTGCAGTGTGTTCGAGCGGCAGCAGCGGGAGCTGGGCGAGGACTGCGCCCTCCATCTTGCCTTGGGTCCTCCATTTTGGGACGGAGCCATGTGCTTCTTCGCCAGGGGAAGCCGCTGCTAGCCACACCCAGGATTTCTCTGGACTAACCAATAATAATCCAGGGAAGTGCACTCCATCACTATGACCACATCCTGTACCGACTCACGCCTGGCCAATCGGCGGGGCACACAGTCCCCTCTCCTGCCCTCACTCCACCCCCTTTTAAAACCCCCCGTCCCCTCAGGCCTCGCTCTCTCGGCCACTGGACTTTCCGCTGTGTCGGTGGGTCTGGTGAACGGGGAGTGCAAGCCGGCTTGCATTAAAAAGGACTCTTTGCTTTTGCATCGGACTGACTGGCTCCCTGGGGGTCTTGGGAACTTTGAAATCTGGGCACAACATTATCAATAGTGAGAAAAGTATGTATAATTATAGCCAACGTATAGATCATAATATAGACATTTTCCTATTTCTGAATTATAGTGTGTGTGCATGTGTGTGTGTGTGCATGTCCATGAGCATGTGCATGAACCTCTCTCAAACACACAAAAATAATATGGGATTTTTAGAAGACAGGAATTTTATTAATTTCTACTAGAGGCCCAATGCATGAAATTAGTTCAGTGGTGGGGAGGAGGATCCCTCAGCCCAGCCTGCATCCTCTCCAATCTACCGAGCTGCAGTGACTTGGAAGTTTGTCATTAAAAAATAACAAAAAAACTTAATACTAAAATACTATATAAAATAACAAAAGGCATCTATTTTTAGTGCTACAGACATAAAAAATAACTGACTAATGTGCTTAAATACCTTTGTGGCTTTGATGCAGATTGACAACCTGGAATGCTCTATATCGAGTCTGTAATAAACTGTGACCTGCAAAGTGCAGCAACCAAAATTACTTTCTTTAAAGTCTTTCATATTAATTAAAAAAATTTTTCTCCAAGACTTTACATAGAATACAAGTTGTAAAAAGGAGAAAAACTTTTAATGGGTAGGAGTTAATAAAATTTAAATGATCACCATGGTTGTGTCTTTCTATAACTCATATTTATTGCTGATATACAAGGGTGGGCAAAAGTAGGCTTACAGTTTTTCATATGGAAAAAAATAAAATAATTAATAAATAATACAAGAATATACTTTATTTTTTGTACTCACAAAACTGCAGACCTACTTTTGCAAACTCCTGTTTTTATAAGAAGAAATACTGGTACAACAAAATTGGACAAAGGAATACTGGTAAAATATTTATGACCTAATTTTCCATGGGATATAAAATCTCTAACTTTCACATTTTCAATTTATAAAGGCCACTAATACATTTAAAAAAAAATAGTCTTAATTGAAATGAAAAAAAAATAGAATTGAAATGACAGTTTTCAAGTACAAAGATATACTTATAGATTATAAAACTGCAAGTGATAAAATTGGCTTGTTTTGTTGTCATGGTTAATTAAGGAAATACATTTCAGCCTGATTCCATGAGGATTTCTGGGGTATGAGTGGCACCACCCAGTTGTCTCATCTTAAAGCAAGGGGACCTGATTTTGTACTGCAGGATCAGGAAGTAATTGACAAGGAGTGTCCTTGTACTCCCAGATGAAAATATAATCTCCCAAGAGAGGTGATTACAACTACTGAAGCTATTTCACTGGGAACATTGTAAGCTGTTGGTAGCCCAAACTCACAGAACCTGAGGGATGAGTTTTTCTGGTTATCAAAGAGATCTGGACAGAGCAGCAAAAGGGTATTGTATCACATTACAGGATACAGAATTATATTTTACTATTTTTTGAGGAATATTTGATTGTTTCCGTATTCAGCAAGTATAGTATTGTCATCAATTTTTTGGCAACAGTGATTTCCTACATGTTATAATGTCCATCTTTAACAGAAATTTCAGGTAGTTTAAATGCTGTATCAAAGTTATATGCATTTTAAACTTTGATAGGTATAGTCAAATTATCCTCCAAAGAAGTTAACCCTTCTTTACATCTTCACTGACAATGTAAATTGAAGTTTTGGTCCTTAAATTTTCTTGGTATAAAAAGAATGGTTTCTCAGTTTGGTTTTATTTTGCATTTTTTAAATTATATATTGCCCTAGCTGGTTTGGCTCAGTGACAGAATTGGACAATACTAATGTGCCCTGTGGTGAATTCTGCGGAAGTGGCAGACATGTTTGCAAGAATGGATAGACATTGCATCAGATCAACTCAAGGTCACTTAAAGAATGGATGGTGCTGTTAGAAGCCAGTAGATAGGCTCAGTATTTCCATTAAAATATATGTTAAGGAATCAGATATACAGCTGAATTTGGAATGATGTAGAGAAGGTTTTATAAACAAACAATAGGGTAGGGTAAAAAGAAGAAAGAAGAAAATTATGAGATACTTCTAGGACTAAATCAGTAGGACTTCAGTGAAGAATATGAAGAAATCAGACTTAAGGTGGCAAAATAAAATAAGAGTCTGGATAATACGGGTATTTTAACTTTTTGAAAGGCAACAGGGCAACTGGTATTTAGAACAATTAACAAAACATCAGAAACAGAATTAAGGTTTGATTTATCCTATTTGTTTTTTATGCCTCTTCTGAAGGAAGAAGTCATTATTCCACACTTGGCTTGTTTACGTATTGCAGATAGACAAAAAGGGAAACCTTTAGATAGTGAAAGGTTGTCAATATCCTGAAAAGTTTCTCTGAAGTTACAAAGTTTAACAGTTGTTGCTGAATTTAACTTATGTGTATGAATGCTAGTACT